>NW_010965696.1:589659-632154 GCF_000463585.1 Tarenaya hassleriana
ATAACTTATGATCAAATATAGCAGGACGATAAGGAACAGGACCTCCAAACTTTGTAAACCTGGATATATACATATATATACATCAATACAATGAAGCGTTACAAGGAAAAGAG
Source organism: Tarenaya hassleriana (assembly GCF_000463585.1). Taxonomy (NCBI): domain Eukaryota; kingdom Viridiplantae; phylum Streptophyta; class Magnoliopsida; order Brassicales; family Cleomaceae; genus Tarenaya; species Tarenaya hassleriana. Next base: position 589,773 of record NW_010965696.1, read on the forward strand.
GTAAGGGTATATGAAAATTTTGAACTTTGCTTACCATCCAGTCCAGGCTTCGGTCCACATCTTGGGCTTGTACGCTTTGTTCGGGGAGAAGTAATCACAGTAGAAGCCATTGCAGGTGTTGATCTAACAGAAACAAACCAAGACAAGAAGTTAAAAAGATAGTCAAAGAGATTAAAAAAAACATCTGACCAAACAGCATATGCATGGTCAATGGTCACGTGTTCTCGCTGACAAGGTTGAAGAAAACACTGTTCTTGATACATCAGACACATGAAGATGAAGTTGTTGTGACAATAAAGAATTACATATTTTCTGTATAATTGCATATCATTAATGGGAAAAAAAGATAATCACGCTAAATATCCTCAGCGAGAGTGAATCTGAAGCATGTGCAATGGGAATCATAATAATAATATATAATAATTCATCAAGAACATGACTAAGCACGTTGACACAAGAACAGTGAGGAAACAAAAACACGAGGGCCAACAAGAAAATGTCACATAAGAAAAAGACAGAAGAACATACAATAGGGTCGGGGGCATCGTCTTGCTTGCACATGACCCACGGGACACCGGTGCCGAGCCCCACAGCCATCTTAGCTGCCCAGTTGGTGTAAGCTCGTCCTGGTTCACCGAGCTCGTACTCCATTGGTCCGTATTCGTTTTCAATCTGTTACATAACATTTGAATCAAGAGACAAAATCAAGAAACATTTCTTAGTTCAATCACTCTCGCAGGCTATAAAGAAGTTGATGTTTTCCTTAGACAAGGACTTGGGTTTTTCTTACCTGAGAGAGAATTATCGGACCACCTTGAGATTCGAAAAGCCCTTCAGATTTCATCATGTTCACAATCTTTGTGGTGAATCTTTGCATTTGGGCCTTGAGGAGCACAAATCAAGAATTCATATTCCAGTATTTTTCTCAGAAGGCAAACAAGGGTCAACCAAAGCAGTAAAAATTTGATATTTTAAAGAAAACTCCTAATTGAAGAAAGACATAATTAAGAGAAAAACATGCCTAACCTTGAAAGGGCCGTTGTCTGTCCTGAAGCTGATGCCTGGAATGTACTTGAGCCAAACAGGAAAGCCACTGAAGCAGACGATTTTTTTATGATACGTGAAAGACAAAAAATAATAATCAAATTGCCATTTTTTTACTACGTTTAGCTTCAGAACGATTGCAAAGCAGATTGGATCATTACCCAAAGTTCCATTCAGCGCAAACGTAAGGGCCAATCCTGAGATGAAGGTAGAGTCCGGCTTGTTTGACCAGCTTGATAAACCTTACCAGATCATAGTTGCCTTCAAAATAATACTACAGATAGAGCACAAGAAGACATATGAACCAGATAAATCAGCATTTCTTTACACACACACAAAAAAATCCATATTGATGAGGAATTCAAGTTGAGGTCTTTTTTCTTTACTTTTCCAGGAGCGGGCTCATGCCCATTCCAGAAAACATATGTCTGAATCACATCCAAGCCTCCTTCTTTTGCCTTCTGAATTAGATCTGGCCACATCTACAAAAACACAAACCAATGAGTAAAAAGACAAAATCCCTAGATTGCCAAGATACCCAAAAACACATTTGATCAAATTGGACACGAAACGGAGTAAAAGAGGCACCGGATGAGGGAAAACCCCAGAGAAACTATAAAGTATCAAACTTTCTGAAAACTACAACAATCAATGAAGCTGCATTTCACCCAAAAGGATATAAAACAAACAAAAAAACGGAAAATAAAGTGAAATAGACATGCATATGCACACCAACCTCAGGAGTACTTCTGGGATAGTGAATGGATCCAGAGATCAGGATTCTTCTCTGGCCATTGATAGTAATTGCCCTGCTGTCGTAGGAGACAGACCCAGAAACAGAGGACACCAGAAACCCTAGAAAAAACAGAGCTCCTGCAGCCGCCGCCGCAGCCACATTCTTCGTTTCGTTGAGCTTCAAACCCATACCGGAGGAATTAAAGGCAAAGCAAAAGGCTTCCACTTTTCCTTTTAGTGTTCTTAATTGTCACTTTTACTTCAATTTTTTTTTTACTTGTTGGGGTTAACTCTATCCTGTTCCTCTTGCTCATTCGAGCAGAGGAAAAAGAAGATACGGCGGAGGAGAAAGCTGGTTGCTTTCTTGCTCAAGCCTGTCCCCTCTCTCTCTCTCTTTTTCCTGAGAAAATGGCAAAGGAAAGGAAAGTGGGAGAATCTGAGAGGAAATTCTCTGTGGGTGCTAAAATGAAGAAGCGTTGCAGCTGCTTTATAAGCACATAAAATGGATGGAGAGGCTAGAAATGGGACCCACTATACCTTTTTGGTATTGTCTCCGTATATTCTACATTGTATTGTACTGCAACATATTTATGTATTTTTAGTGGGTGTATACTGTATCATATTTACGCTCTCGAGTTCAATGTGTAAAACTTTTTTTCACCTCTTTGCATAATTTTTTTTACCTAATCTAATTTTTCTGTTACAAAAAAAAAAGTGCAAGGCCACGGGAACTTTTTATTTTATATTGGCTTTTTCCCTTGTTTTATAAGTTCTTTCGTATTTTCAGAAAGCTCTTCTTTTACATTTTTAGAAATTTGTGAAAAAATATTTTTTTTCAGAAATTATGTATATTCAAGATTTTTAAACCTAATTTGGATAACAATGTACAAATTTTATATGAAACTATGTTCATACATGTTTTTTAGAATTTAAATAATTAAATAATATATGTATAAATAGATAGGTGGAATTTGAATGGAATATCAAAAATTAAAAAATATGAAAATTAAGTATATTTTAATTTAAAATATAACTGTAAGAAATGTAGAAAATTGAATATATATATAGAGAGAGAAAAATTGAATATATATATATATATAATCTGTATAAAATGAGATGTACTCCACTAACTTCAAATGTGAACAGAGCATATAAAAGGGGGGGGGGAATAATAACTGTGTAATATCATAATTCATGAAAGAACTTTCTTCGAATTCTTAAAAGTTATGAATTTGACACTTTAGATATTTTATATGTAAATATATTAAAAAAATTTGAATATTCAACAAAAAAAAAAATCAAAAGGTTTAGAAATTTGGAAATCCATGACTGACCGTGGGATCTTTTTAGTTTTTACTATCATTATCTAATATAATATTTTATTATATAATCCAAACACCTCGACACAAAATATATTAGAACTTAAACCTTAAATTTTAACCGTCTTAGATTTTGTTTGCATGGCAAGTTATGATCTATTTTGTTTTCCCTTCCCTTGCATGAATATATTTTTTTTGGTAATATTTGGCCCAATGGGAGCATGAATATTGCAATAATATATATTATATTTGTTTTTCTTAACATTTGATTTGGGTGGCTACATTTTTTCTGTTCTCTCGACGTTCTTATCTTACAATATATATATATATATACACACACATGTGTGTGTATGTGCGCGCATATGATGCATATATTATATTCCGTATGCGCGCTACAGTCGAGCTATTTACAAAGAAGTAAAATGCATAAAGCCTTACCATTTATTATATAATTATAAAAAAAATTTGTTGTAGATATTTTGGATTCTAGATTAGTTTCGTATGAATGCTTTTAGATTTTTAGATGATATTTGATTCGGATATAAAGATAGATATCATTTTTACACCAAAAATTTAGATAAAACAAAAAGAACCACTATCCGAAAATGAACGGGAAACAAAATACCTCTTTTTTCTTTTAACATATGTAATAATAAATTTGGATATTCATACCCAAAAAAAAAAATTGGATAAAAAAAATAAATAAATTTGAACCTCATCCGAATCGTGCTAATCGATATGGTTTGGCAACGCACGAAAGGCGGACAAGGATGACAAGTCAGCAATCTACATGGGACCCACAACGGATGTGGCAAAAGTGAATGACACGTCATCAATGTCGGAAGGACAAACGAACAAAACTGGGTAATACTAATATGATAATATCCACAGAAACCCAAAAAAAAAAAAAAAAAAAACGGGGGGCCATAGATAGACAAAAACTAAAAGCATACGATAATTTATTAATTTATTTATGTTTTACAACACAAAAAATATATGTAAAAAATGTATTGGATGAGATCGGGATATATTCCCTCGTGATAATTAATATATTTTTTCATTGGAATTCGATGAACCTGAGAAAATCGAAATACAACAAATATTCGAAATATATATATATTCATAGATATAGTATTATATTTGTAGAGTAGTGGTATTATTTTTTATAATATTTTAAAAGAATAGTTCAAAATTATAAGGTGATTCAAGCGAATTATTAATTTTATATAAATTAAATTCTCTATTTTATTCTGATGGGTTCCATAAGAATACCAATACATTGTCATCCGGTCCAATAGTGATGGCACGTCCTTTTAGACGCTAGTGGGCCGTTAAAGAGCAGTTGTGGGCCCATTTCAAAACAAAAATGGGCCTGTTGAATAAAGTGAAAGTCACTAATAACGAATTAATGCATTAATCTGGTGTTTGTTATAAGGACTTATTTATTTCCATTTTATAAATTTATTTAGGATAAGGAAATAAATTTTTGGATTTGATTATAAGATCATGCTGACTTGGCTCGATATCTTGCTTATCCACTGGATTAGACTATATATATATATGTGTGTGTGTGTAAAAAAAAAAAAGAAGATAGAGACCTATGAACATAAATGAATTAATTCCTTAAGTTTACATGTTCCTAACCAGGCAATTGGAGAAATATATCTTAAATATAATTCAATTAGTTTTATTTTTATCTATTTTAAAATAAAAGTTTTTATCAGATTTTTTGTATAAAAAATTAACAATATTTTCTATTTTATCCTTTTTATTTTGTTAAATGTCAAAACTGATATCAAAACACGTGACACAAGAAGAAAATAAACATAAAAAGTTATGTATTTTGTTTTGGTGAAAAAAAAAGAAAGTTTTGCCTTTGGGTTCCAAATTTAAACTTTTAGCAAAACAATTTTATTCGAATTAAATTTGACACACTCAAATTTAATATGTAAATGGATAAATAGAAATTTCTGGATGCAAAATTCTTACAGCCGTGGTTGACGTGGCATATTATGATTTGTCTGTCTGGAATGTTAAATTGAGGCTGTAGCTTTAGCATTAAAAGAGTTGTCGTCGTCGTCTTCCTCAACCCCCAATTTTGCAAAACCCTAACGACAAAATTTTGGTTCTCTGTACTTTGTCGCTGCTTCAACTCTCCGATCACATTTTTCGCCATCGCAACTGACTTCACGAACAGTATGAGTCGCTACGACAGTCGCACCGGCGATCCCGCTTCCTATCGGGACCGTCGAAGGTACGTAGACATGCGTATATGTACATCTTTGCGAATTAGTAGAATATTTGTTTGTTTTGCTTAAATTGAGCTGCTAGGGTTTAGTGTTCCACTACATTTGAGCTATAATTAGTTTGTTCTGGCATCTGTGTCTATAGCTGGTAGTGTATAACGAAACGAGTTGTGCCGGTTAATATTATTAAGTCGTTTGGTCTGTTCTTGAAGGAATCAGATTGTATAGGTTTCTAACCCTGTTCATATTGCTTTGATTGGTTTCTTCTTTAACCAAGTTCATGAATTTCCTCAAAATTTTAGGAAATCGGCTGAAGCGGCCTTGTTATTTGGGTCCTGGTGTTTCATTTCCAAACCTTGTTTTTCTTAGTGACTCAGGGTTTGGTGGGGCTTCAGCATATGGCAGCTCGGCAGCTCATGGATCAAGCAGAAGAGATTATGATGATCCTGGATCACCACGGAAGCAAGATTTGGCCGGGTTGACTCCCTTTGAGAAGAACTTCTATGTCGAGTCCCCTGCGGTGGCAGCCATGACTGAGGCAGAAGTGGAAGAATATCGGCAGGGGGGGGGAAACACCGTTGAAGGCCGAGATATTCCAAAGCCTGTAAAAACTTTTCATGATGTTGGGTTTCCTGGTTAGTTGAAACAAATCGTATCTTATTTCTTCAGGTTTTTGGAACGTTGGGTTTGTTTTTCATTCATGAGCCGAGATATTCCAAAGCCTGTAAAAACTTTTCATGATGTTGGGTTTCCTGGTTAGTTGAAACAAATCGTATCTTATTTCTTCAGGTTTTTGGAACGTTGGGTTTGTTTTTCATTCATGAGGTTGGAGATAGTGGATCAGAAGTGTCCTTGTCGTTCTAGGTTTGGTTATGTGATATATGGAGAAGCTAAGTCAACTGGTCTTCATCTGTGTAGGTGTCCTCATATAATTGCGTAACATGATTGATCTCCTTATTCTTCACGCTGTTAGATTGAACAGGGTAGGAAGGTAGCTCACGTCATTTTTACCCTGAGATTGTATATTTTTGGAGTGATGTAGGAATCTAGGATAAAAGTTGGTATTTTTTTTTTCACTTACAAGTCTTAGGAGTATAGCTGTCCCTCTGTTAAGCATCTACTGATGAGAAATTCCTGATTGGGCTGAGTCAGACTATGTCATGGAAGAGATAGTGAAGGCCGGTTTTTCTGAACCTACACCTATACAATCTCAGGGGTGGCCAATGGCGTTGAAAGGGCGTGACCTAATTGGCATTGCTGAAACTGGATCTGGAAAGACTATTTCATATTTACTACCAGCAATAGTCCATGTCAATGCCCAACCAATTTTAGGTAACGACTGATTGCTTCTTAGGGACTCATGTGATATGGTTCAATGTTTTCCAGCACAGGAATGCTGTTGTATTGACTGGTGGAATTGATTTGGTTGGATTTTTATTTTCAGCTCTAGGGGATGGCCCAATCGTCTTAGTTCTTGCTCCTACCCGTGAACTTGCAGTGCAAATCCAACAAGAGGCATCTAAATTTGGTTCATCATCGAAGATTAAGAGCACTTGCATCTATGGCGGAGTTCCAAAAGGACCTCAAGTTCGTGATCTCCAGAAAGGTGAGTTGATTAAGTTCATTACTTTGTTTTTCATCATTCCACGCAGTGGTTGTTTGTTTGTAGATGTTTATGTTCGCTGATTATGACTGTTGGTTTGTGGATTAGGTGTTGAAATCGTTATAGCTACTCCTGGGAGGTTAATAGACATGTTGGAGTCAAACCACACTAACTTACGGAGGGTTACTTACCTTGTTTTGGATGAGGCCGATAGGATGCTAGATATGGGATTTGAGCCTCAGATACGGAAAATCGTTTCACAGGTTGTTTCTTCTCCTCCATAAAGCATATTGCTGGAGATCATTACCTTCCTATGTCCGAAAAGATACCTTGTCAAATGGTTAGGTTAGGTGGCAGAACTGGCATTGTTACTTCTCTAGTTAAAGAATGAATGCTTTTGTTTTGCTTTGTTAATCATGACGGATTTGACTTTAGTACTAAGTGATGCATGGAAAATTGCTAATAGTAGTAAATTGCCCGCATTAGTCAAGCATTACTATTTGAGATTCTGTTTGTTCTGATGTTCCTAAACACCTTTTCAGATTCGGCCAGACCGTCAGACTTTGTACTGGAGTGCTACTTGGCCTAAGGAGGTGGAGCAATTGGCTAAGAAATTTCTTTATAATCCATATAAAGTAAGAGACCTCTTTATGTGTTTGTTTATGCTTAGGATCCTTGTCATGTTTCGAAGAAACTCAAGAGCCTTCCTGGGATTTTTTTGAAGGTGCTTATAGGATCTTCTGATTTAAAAGCTAATCGTGCAATCCGACAACTTGTTGATGTTGTTTCCGAAAACCAAAAATATAACAAGTACGCACCCCTTGCCATTCATGCTCTCTTTTCTTTTCTCATTTCAGCCGTGTCATGGGCGATTGATCTGTTCTGGAATTTCAGGTTGGTGAAATTGCTCGAAGACATAATGGATGGAAGCAGAATACTCATCTTTCTTGATACAAAAAAGGGTTGTGATCAGATAACTCGGCAGCTCCGGATGGATGGGTGGCCTGCTCTGTCAATTCATGGAGATAAAAGTCAAGCCGAGAGGGATTGGGTTCTGTCAGAGTTCAGATCGGGGAAAAGTCCTATAATGACTGCCACGGATGTTGCAGCTCGCGGGTTAGGTAATGGTTTCCAACGGTCTAACAATTGTATCGACACACTCTTTATATCCGATGCTTTTGTTTTGTAATAAAATCTATGGGAACAGATGTGAAAGATGTGAAGTACGTGATAAACTACGACTTTCCGGGATCCCTGGAGGATTATGTTCATCGGATTGGACGGACTGGTAGGGCAGGAGCCAAAGGAACAGCCTACACTTTCTTCACGGCTGCAAACGCAAGATTTGCTAAAGAACTTATTAGCATTCTCGAAGAAGCTGGACAGAGGGTCAGCCCTGAGTTGGCCGCCATGGGCCGTGGAGCCCCTCCTCCTCCTCCAGGTTAGTTTATCATCCATGCCTTAGCTCACTTCACCGAAACTAAGGGTGTTCATTTCGGTTTCGGTTTGGTTATGTTTGGGTACTGATATTTCGGTTTTAGAAAAACTATAACCATTCATTTTTTTTATATTGAATTCGGTTTGCTTTCTATTAGAGTTCGTCTTTTTTTTTTAAAAGACCCCTTTTCTGAAAGAAATTTTCAGTTTTTGTATTCGGATCAGATCCGTTTTTTTCGATTTTTGAGAAATCCAAATTATTTTTGCATCGGATTCGATTTGGTTATGGTTGTGTTAATCAGTTAGATCTATCTGATTATACTGTTATTAACCGAATTGGCCATCCTAAACCGAAACTAATGCGCACAAATAATTTGGTGATATGTGAGTCGAATAGATACAAGCTTTGGTTACAGGATCTGTTCCAGATTTTATTATGTGGAACCATTTGAAGAGGAAAAAAAACATATTCGATATATTTATGATCCGTTGTAGATGTTAATGCTTAATACTTAATTTATATGTGAGTGATGATGGAACAGGAGGGTTCCGAGATCGTGGGAGTAGATACGGCAGCGGACGAGGTTGGAGCTGATTGGTGATCCCATGTGTCTGATACCTTTTGGCTTGTAGATGTTCTTTCCTTGGTCTTTGATCATGTAAGACGAGCAAATTAGCATTTCGGACAAAATGTCAAAAATGTTTCTCTCTGTCGTAAAATTTATTTTCCTTAGCGGCTTCGGTCGTATGATATTGGGGGGATAAATTTAAAATGTAATGTCATATCCGTTTCTTACATTGTGTGCAGTGCACACTTAAATGTTTTAGATTATCCGTATTAATAAAGTCCAATTCATTATCATATCCCAAACAAAATAAGGTTATAACTTATAAGACCGTTTTTATATGTATCAGCTTTAAAGTAGAAAACTGTGTTTTTATATATATATATATATGCTTCATGTTAAATGAAGTACTAACGGCCCGTAAGAAATTGTCAAATTCTCTTTTCTTAAGGCCCATTTAGAAGTTCAAGGGCCCATATTAAGCCCAAAATGGATGTACTGTTGTCGGTATTGATTCAAGAATATCTGTGATACGACGTCGCTTTGAAGATGACGAATCCTACTCCTCGTTCTCTTCCTCGCATCAAAATTCAGGAAAATCTGAAATTAACGAGGTGGAACCCAAATCTGCGGCCGTAAGGTTTTCGCGATTTCCTTTTCTTTTTTCCCTTCAATTTTCCTTCTTGAATCTTTTACGCCCTAATTTTCATCAATAGGGCAAACAGAAGGGTCACTTTATTTGTGAGTAGTTTTCTGCTTCCTTGCCGCGAGAGTTGAATTTTCGATCTGCTGAGCTGCGATGAACACAGTTGGATGATCGAGGTTTTGGGTTAGCTTTGGCTTACTTTGGTTCCATCTTTATATTCTCCTTTACAAAGGGTACGACCCTGGAGAACGGATTTACCCAATTTTCTGAGGGAATAGTTTGTAACTTTATACTCTCAAAACTTGTACATTGACTGAAATTGTGGTTTTAGTATGGTTCTCTTATTATCGCAGCAACAGTTTTATATGGGCAGATTAGAAAGTTTTTGGTTTGCTGTTTACTGAAGCTCTGCTTCTTGAATTTCTTAGGGTTTTGGTTATTTATTGGTTCTGTTCGTGGGTCCTCTTGTCAGCTGTTAGAGGTTAAAAAGATTCATTGCCATACGGATTTGTTTTTTAGTCCATGTTAAGCATTGGGATTCCCCAAATAAACTTGGGATTAAGGCAATGTTGATGTTGTTGAGCATTGGAATTGTGGCTTTAGCTAATGTTTTTTTTTGTTGATTTGTTCTAGTCCATTGCAAAGGAAATCCTTGTTTTTTTATTGATGTCTTAAGGTCTGTTATTCTTCAGAAGGTGATTTGGTATGTCTGGAAGAAATCGGATCCATCGTGACAGTTATCATGATAGACGTGGGTTGCCACCAGACAGACCTTTTGTCAGAGGCGGGTTGTTAGAGCCACTGCCTCCACCCTCGTCTTTGTTAGAGGATCTTGAGATACAGCATGCTGAAATCAGAAGGCTTTTGAGTGATAATCATACACTAGCTGATGACCGAGTGGTTCTTGAGCGAAAGCTTGATGCTGCTAAAGATGAACTTCACCGGATGAATCTAGTTATATCTGATGTTCGTGTTGAGCAAGATTTACGGGTGAGGGAGTTCATCGAGGAAAGGCATAAACTTGAAGCAGATGTTCGTGCCATGGAGTCTTACAAGAAGGAGGCTACACAGTTGCACAGTGAAGTACAGAAACTAAATGACTTAAAACTTGATCTTACCAGGGAGGTTCAGGCACTTAGGAAAGATCTAATCAAACTGCAAGAGGAGAACAAGCAGATTCCGGTTCTGAGAGCTGATGTCAAGAGCCTGCAGCAGGATCTTATGCATGCTAGGTAATTAGCCCAAATCTGTGCTTACCCGTCATCTATCAATCCATTAGTTTTCTTGATTGATGCTTTGGTTTGGAAACGATTTGTCTTAGTCGGCAAAGAGATTGGAGACTGTCATAAATCTTAATCTGATCTTCTTTTCCTTTTTTTTTTGTAATAGAGCTGCAATTGAGTATGAGAAGAAGGAAAAGCTTGAGCTGATGGATCAGCGACTAACAATGGAGAAGAACATGGTTTCTATGGCACGTGAAGTTGAGAAGCTACGAGCAGAACTTACCACCATTTCTAGTAGGCCTTGGGGCTTTGGTATGATCTGAGATGTTTCTTTAAAAGCTTTTGACATTTTCTTCATCTGATTATTTAATCTTTGTATCATTAACTAGAGTATCTTTTGCTGAAATCTAGCACCTTCCTGACGGTTAGAAGAAGCCTTTCATTTAGAAACCTTCAGTCTGTCTCATATGTTCATTTTATATCTACTGGGAGACACGTCAGTTTTCCTGTATAGGGGGCTTCACCATGATTATTGCTTCTGACTGCCTGGTCGTTATACTTGATGGTTCCAGGTGGATCATATGGGAGGAATTTCAATGGTACCGATGGGGCTCTACATGGTCCGTATGGAGAAAGCTTTGGGCCTATGGTATTCATGCTTATACCCTTGTGCACTTAAGTCCGTCTTTTTTCCTTCAGTTTTGCAATTTGAAAAGTTTTATTATTGTCTTGTTTCCTAGGGATCATCTGACAGGAGTTCATATTATGGGCATGGTTCTGGTTCACAGAAGAAGCCACGATTTGATCGTCATTAAGAATCAGTGAATGATCTGGGACAGAGGAAGTATGCCCTATCTAAGTAGGCTACACCCGAGGTGACCTGTGAATGCGGATGAGAAGACTCTATCTTGCTATTTATGGGTATACATCTACTTTATATAGCAAGGTTTCCGGTGCTCTCTCGATTAGGCATTGTGCCTCTTAGACAATTAATCTGTCATATATTCCAATAATCTGACATATGTTTCTTCCGTGTTTAATGTTGGTTGGATTCTTAGTCCATCTTATTTCCTCTGCTTAAATCTTTTCATTCTGATTAAGAAAAGACCCGATTCTTAAAAGAAGACATAGGCTTTAAATGTTTGGTTTAGAGAGAGACTTTAGCGGTAGTCTTTTCACTTAGGCCACATTTTTGGAAGAGTTCTAGAGATGCAACTGCCTGATGACATGTGCTAAATGAGATGGCATTATCATGGATGGTTATTTTTGTTCAACGAAGTTGTACAATGTTCTAATTGGATTTGGGAGCAATACAAGAAGATATATTAGGAGTTGGATCATTGGAAGGCTGTCCAGTTCAGGAATATGCTGGGGTTTAACCTTGTCTCTTTGATATGTCGTGGAGCTTGCTTGCTTGCAAAAACAGACATCTAAATTGTCATTGCTGAAGTCAATTTCAACAGTTTGGGCAGAACGGTGACAATGGAAGCTAAGCTAAATTCTTTGAACTTTCTCCACTTCCTCTGTCTGCTCTGTGTTATGTAATATTGTGGTTGGTCATAATACGAGGATGCTTCCATGGATGGGCAGCAGTTAGAACCCTTGCCATTATGCAATTGGCCAAGTGTAGTCTTGACAGCCTGAGTTGGCATTGTGGTGCAGAAGTCTATATCTTAGGGTTTAGCGCTTCTTTTACTGAGCAGGAGAGGTGATCATCCTTTATCTGCTGTGTAGCACATAAGATAGGAACTTATTGAGGTAAGTTCAAGAACTAGCCTCTATTTGTAGGTCCATTTTACTAGTTGTAGTTTATAGTCCTTCCTAATACCTGCAGACATTGTCAGAAGTTATATTTCTAAGTGCAGTTTGTTCAAAAGTTTGGCTTTCTTAGCAGCAACATTCTGAAGATGGATGCTGTAACTGTAAGCCAAATGAAAAGAAACTTCAGTTTATTGGTTTAGGATTTCATGTGTTACTCTGGGTTATAAGGTGGCTAGAAAGACCGACGTGTGGGTCAATTTAAATCATGTTTCAAGTTCTGGATAGCAAGGCGTTTTGTTTGCAAGGAAACTGAAAGAGAGCGTCGGGTCCATCCTCTTTGAGTATATTTGCCTACAGATAAAGACATTTTGCTACCTGAATCAATTATCAAGATATCGCCAATGGCCTCTATGATTGTGGACGCTACATCAGTCTGGCTGCCATGCGCTTTTTGAGGATTTTGACATGCCTAGTGGAAAAGATCTTTCTCCCGGATATGGAGGCAAGTATACTTTCTTTTCAGCATAAATTTCCACATGAGGAAGTTTTTATTGTCTGGGTGGAATCTGACAATGGAACCTTCTTATTGATTTATGCTTCATGGTTATATCTTCTCAAGATTAACTATCGTTTATGTGTGCTTATAGATTTTCACTTTAGACTTTAAGTGTGTCATTCGTAGGACTCCGTTACCATAACCCATCTTATCTCATTGTTGATGTCTGCATAGGATTATCTGCTTCTCATATTAAGTTTCTAGATTGTGGATTATCTCTTGTAGCGATAGCAATGGAGATTAGATTGGACATGATTCTTTCGAGAGGAGTTGTTCTAATCCTTGGCACATTATAATACAATGAGATCGAAATAAGATGCAGCTGAAGATGAGTTTACCTGATGATGGATAAACTTAGCAGCAGATTTCAGAGGTGATACATTGCATCTGATGTTTTCGTTTCTGGTGTAGCACGAAAGCAAGTTCCTTTATAATTGATCCTAAAGGACTATCATGCATTTTCTGCTGCTATCGATGGAAAAACACGAGAATATAGGGGACATGGTGAGGATTGTAGGGCAACTCATGCCAGTGGGCAGCTTAAAAGGGAAAGCTTGCACAGAGGCCAAAGTTATGGAATCGGATTAGGGACTGCAAAACACCGGTTAAGGCCATGATTAGGTACTGCTGCTACCTGTGGAAAACATGAGGACAAAGACACATGCTAAGGGTTCAAAACTCATTCAAGTGATCTGATTAAAGGGGGGAAACTTTCATAGGTGCCGAGGTCATGGAGTTGGATACCCCTAAAGCCTGGAGTTGGCTGCTGCTGTAGTTTATAAGTTTTCATTCAACTACGATGAAGGTTGCTCTTGACATGAATCGAGAGTGATTGCAGCTGCTACCGGTGGAAAACATCAGTTAAGTCCATGATAAGGTACTACTGCTACCGCTGGAAAACACAAGAACAAAGATATATGCTTAGGATTTCAGGGGGGAACTCATTCTGGCGATCTGATTAAAAGGGAAATCTTGCATAGATTTCAAGGTCATGGAGTTAGATACCCTTAAGTCAGAAGTTGACTGCTGAGTTTTCATTCAGCCTGAAGACTTAAAATAGTTAACTAGGATGAAGGTTGCTCTTGATATGAATCAAGCAAGATTTGGTGTACTTCCCTTTTGTTCCCTAAGGGCCTTGGGTGAGAAAGGGTAAGCATCCTCAGAAGCTTGCTTGTGTGCTTTGTCAAGGACAGATGGAGCACTGGTGGAGCTTTACTTTCTGAAGATCGACAAAAAAACTAGGAAAGAGGGAAGTTTTCTACACTATATAAGTTTATAAGAGTCCGTTTCTATCACATGTTGGATAATAAAGGTAATGCATTCTGAAAAACTGAAACTTCTGCAAGAGGCTTGTTGCTGCAGAGATTTGGCAATGGATTCTATCTTACCATGTTGCATTTTATTAGTGGAACAGAAGACGACGCAAATAGCTGCTCTTGTTCTTTCCTTTACGGGCATTTGGAGAAAGAATGGATGAGATGGTCTTCCAACAGTAGATGCAACATTTCTTGGATTTTTCGCAAAATGCTGTAGTAGTCAACTGAGTCACATAGCAATTAGCATTGCATAATTTGCCTTCTTTAGTGAACATTGTTTAGTTTTGTAAAATCTTCTTTGTCTTCTGTTTACAAGTTTTAAGTTTCTCTCCTTTTTTTGCAGGTGGAAGAGATGGAAGGGAAAAGAATCCATTTATCTGCGGAGAGGAACAATGAAACAAGACCCGTCATGGTAAAAACCCATCCAAACCTGCCTCTGATGCATATCTATATATGCCTTATTCAATCCTTCTTTTGGGTCATGGATGGAAAATTCTCAGTCGGATCTTTAGATGAAACTTGTCCTTAGCTCATTTGCATAGATTCACAGAAATTGCGCGAATGCATTAATCATGACTTCCTAATCTCATTGTTTGTTGTTTACAGTGCAATTAAACTACTTTCGGTGGTTATATAAATCTCACAGCATCGGTTTATTTTTTGTAGATTTTCTACTTTCCAATAACCGAAAATCAAGCCTTGCCCTGAGCATGAAATATGTGTTGTTTGCATATTATTGTTATGTTATGTTTCATGTTTTTCTCTGAAAACCATGTTCATGTTCGCTCAGGGCATAAGATGTAGAATTTCTATCTGTTAACATAAGATGATGTTATTGCTCATATATATACATATGCATTAACATATACATATCTTCCTTTCATTCTTTCTTGCTCATATTTGTGTTTGTATATATACACGTTCAGGTCGTAAGGATAGGAGGCAACATCCTCGAGCGCTTCCCTTTCACTGGTGTCTTCGTGTCGGGAAAAACTCCATCGGAAATATCTTCCACCTCACCATCCTTCGTGACACTGATCGGGTATGTGACCAAGTGGGCGCCGCCCATATCCACCACCTCGTCTCCGCTGTAAACTCCCCACATCCGTTCTCCCATTACCCGCAAGCCCCGGACGCATTCCGGGCTCTCTGGCTCCCATGATGATAACTCGTCAGGTGTGATGAGACCACCTGTATGCTCGTACCAAAGTGAAATCCGATATGCTCGGATATCGTTTACGTCGATTTGGCGCTCGGGTTGGTAGCATCCGATCACGATCTCGGTGTCTCGGCTTCCGTCCATTGATCTCTGGTTTATGTTGGCTGATCCTATCAGTAGGTATGCATCGTCCACTTTGAACATACCATGAATTTCCAAGAAATAGTTACATATTATTCATCTTTTGATATGATATACGATGATTTTCGGGTCGAATTCAGGTTCTTTACCTATCATGAGCTTGGAGTGAACATACACCATGAACCTCCGGTTCCTCTGGGCGTTCCAGTAATGCGTGTTTGGACGTGGCGACGAGTTCGCCGTGAAATCTCCGTCTCTCTTCTCTTCTCTGTTAGCCAGACAGAAGAAGTTGAGATAATCCTTAGGATGAATCTCGTCGTTATATCCAATCTCCTCTCTTATGGCTTCGCCTATTATCCGATACATCATTGCGGTTGTTTCTCTCGTCCAGTGAAGAATCTCCTCCACTGCCTCGCTATCGGGTGGCCCCTCTGGCCACATCGGCATCACTATATATACAGCAAATCTCTCTCGATCTCGGATCTTTGCCGCGATCTTGAGGGCTATCTCCACCGGGATCAGGTTTGTGCATCCGCTCCCGACTCTGTCTTGTCCGAAAATCACCATTTCAGATCACAAATTAAAAGCTAATCTTAGTTTTTCTTTTCGTACTATATGTTGATGATACCTGTCATTTTTGTTCTCCCATTGATCGCAGCTTCCCATGAAATACTGGTTCTCGATGTATATAAACCTCTCAGCCCGTCGTATCGCCTCGATGTACGCGTCGTGGATACTCTTCTCGACGGATAGACCTCTCGGCATCTCAGTCGCAGAGACGTGATCTATCGATCTGAACACTTGGATGTTCCATGTCCCGTCTTGTTTGCCCCGAGTCCGAGATGGGTCCGTCACGAGGTTTCTGATCGCCGATGTGTTCACGAGAAGTGACGGGTCACATTGTTTTGTCCACCGTTGCTCAAAGTTTCTTAGGATGTCAGAAGCTGCTTCGCCCATCACGCACGCGTGACAGTCATGCCACGGCTCCCTTGGCCCGCCCCTGCTCAGCTTGGCTCCCGACACACTTGTCTGGTAAAAATCCGGAAACTTCGAATGATTTTTGCCGAGTGTACGAAACAAAGAATGCTCTTCCGTGTCATACCTAGAGAAAAGAAACTAGGATTAAACTGTTAATCGTATTTATTTGCAGGTAGGGGTGGGCGCAACAGATCAAGATACTCGAATTTTTAGGGTATCCTTTCTCGGCCTTGCCACCACGGATCATATTATCGAATTATCTCAGTCTCAAGTTTTGCTGACTTTGGTACCCGAAAGCTGATGGTCGGAACCGTAGGTCCCTGCGAAAACAGTTTATCGGGTACCCACGAATCTGTGTTTATCGGGTTTTAACGTGCCACCCTGGTTGTAGGATTTGATAGTACCTGCCGTCATAGAGGTCAAGACCGCCAATGAAGCTCACGATCTCTCGCTCGTTCGTTGTCGTGTCAGGAACTCGGGAATCGACGGTGATTGTCTTCTGGTGGTGAGCGAATGCGGTGGGAAGCTTGTTGTGAGATCTCGGACACAATCTGCAGACAACCTTTGTGTTCCGGAAATACGAAAACGCCGTCTCGTCGTCCGTACGCATCAGTCCTTTGTTCTTAATCAAAGGCAGAGACGTCTCGTCGTTCCACAGCATTATCCTCACCGCCACGCCTTCCTCGGCTTTCCTTTTCAACAATTCTCCGATTGCGACTCCGATCGCATGTGGAATCTCTGACTCCATGTCACGAACCTTCATTTATTAGATATACAGAGTCATACACGTATATATATATATACATGTGCGTGTGTATATATAGATACATACCAGAACGAGATTAGGGTTCAAAGCCCATCCAGCGATGTAAACCAAGTGCCTGGCACCTTCAATTGCTCTGTAAACATCTTCCCAGAGGTTTCTTGGGTTCCAAGAAACGTCACTAACCCTAGGATCGAAACCGGTATTGTGGTGAGCATCCTGATACAACACAACTCTGCAGTTCGATCTCTGTGGGAAACTAGCGTTCTTAATCCCCCGGAACGGCGACTGCCCTTCAATCACTCTGCTCCATCCTGGCTGGTGATAAGCCGGTATGAACCACATCAGAAACTTGAGCTTCAAGTTAGGGCTAGGGTTTGTTCCCTTCTCTGCAACAAGCGGGAAGAATCCATGGATGATGGCCGGATCAGAGCTCAGGATCTGTTCTGCGGTGACGTGGAATCTCCCGAGGACCGAGCAGCGTGTCTTGAGAGTGATGGTGATGGCTGTATCGGCGGCTCGGTGAGCGCAGAGGATCTGGAATGTCTGGTTCCAGACACGGTCACGTTCCGAGCTTGTCTTGGCCACTCTCTTCTTGTTTAACTTGATGGTTACGTAAGCCGGTTTCGGCCTAGTGATTATACACTGTCGAGAGAGAACCTTGAGTAAATTATACATAATATATACATACACACACACACACACACATTGTATAAACATATAAGGTATTGGTCTATACATAAACATCATGGGACAGCCGAAAATCTTTGAAAGACTTACACTGAGAGGAAATGGGGGAGAATAGGGCGTTGCATCAAAGATGGTGAACTCAAGTGTTCCATGGAGGAACTTCTTCTGGTCTTCTTCCATCTTCTCTTGTGTGTGTGTGTGTGTATATATATACTGTTACAAGATATGTGTTTTGTGTATATGTGTGTGTAAAATGGCTAGAATTTGTAAAGAATGAAGAAATAGCAGCTTGTGTTAATTAGTCTCGAAGAAGACCAAGAACAATGTTGCCATATTTGTCTGAAACTGTTGAATGCATAGGTCATATATATATATTGCATATATATATATATATATATGGCTTAAGGAAAACCTTCAAGCATATGTCAATAACTCAAATTTCTTTTCTTTTTTGCCTTCTTCTTTTAACTTCAAGTCCAATCAAAACATCCCACTTTGGTTTTTTTTTATTAGAAAATTTATAATAAAAAGAAAAAAGAAGAATGTTCTAATTTCATGATGTTAGTTATTGTTGAGTTTTGGAACAGTAGAAGATGACACGTGGATACAAATAAAGGGATTGAGCTTTCAAACTTCTGATAGGGCGGTGCCACTTGCTTAACCAACACCCAGCCGCAGAGGATTATATCCCCTTCCATATAGAGTGCACGGTATCCAAATCGACCCTTTGACTCCAATTGTACCGTACATTCCAAGAACGGAGGAAGGAAAGCATGCAGCCAACTCAAAAATAAAAAGAAATAACTTATGATCAAATATAAATGATTTCATTATTGCAGATTAGGAAGATGAGTGGATCGTAATGGGCCTAAGGAAAGCCCAATCATGTATACTGTTCGGATTCTAACAAATATGGGCTTTGAAGTTGGCCCATTACGAATCATACGATACGTATACTTTGATTTTTCAGTTGAGAGAGCTGGCCGGTGAAGTTGGGAAAGGACACATTCCTTTTTGCCGGCCGCCGGTGAAAATGGCGTATCACCAGCCGTACGATCCGTACTTTGTCTATCACCCGCATCCTCTCTCTCATCATCTACCTCCGCCGTCGCTTCCTCAGGTATCCGACGAGGCCGGCGCTATAAGCACTGTGTTCATCTCCGGATTGCCCCACGACGTGAAGGCGCGTGAAATCCACAACCTCTTCCGCCGCCGTCCCGGATTCGATTCTTGCCAGCTCAAGTACACCGGCCGCGGCAACCAGGTTGCTTCTCAAAAGATTCATGTTTTTCTCAACGAGGTTTTGCGTTTGAATCTCGCTTGCTTCTAGGACAATACTCGGATTCTCGAGAAACTGGATGAATTCGTTTGATTTAACGAATCTGTAGTTTCTGGGGAAATTGAACTCGATTCCGCGAACCAGAATCATTTGTTTAACTGCGAGTTGAGTGTTCATATTTCAGACTTTCCGCATGAAGAATGGATATTTAACCTATCTCGGGATGTTAAGCTGAAGTTCATTATCTCGGGATGATTGCAGGTTGTTGCGTTTGCAACTTTTACAAATAATCGATTCGCTATTGCCGCATTGAATGAGTTAAACGTGAGTTTCCGTTTACCCTTTTTCGTTTTAGTATTAATGATTGCAGTTATGGTTGCTCATCATCTTCCAATTTTTGCCCCATTGCCGAAATCTGGCATTCTTTTTTGTGATTTGTGAATTGCTTTGCCTCGTATTGACTTGGAGTGATAATGTGCGGACGTGTTTTGCAGGGTGTGAAATTTGACCCTCAGACAGGATCAACTCTGCATATTGAACTTGCTAAATCAAACTCCAGAAGAAAAGACAGACCAGGTATGAGACTCCGCTTCGCCATTGCTAATGATTAAGCAAAAAAAAAAAATTGACGCTTAAATCATCCTGTGAACAGGAAGCGGGCCATATGTTGTGATCGACAACAGGAACAAGAAATCTGCCAGATCTCAGGAAACTCCGAGTGATCATGGTATGCTGCTGCTGTTGATTTGTAATTCGATTCGAACAGTGTGTTCTGAAACGAATGCCTCACCATCTCCGTGTGTTCCCATTTCACTTCAGGGGATAGTGATAACGATGAGGGTGGCAATGATTATTCTATCAATGAAACAGATATTGCTAAAAGGTCGATGGGCGATGCTAAACTTACTGTGTTTGTTCTGTTTCTTTTGAGATTTCCGATCTTAGATCCGCAAAGAAGACAACTAGTCACTGTGCATCACTTTTGTTTTTTTGCTTGTGGTCTAACTGTTTGATTCGCTTGATAAACTACAGTGAGGCGGGCTCTGATACTGATAGCAAAGCACAATTTGTTCATGTAAGTAGAAGAAGCCATAACCATTCTCACAAGAAGTTGCTATTTCTTCTTTTCTAGTTATTATAACAGACCATCATCAGCATTTTTTCATGTCAACATCCTTCATCAATCAGTATGTTGTAGGAACAAGCCTTTTCAATACACGTTTTTTACATTCGCTAAATTTAAGGTGTTCTAACTGTTGCCTGCTATAATGTCAGCTTGGTTGGAAATTTCATCTCTTCCAGCATGAAAGTAATGGTTATCACTTCAAGTTTAACAGATAGACTATTTTTATCAGGAGCAGCAGCAGTATGTGAATTCAGCTGGAGGTGCTCAACCATGTTCTACCTTGTTCATTGCAAATCTAGGGCCTAATTGTACCGAAGATGAACTCAAACAAGTTCTATCTAGGTAAGATTTCAGTTTCTTGGTTATACAATGCAATGCCCCTTGGCGCGATAATTAAAAACATTGGATGGAGCAATTATGTTCAGGGCTGGGTTCTTGTATGTACATATCTGTTATTCCGTCTGGAAGATCTATGGACCTGATCGTTTTGGTTACAGATATCCTGGATTCAATGCCATGAAAATGCGTTCGAGAGGTGGAATACCGGTTGCATTTGCTGATTTCGAGGTATAAGTTGTTTCTCCCGCAAACTAACTATCACGAACATCCATCCTGGTTAAGAAGACGGAACATCTAAATATAATCCCAAAAAATCTCGGATACGGATGTATCCTCTCTGTTAATGGAGGGCATGTTAGTTAGTAGATCTGTCATCTGTGTGAAGCAAAATGATCAAGGTCAAGAGCTTAACTATTTGGAATCTTTCCATCTTTTTTTCTGGTGATTTTCTCTGATATGTCATTCCAGGAAACCGAACAAGCTGTTTACGTCATGAATGTTCTTCAGGGCAGCCTTTTGACATCTTCAGACCGAGGTGGCTTGCATATTGAGTAAATTTCAGTGCCCCTTCCTTCGAATTACACTTTTTTTTTCCGTCTTACGGCCCTTTGTCATTGCCTAAACCGCAATCCATCCATCACATCAATTTGATGGTCTTTGTTGCTTCAGATATGCAAGATCCAAGATGAGAAAACACTAGAACGAGGGAAACAGAAGGGTCACATTGCATCGCTGAAAATGGAAGATCCAGTATTTTTTGGTCAGACCATAGGCTCCTCTTAAGATGTCGTGTAATCGTAAGTCCACGCCATTTCATTTCATTTGGAACCAGTGGTGGTACAGATACGATCCCACGTGACCCATATGTATGATGATATGCAAATACGTCTCTCCCTCTCTTCCTCCGCGGGCGCAGAGGCTTCACAACCATTCTGTTACAGCATCTGCCATGTTATGAGAGTAAGACAAAGCCTTGTAATGCTTTACCATCCGATGATTCAAAGTATTTTCATAACCAATCTCTCGTGGAACATTCTGACCATTGTGAAATTTTAGATGGCAATGAACCTATTAATTACTGTTTATATTATTATTATAATTACTGTTTATATATATATATGCATATATATATTCTCGATAGAAAACAAATGGCTAGGTTATCCTTTCACTTTCACTTGCCCCAATTTCCAATCCCGCAAGAAAATCCAAATTTCTGGATAACAGCATCCATCTTTTTCACCCACTATACAAAAAAAAAACCAAAAAATTTCCTCCAGGGCGATACACACATATGTATATATATCTTTTACATCTGCTGTGTTCTCTGATTACTTTTGTTCGGGATCAAGCTCCAGCTTCTGTCCCTTTCCCTGAGACATTCCCATGATGTTTCAAGACACAGTTTCTCACTAAACCTGTCTGCAACATCACTTTTAAGAGGACCACTATAGTGTTGCTGATCCACACAAAACCTCCCGCTCCGATTTCCAGCTTCAGACCCTGGAGTTGACGACGCGTAATTCCCTTCCATTATCATGTCGCCTTCCAATATGCGCAGAACCTTTGAAGAAACGGATAGATACAGACAACCTCAGTAGCTTGTTATAATAATACAGTGAAGAGATCGTTTCAAGTTAGATGGTTTTTTTTTTTTGGTTTGTAAGAAAGAGTTTCTTATTAGTTGACCTGAGACATGCGGGGGCGTAAATGGGGATCTTTACGTATGCACAACGATGCTGCGTGAAGCATGCAAATGACCTCGCTCTCTGAGAAGTGATTCCCGAGCCTCGGATCCACGAGCTCGTCTATTGCATACTCTTCTAGTAGAGGCCGTGCCTGTATATACGGAAAAAGGAGAGACAGATCGAATGTTATCAATCCATCTGGAGAGATGAATGAATTCTGTCGGAAAATACTGATGATATATTACCCATTCAGTGAGACATTGCTGGCCCTTTGGCCTGGTAATATCCACAGCTTTGCGACCAGAGACGAGCTCTACCAGAACAACCCCGAAGGAGTACACATCTGCTTTTTCCGTGATTTGCCCGCTTTGAGCATATTCTGGAGCCAAATACCTACACACCAAAATAAAGCACTTTCCCCTCAGTTTACACGGAAGTGTATAGTAGTAAAGAAGGGCGATGCTGCTTTAGCTGATTTTTACCCGAAAGTTCCGATAACTCGTGTTTCCACTCCGAGGTCCCCATCAGGCTGCCACCTCGCTAGACCGAAATCTCCAACCTTACAGAATATAACAAGCTCGCTCAGTCAGGACAAAAACAAAATCGTGTGAATCAGAACGTCGATTTCTCGGTTCTAGGATAATCCATTACAGTCACAACATAAACTATTTTGCCATTGCCATACATACCAGGGGTTCATAATCATGAGTGATGAGAATGTTGTTAGGCCGCATGTCGCGGTGGACAATGCAACCCACTCTGCATTCTTCGTGCAGATACCTAAGTCCTCTGGCTGCACCAACAGCAATCTTTTGCCGTGCTGTCCATTCCAACGGTTTTCTATGTCGACCTGAAATACAAGTTTTAGTTCTCAGCAAACGTCTCTCCACCATAACACTAAAGCTTTACATGGAAGTTTTTTTTGTCAACCTACCGTATAGATGAGAATCCAATGACCCATTACATATGTATTCATAGACCAAGAGCCTTCTGCTATCTTCGATGCAGAAACCGATCAACATGACAACGTTTCTGTGCTGGGCACAGCTCAGAACTTCTACTTCCGAGCAAAACTCCACATCTCCCTGGGTACTGGCCAATTTGTGTTGCTTTACAGCGACTACCTGGCCATCCGGCAGTACACCTCTATGAACAGATCCAAATCCGCCCTCTGCCAAGAAGTTTGCCTGTGAAAACCTGCCCGTTGCAAGCTCCAACTCCGCATATGAGAACAACCTCGGGGGTTTTCCAAATACTGGTGCCTTGTGCTGACATATAGAGCAGAGAGGAGGCGGTCCAGGTGGAGCATTTCGAGAGAGTGAGATCACATCTCTCAAGTTTCCACTAAAGTCCAAGTCAGTCCTCCGACTTGACATTCCCACTTCCCCATCGAGTTTGGAGTACTTCTGAAGCAATGCCTTTGCCGTAGATACTTGAGCCCCTCTATCATCATTTTTCCACAAGCTTTCTGATATCCATGGCTGGAATCTCGTACTAGTCGAAGCTAGTGATGCATTCTCACTCTCTGTATCAGAACCAGATTCATCAAGACCATCATTTTCCTTGATGACCAATGTTTCAACTTTCTTCAAGTCTCCTCCATTCATGCCAGATGTGAAAAAAGGTGAGGTTCCCGGGTCAGAGCTGGACACCGATGAAGTCCCAGCTTCTGTACCTGTGAATGGTGTCCCGAGCTCAGGACTGCTAATAGGAGTCACAACCGGCCCTCGAATAGAATCTGAAGAACCCATTTTGTTCTCCATATGCTTTTCAGATGTTGCTTCCTGTCTAGTTGGTAAGGTACACTCCTTTCTGGCTGATCCAACTAAATTCAAGCGCAGCACTTTCCCTTGAGAACGCTTCATCACTACAATGTTACATTGCAGCTCATCCATGCACCGCTTCTCCTCATGCTTAAGCTGCCTGAAAAGGAAACATGCAATGTTAGGACGAAAACTGTTTAAAAAAAGGGTATAAATAGCCTCGAGCAGACAGAGAGATTCGAGAAAACATTCTTGCATGTTTCATAAAGAACAAAAGATCAATGAAAATAGATCATTACTTGTCCAATACAACCCAGTTTGCTTGAACTTTCTTCGCTTCCGCAGCCACAGCTCCACAGGGTGATCCAGAGACAATTTTAATCTTGACATTTATCTTCCAATCAAACACAATCGTGAGAAACCGGCAAAGTTTCAAAAGATCACTGTTTATTCAAATGCACAAGATGGCTAACCTTATTTGGATCATAGACATCTTGGAGCTGAAGAATCATCTGGGAACAAGTGTCAGTGAGATCGCTCTTTATCTCCGGACATGCGTCTGAATGAGATTTCTGATGACCACTGGCACAGTCCCCAGCAAACCTTGGGAAAACCCATAGT
Source organism: Tarenaya hassleriana (assembly GCF_000463585.1). Classification (NCBI taxonomy): domain Eukaryota; kingdom Viridiplantae; phylum Streptophyta; class Magnoliopsida; order Brassicales; family Cleomaceae; genus Tarenaya; species Tarenaya hassleriana. The sequence continues at coordinate 614,769 of NW_010965696.1, forward strand.
TTTCGACCTACACATTCATCACAAAGAAGATGAGATAACGAGGGGAACAGTCAAACTTACATGACAGAGAAAGCCAATGAATCGAAAAAGGACAAGCAAGAAAAGTACCAGAGTTGTGAGAAGGGACAACAACAAGAAGTGTTATGCAATCCCCAGGCTGAACAACATGAGTCAAGGCCCAAACCAGGGCTGTCTTTGGGATCTCCCTGGACGCCTTAACAGCCACAATAACCTTTTCTGCCCCATCAGGCCCTTGCGTTTCCTGTTTCCCTCGCTTCTGTAGCCGACTCATTTAAGACACAAAGCTGGAGAAGTAAAGGCAAGAACTATAACAACAGCCTATATGTCACCCAAAGGAAAAAAACCCAATCTCAAGCCGTGTGTACTTTCTTGGAGATGGTTTTGGCTCAGAGGACTATGGCCAGCAAAAGAAAAAAAATTAAAAGCTGAGACAACAAGCTTTGCTGCTTCAATTATTTGCTTGCCCCCACAGAGATGGGAATCAGGACAAGCATCAGAGACACTGCAAGATTTGTCCTTCCAGTAAGGATTTGCAGATGGATACAAAACTCAAAGAGACATGACAAGACCTTGCTGCTATTCGTCCCCCCCTTCCTCACTGAAACACATAAATGTCACAACCCAGCTATTCATTCACCGGCATTTTTCTTCCTCTGTAGCCCCAAAAGATAAAATCTTGCTTCACTAGATTCTTCCCAAAAGATCCTTGTACCTTCTTTCCCCAAAAGCAAGAAAATTCAAATTCTCAATCTTCCTAAGAGAGAAGCTGCGTCAAATTTTCCAGGAAAATCAAATATAGCTTCTTTCCCCTTTTTCTAGCTCGCCCTTTAGATCAAATCACTGAGTCAAAGCTTCCCAAGAAACATCCACATGGAAGTAGAGTGTCTCGTTTTTGGATCTAGACCCCAAAAAAGGCAAAATCCCCCCACCCCCCCAGGAGATCAAATAGATGCTATAGATTATGTCCACTCTGCTCCAAGACAAGAACCGATCTCATCAAAAGCTTCCCAGCTCTGAAAATCCAACCTGCAATAACCAAAAAAAAATGATATTCAAAACGAAGAAACGAAAGGAGGGTGTTTGGAAGCCTAGAAAATGAAGAAGCACAAAATCACGCAGAGAGGAGACTAACACCTCACTCAAATCATTCGAAGAAAAACCGAAAAGTAGAGAAAAAGAATCGTTGACCGTAGATTTTAAAAGCCAATTTCATATGCTCAAAAGGAATTTTCCCAGCAGCCAAACAGAAACCAACTAGAACGGCCAATTTATATCATATTATATTATAACGTAAACATATCAACAAAGCGAACGAAAAAGGGCATTACTATATTACAAAATGCAATAGTTAACCTTCCATGTGTTTCACCGCCATGAAAACGATTCAACCACAGAGAGAGAGAGAGAGATGGGGAAGAAGACACCGACAACTGAAACAAGACGGGGAAGAAAAACGAGAAGCGAAGGGGAGGAAATAATCTTCTTACCAGAAGCATTGATTTCGCCATTTTTTGTTCGCTCCTGGGGCTTCTCCTTTCACATCAAACACAGCCTCGACGGAAACAAGGCAGTGCAGCAAATCTAAGAAGCATAAATGCTGCTGAGATAGAAACAGGGAGAAAAAAGCTCGAAACTTGAAGCAGCTTTTTAGGGTTTCTTTTCTCTTTTTGTCTCCTACGAACACAAGAAAACGAAAACCCCCCCTTCCCTCAGCTTACTGTATAACGTACAGATGAATGAATGATCCAACAGCTTCCCTCTCTCTCTAGCAATTGTATTAATAAGGAAAATTAGTCTCTTTCTCTCTCTGCTGCTTTTTCCAATGTTTACTATTTTCTTTAATTATTTTCTATATAATATATATATATATATATATATACACACACACTTTAAAACCATACTAAATAATGGAAAAAACGAAAATTTCAAAAAAACAAATATTTTTTTTAACAATCGTCTCATCTCTATAAAATAATAGAAGTTGGGTTTTGGAATTAATCACTCGTATATTATCTTTAGGACACAAATTTGAAGTTGCTTAGTACAAAAATTGAATTTTTTTTAGTAAAGTATTAACCTTTGAATGTAACTTTATTTTTCTTCTTTTATTCCTTTATTTTGAAATTTAAAATTTGTAATTTGTAACAATATTTTGTAGTTGTCGAAAAGACAAAACTAGCCTCCACCACTACCGTTACTTTCCTTACTTCTTCGGATACGACGTCGCATTGGCTGTGGATGATATATATATATATATATATATATATATTTTGTTAAAGATGATATTTTATTTATTCGAACCGGTTTAATATTATATTCTATTATAAATTATCTATTTCTCTAATTGAATGAAATCAAATGATGAGTTCTTTATTTAAAAATAGGTTCGCAGTAACATATTTAGCTTCTATATTTTGTAATCATTTTAAAACACTCAAACCAAAAAAATCCAAAATTACCAAGAAATAAAATTTCGTGATTCGTTTTGAAAATTTAAATGAGAAAAAAAATCGAAATCTATCTAAATAGACGTATGGGGAAAATAAAATAATTATAACATTATATATATATAAGGAAACAAAAAAAATTGGAAATGGTCCAACCATTAAAAGTTTGTAAGATTAATGCAGGGGCACAATCAAACAGGTAGTTGAGAGAGTTCCCGTGGCTTGTTGTAAAATCTCGTGGTCCAAACACTATATGCCCTAATCATTTTCTTTTTTTATAATAAAAAATTTCCCTTTTTTTCCCATTCAATAATGTATTTTTTTAGCCAAAAGTAAAAATAAAAAATAAATCAAATGTTTTCTTGGTAAATTTAAATGAAGAAACAAAACATTATAATATGAAACAGCCATAGATTTCAGATCAGAGGTGGTCCATGTTGAAATAGAAACAAAATATGGAGATTCGATATGATTGATAATAATTAAAGGCATAATATCAATTAAGAATAAAATATATATCGTGATAATTATATTTTGCCTTATTTGTTTTTTTCGTATCTTTATTTCCTTGTTTATTTCAATAACTTTTCCTATAAATGTATGTATTATTTTCATTGTAATGTAAGAAGAAAGAAGAGATTTAACAATAAAAGTATTTCCGTTCTTTTCTCTTTTGTTCTTTTTTTTGTAAGTTAATTTCCGCATTTTATTTTTCAATAATTCATGATATTCACATAAACTTACTGATGTATGAAATCCATAGTTGGATTTTTTTTTTAAATCGAACAAAGTATCTCTCATATTTATCAAAGATGGTATATAGCTAATTTTTAATTTAATAGAAAAATCTCTTCTGTAGTTTTTTTTATATATATTTATTTTATTCTTTTCTTTTTTCTTGTCATATATCTTTCCACCATCTTATGTATTGCATTTTTTTTATATAGCTACTATTAATATATATAAACTCTAACCCAAATTTTATTGATTTTGTCATGTGTATATTTTTTTTTATGAAGAACCAAGTGATATTTTGGGCATTTCAAATATTAATATATATTATGAAATATGAGAGAAAAAAAAACCAAATCACATGCCCATGATGACCTTTGTTCATGTCGTGTTTAGTTTATAAGATAAGATTTCTATACACACGATAGCCAATAGCCGAAGGGTTACAATTCTTGACTTGATTATTTCTCGTTAGCTTTAACCTCATGAATTTCATCAAAACAAACGGCATATAATTTTTATTGGAATTGAATCCAATTTTATCCTAAAAAATGATTAAATATAATTTGTTTAAACTTGAATTTAAACGTCAAATGCAATATAAATTTAATGAAACAAACTATGTCTCCCCATTTTTTATTAATACCAAACAAATTACATAAAAAAATTAATGAAAAATTTGAAGGAAAATAAAATTTTATCTAAAAAAGTAAATATTTTTATGAAACTCTTATAATAGAATCCAATTGTTTGGAAATTAATAATAAAATTGAATATAAAAAAATTGTAAAAATCGAATTAGAAATAAGACGAAACCTAAAATATTGTTGGACCCCTCAATAAATACCATTGTACTTTTGGTCCCTCAATATTTAATAGCATCCGAACATGCAAAATGTAAATGTTGGTTTTTTAATTATTCATGATATCAATTTGTAACCAGTTTTTGACACATATATATATATGAACAATGTACGTATATATATATATATATGTATATGCCTATGTATACAAGCATGAGTAATGTAGATGGGTCCCAGTTCCGGCCCCCGGTCTGACCTGTCGGCGTCATTGGACCATTCCATTTCCCAATGAAACGCTGCGTTTTACCTCGCCAGTCGCCTACGGCGACGCGACCAATGCTGTTACGGCTACGCCCGGTCTCGTCCTGTCACTTTACCCCGTGAAACTTTAATTAACCATTTTACCACAGTTAAAAATAAAATTAATTGGACCGCCTCTTACGAAACGACAGCGGTTTAGTGGCGGCTTCGGCTCCGGTGACTTGTATTTATTCGAACACTTTAGAACATTTTATAAAAGAAATTTAAACTTATCACTAAAAAACATCTATTTAAATATCCATAATTTTGTATGACATGTTTGGATGTTCATGGACGGTGGTTTATTTGAGTTTTAAAATGAATATATATTTTTATATATATACGCGCGTGTGTGTGTGTGTTATTGTTGGTTTAAATTAAAGCTTCATTTAAATATATTATTTTGAATTTTATTTAAGGAACAGAGTTTGATTTGCCCATTCTTCAAGGCGGTCGATTGTCTCGTATTCCATTGTTTTCCTGAACAGTTTTTGAATAAATCAAATTATCAAACGAATGGCCTTTTTTTAAAAAACAATACGTTTATTTGTTTAAGCGTATTATTTTAATAAATAATAAATCAAAATTATTTTGATGAATAAATAAAATAAACTATTATTTTAATAAATCAAAATTATAGTTTAAGCGATGACCTCTTTAAATTATAGGGCAATAATTTGATTTCTATTGCAAAATTTAATTTAAAAAAAATTATATAGTGCGCATCATCCATCCATGCACGTATCGTCGTCTCCAAAGAGATTATTTGTTTTTATTCGGAACTAAAATATATTATTATTTAGAAACTATTTTAATTGACCATGTTAGAGTTTACTTTAGGGACATGGACCATCAATTTCATGAATAATTTACGCTTTTATTGGGCATGAGAAACCATGAACCATTATAATTATACTTTCAAATATATGATTATAGATTCATTTTCATATGTACTCCAAAAAATTTATATCATTTACTGTATCAGGCTCATTAAAGCAACCTTTTCACTTGAATTTATTTTAATTTCTTCTAGGATACATCTGAATTTATCGTTGAAAATCTATTTTGATTAATTTCCTCACCCATGAATTAATTTTCTTGTCTGTAATTAATGTGATGTGTGCGTTTTCCGAGGTATTAACTTCGTCTCCGATTTTTTTTTTTTTTTGAGTTTATAGGAAATTTTTGCATTAAATTCGCAACGGTAACATGCATTTATTAACATTTCTCAGAAAACTAGTAAATAAAATAGTAAGTACCAAGCGTACGAGTCACAGTAGCAGGGTCTTGTTTTCGGGATCTCGGTTTTATCATTACCACTGTATTCATTTAATTTTGTTAATTTAAATTTCCTTATAGTTTTAATTTTACCTAAAAATATTTTATTCATTTTCAATTATTTTATAGTTAATTAATCTGATTTTATAAAATAATATATAATCAATTTTTAAATTTAAATTGGTTGAAATTTTCTTATTTTTTAGCTTCGTATTTATAAAACGCACCATGAATGTGGAAAAAAAAGAGACTGCGTTTCTTTGAAAATTTTTAGAGTTAGCACGGGTATGACTTTATTTTTAGTTTAAGTTGCTAAAAACAATTTCTTGTATATCATTATTGGAACCTTAAAATTTTTAAAGCATAAAATTCATATAATAACTGAAATATGGTTTATTTATTTTGTTTCTATCCATTGGATCCAAATCCAATTATTAATCCCTTTGGAAAGGTAGAAGAAGATCGAACTCCAATGACAAGATCGGTCGGTAACTTAAGAGTGTTAGGTCAAATGGATCAAACACTTTGTTCGGATGCGAATCTTTTTTTCACGCTTTCTTCAAACTTCAAATTTTTTTGTGGTCTTTAAAATAATTTTCCATATCGGAACACCCTTTTTTCTTTTATATATTCAAATATAAATGTTTTTATAAAATGTAAACTCATGCTCATAAAAATTTAAATTGGGTTTTAGCGACAAATGAAATGACCAAATAAAACTTTAAGATATTTGGAATATCAATAAAAGGGGGTCTGAGGGGATATATATATATCGTGAAGTTGTGGGAGTGGAAGTGGGGTCCAACAGATTGCAGCATCGAGCTTCTACTTGCCGCAACTGTCTATTCTCTTCCCCATGAGATCCAAAAAAAAAAAAAAATATATATATATATATATATAGAAAACATATCCAAGAATAATAATTCTCCAAATCCAAATCATAAATATATTTACAAAGTGCTTGTGGATCTGCCTGCGTGCGCTCGGGCACATGTGCATGCATGCAAGCCTGTTACAATGGTCTTATTTTTGGTCTGTCAAGAGATGGAACCCACCGCCATATATACACATATATATATATATATATATATAAAAAGCTGCTGACAACATATGACATTTAATTGCACCATGTGAATGTCGTCAATTCAGAAGAAATAAATTTATTATTCACATTACAGCCGAAAACAAAAATAACAATTTTGTTTCCAATATACTTGATATTATCTTTCAAAGACAAAATACTAGTGGAAAAATGCAATTTATGTAATAAAAAAATAATTAAATGGAAATGGGATCACTATAAGAACACACTTACTCAGTAGTAGACTAGTAGTAGTGGGCAATTAATTCCCAGCCTTTCTGATGGATGTCTTCCTCCTCTGCCACAAAGTTTTGTCAAGGATTAAGACCACATAATCTGAGGAAGACATCCATAACACATCAACACATGCATGATGGCTGTTTTAACTTCTTCAATCACAAATATGTCAAAAGTCTAATACCAACTTGTAAGATATTGGTAATGCCTATTAACCCAGATATCGATTTTGTGCGTGTCTGCGCACAGGCGAATATATTGAAAATCCGAAACATCATATCGAAGTCTTGCTCGGTTCCTCCTCATGATTGACCATGTACCGCAATTAACAAGCAGAGCAACTTACAGATACTGTGCATCAGGATCTGAGATTTCCTCTATCAATGCTGCAAGCTTTTCCTCAATTTGCTTTGAGGCCTTTCCCCATAAGAAAACCACCAGCAGCATACACATGGCCTTTCCTGCAATTTATGGGAGAAGAGGAAGAACGAAGCAAGGGATTTCAGCTATACCTTGAAGGGCTTATCCCATTCCTCCGAGGGTTTTCTTCTCAAGTGGCAACAGCCAGGAGCTGCAACTGAGAGAGTTCCAGGTCGTGGCATATAGCTACCACAAATTCCATATTTGTTGATATTGATAACAGAACAATTTTTCAATAGAGTCAATATAATAAATACACTGAAATGAATGTGCTTCTACTTGGTAATGCCTCGCTGCTTCACAATTGAACTGTGGGTAACACAACAATATTGCTTCACAGTTGAACTGAGAAACAAAAAGAAAAGAGGCAGGGGCATAGATCCGTACATGAAACTAATAGAGAGGAGACCTTGAACAGTTTCTCTTCCCTGTAAACATTACTAAGCCAAGTCTCAAGAGACAGTTCGCCCATAGCATAAAGATGCAAGATAGAGGTTCTTCCCCCATTTTTCCTGCACAACAAAGTAAACGATGCGTAAGACGGGGCAACTAAATTCAGAAGGTGGGTCAAGAAAATTTTCAAGATTTTCAAGACCGGGAAAGATCAATCTTTTTTATGAGGGAGAGGGAGTTGTATTATCACCTTAACATGTGTGCTGGGGAACTGGGAGGTGCGTAACGTCTCTTGTGTTTCATCAACCAGTCTACGCCTTGGAATGCTAAGGATAAGAGCAGCTTGATCAGTGGTTGCTGCGGTTGAGGTGATACGAAACCCACTGTCCCAACGCTTGTGGATACCCTCACTTGGATACAGAAAATCAAGCTCCACAACCTACGGATATTAAGGGAAAAAAATATATGGAAAGAATTGAATTCGATTACATCACATACAAGGAGAATATCGATAAAGTAAAGGCTCATAAAAAGTCCAAAAAGTAGAAGGAATCCATCCATCGAAAGAGTATATAAGTGTAACTCCATTACATGGAGGAAGGAAATCAAGTGAAACAAATGTTTTACCTGTTCACTGTAACCTGCATTGCGGGACATCACAACACCCCATCGACTTCCTGCTGTGGCCATTGAGGTCACATGGAAGCCTTCCCTCCATTTCTTGTTTATCCACTTAAAAGGGAATGAATCACTTACTTTGTAAGACTGTTGAGTAAACTGTGTACCTTCAAAAGAGAAATTTGATCCACAAAAGACAGCCGTTAGTATAAAATTTACAGTGATCGCAAAAATGTCATTTGCCAAACCGTTTTACTCAGGGTTCTCAGCAAAGATCCCCAAATTTGCAGCCTATTTACATAGACTAACAAAAACAGTAGTTTCATTATTCCATGGTAAAAATGGGAGAGGACATGCACATATACCTTTTGACATGACCACTAACGAGCTCCCATTGTTGGCACCAGCAATAGAACTTATATAGTAGTTCTTCTCCCATTGTTCCATTATCCATTCCTGCCAGGTACAGCATATGATTTCGTTTCTTTTTTAAGACCATTTTGACAGGCACAAACACAAGGACTAGAAACAGAAAATAATGGAATTACCTTGTGCAAGAAGACAGGAGACAGTTCGTAAACTTGGCTCGTGAAGCCAGTTCCGGCATCCATTATAAGGGCCCAAAGATTAGAACATGATGCCACACAACTTATCAACAAACCATCCGCAATACCTCTTTCAATATGCTGTGCCAACCTTATATCAGCCACATTATAATGGTACCTAGCACACAATAAAATTATCAGCGAACCAAAAGCCTGTGACCAAGTAAATTATCGGTAATATAATCACACTATGAATCAAATTTTTTAAACTTTCCAGTGAAGTGGCCGATAGATGATTACATTAAGAGTAAAATCGTGAACACATAATTAGGCAACCATGAATCTTACCTCTGCTTCATTGGCTGCCTAGCATTGTAAATTGATATCCATTGTGTGGCAGGAACTCCCAAACGGACTTTTTTCCTAGGCACTTCTTCTTCTTCTTCTCCAATGCTTAACCTACCTCGTTTCTGTCCAACTTGAAAAATGATCTAGCAAAGAAACAAGACATCAAACAACAAATCCAAGATGAACTTTCCAGAGAAAAAAAAGGACAAAAGAGGTACATCGTGTAACAATCACCTTTTGAGCACCTTCTGTATTTATAGGCCTTATGGCCGGATTCGGCCCTAAAAGATCTTGAAACAAAGAGATTAACTTGGCATAGTTGGGCTCCTCATCAAATTTCATGTTCACCACAATCTCAAGAAATTGCTTGAAAGGAGGAGGGCAGAAACAGCAAAGCATATCAGGAGATGTTGCCATCTTCTTTTTGCAGACTAGGAATGACTTGTTATCTCCCTGAGATCGAGAAGGGATTAGCTGAGAACGAAATGTGCTAAACCAAATGACACTACAAAGAAAAGAAAGAGGTTTACAAGGTATTACAGCACTCGCACCTGATATCCTTGCCATGGCAATCTGCCTCTGTGAAGGAAGATGAGCGTGTAAGCCAGGGATTCAAGATCATCCCTTCTACTTGCAGTTCTTCCCAAATGAGCATGTGCACTTGCATATCGAACTGTCCCCCTACAGATATTAAACCGAGAAAATTCACGAGGAAATCGAGAGAATATCAAAATACTGAACTTGAAAATTACAAACAAATCTCACCTGAACATATCAGGACGTTGATCATATTCAACATGCTGCCCACTTCCACTCTCTCTCCACTTTGTTGCTGAAACATTGGATCAGACAATGAGAAAGGGAGACAAATAGCTAATCAGAATTATCGAGAGAACGAACTCAACAAACCTAATCCCAGATCAACAAGGAATAGCTTCTTCTCTTGAGGCGAAGAAGGCTGGCCCAGTAAAAAGTTTTCGGGTTTAACATCTCCGTGCACATAACTGAAACAAGAAGCAACTCACAACATGTTATCCTAGTCAGGTGAAACGCAAAAAGAAGAACCGCCAGGTGGCGGAGATTGACAAAAAAAAGATAACAGTAAACTTTGGGCAACCAAATGGTATGCAGAAACAAAAAATTAAGTACATACCCTTTCGCGTGCATCTTCTCAAGGATGGATAGTGATTCAACTGCAATGCAGGCTACCATTTCTGAGGACATTCTGCTTAGTAAAAAGGTAAAAAGTACATTAGGAATATCATATTTCTAGTTTCTACAATCCATGGATTTTGGAAGTCATGTTACGACTGCCTAACTTTTTTTATAGAGATGAAGATACTACTTTAATAGTTCACGCCGCAAACTAAAAAAGAAACCATTTAAATTATGGATATCCATAATGGAAATACATGATTCACAACATAAGGAACCGAGAGCTTTGCGATACTGAAGAATGAAAACTCACGCTTGTCCCGAAGAATTCCATATATCCCATAAGCTTGGACCAAGCATGTCCATAACCTGGACCGAGAAGGCCAACAAATCAGTGATATGACAAAAACAAGGATAGAAACATGAGATCCAAACTTTTACCATAACATAGTAGTCTCCTTGTCTCCCTTTGTAATGCACTCTAGGGACTCCATGGCTACCACCAAGGGTGCTGTTCACCACAAAACAAACAATGATATCTCTTAAGCAAAACAAATATAACTAGGGTAAAAGAATCCCAAAACCAACATAGATAGAAAGACAAGTGAAGGAGACACCTACTTGTACACCTGCCATTCATGTGGAGGACCGTAGTTGCAACCTTTGCTGCTTCGATGCTCAAACTTTAGTGCTACCTGGTACAAGCAAGAAGAAATAACATAAATTGGAAACCGAGTTACCCAAAAACAACTGATACAATGCCAAGATGGACCGAAGTAATTCGACCTCCATTATTCCTGCTCCTGCGCTGCGTTCATTCCCACCACCAATACGGCGGCCAACAAATACTTGTCCGAAACCACCTTTCCCCAACTTCCTGTCAACCTTATATAGAGGTGATCCGCCAACTTGGACCTGATAAAAGACAAACAAATTAACATTAGTGACAAGTACGTGTGCTAAATTATCCCGATTAGGAATCCTAATTGGATTGAGATTCCTAATTGGAATAGGAACTAGTTTTGCGATAATACATGCTTCAAAGTACATCCAAATATTTCAACAAAAAAGACAACGTACATAACCAAAGATACATGACAAAACACTTCACAATATAGCAAATCATGGTCCAAAACCACCGGACACAAAACAATTAGTCAAAACTAGATGACAAACTATATAAGATAACTAAACCCATGACTAGCACCAAAGAAGAACAGATGCATCTACGAGAGTATCATCCAATCCCAGGAAGAATTCAAGACATTAAAAGATAAAAATCGATACCCTCTCTGGGAAAGGCGCCGTATTCCCTTCTTCTTCCTGCGCAGCCGCCTTATTCGACCCACCGCTATCGTTACCGATTGCCATGGCTTTCTTATCTTCTTCACCGAGTCGACAGTTGCCCTTCTTCCTATCGATGTCGCTCTCCTTCGACACAAACTTTCTTGCCCTTCTTCCTATCGATGTCGCTCTCCTTCGACACAATGATCACCGGGTTCTCCTGAACGATCCCCTTGTCTTCTTGCTTCAGCCTCCTTGCCGCCAATCTTGTCCTCGGCCTCTCCGCCGTCTCAGTAACTCCTAGGACGACCGCACCACGTCCTCTGCCGCAATTCCGCTTCTGTTTCCTCTCCGCCGGTGGTTGTTCCAGCTTATTGTGAGCTAAAGCAGCCGCAGCACGACCACGGCGGACTCCACGGCGAAGCTCCGGCATAGCTCAAACCCCATGCAATCAAGACGAAGACGGGACGCGAAGAGACCGATCATTATAGTCCTCAAACGACGATCATCAGGCTCGTGACGAATTTGAAACTTAGGGTATGGAATCACGGAAAAGATAGAACTTGCTGTTTCGCGATGACAAAATCGAATTTGGGGATTAGGGTTCGGCAGAGAAGGAAAAAGTAGCGAAGAAAAACCGAGGATCTTCAGACTGGAGAGAGAATGAGAGAGAGAGAGGAGATAGAAAAGGCGATGGTAAGTGCCACGTCAGCTATCTGAAATGGAGAAATCAGTCCCTCAAGAAACGGTTGTCATCTTGGGCGACTGGTGAAAATTGTGGCGACGTTTCATTTCATATCGGCTCTCGAATAAATAGAAATATACTGTGAGATGAGATTGGTACATTTCAAAGATGGTCTCCATTTTATTAATTTACTTCTTATTCATGTATATTTTAATTTCATTATTTTTTATATTTAAAAGTTTTATTTTGTGGAAAATATATTCCAATTTAAAATATTTATGGTATTATTGTATACCATCTGGTTTAGTTTGGTGTAACCGAATCGAGATTTCCAGTTTTATGCACTGTTTATTTAGAATAGTATCATCTAACGATTCGTTCTAAGAATATTAACAGAACCAAAATGTTCACTCTTATGTATTATTCATCGTTAATTAAAAAACTATTACCCAACCTAAATGTGCAATGTTATCATACACTATCTATATCATAATATCATTCATTAATCCATTTTAAAAAAACGGGGTGTAAATTAGGCCGATCTTTTGTTCAATTTTTTCGAGTCTAATAAATCAAGTCGAAACCCGTCCCTATAAAAGTCGGGCTCGGATCGGATCGGGTCATCCCGTTTAATACATATAAAAAAAAATCAGATTTTATATGTTTTAAACTCATTTTTTCCACAAAAAATAAAATCGAACTTTTGGATCGGTCGAAGCCTGTCGGACTTAGCTCGAAAAAACTCAAGCCCGATTTAGGTCCGGTCCGAAAATTGCTATATTTTTAAACTAAAAACCTTTTATTTTTCGGGTGAGTTCAGGTCGGGATTCGGAATTCGACCCCCTTTTTGACATCCCAAAAAACGCTAACGTGAAAATAGGTATGTCAACAACAAAACCGCCAGCATTTATCTGCCAATGTTCTTTTAATTTATAGAACACGTATTTTCTCATCTTTTATATTTGGATCAAATTTTCATATGAAAACCTATATATTTTATCACACACTCATATATAGTTTCCTTTTGTAAGTGCATAATGTCGCAAAAAGCTTGATACAAATAACATTTTAGTGAGACCTAAGCAGGACCACCACCACCACCATTGACGGTGCGAATTCCAAAACTAAACGACAAATTCATAGACACATAAAACACCAATACAAATATATATATATATATGCTTATTACGTTAATTCAAATGATAATATTAAAAGGAAATTACAATATTATTAATCAAAAGAGATTTACTAATAGTTAGTAATGCAAGACATAACAACTGTACTCGACAGTGGCGTCACCGGTCTTGAAATCGAGCCACTTGGTCCGAGCCTCGACGTAACCTCGGGCGAACCGGAAAAGACCGCTCCCTCCGACCACGGGCATCTCTCGAACCTCGGACATGGCCGTGTTCCGACCAAGTATCGTTATCGTACTTCCGTTGTACTTTCCCGTCGTGAACGCAAAGTTCATCGCCATCAGAAACCCTAATCCCTGCTGCGACGCCGCTGCATACATCCCCTGTGCTCGGCCCACTATCTGCATAACAAATATATGAACTTGTTGTAAATTCTTTAATCACATACATTAATTTGTACTGTCAAAGTTGATATATTTTTATAGAAAAAAGTTTGCACATTTATTTAATTTTTTAACCATTGAATGTATTTTTACTGGATTTTCCCCTTGTAGAGTAAAAGAGTGAGAAATACGTGTGGATTATAAAACTTACCGTGGAGTTGAGGGGCTGGTCCGAAGTGAGGGGATTGTCGATCATGTTGATGGATCCGAAGAAGGTGGTGTTCAAAACAGGTGGTCGGATCATGACGGAGGTAGGGTTCCGACCACTGAGGATGTCGTGCCAATACACTCTGAAATGGGTCAGTTTCTCTTTCTTGTTCAGGCCGAGGAGTTTCCGATCTACCGTTCTCGCGAAATCTCCGGCGGCTGAGACGCCGGAGACGGCGACGGCGATGGCGACGGCGAGTACGGTGAAGAAGGTGAGGAGGAGCTTACCCATTTTCTCTGTATTATTGTTTTTCTTTCTTTGGTCGGTTCATTGATGGAATCTTATGTTATATAAGCAGTATGGGACATTGTTCTAGAAAAAAGTTTTTTTTTTTTTTTTTTGTTGGAATATTTTAATTTTGTTGGGTGTATTAGTTTGAAATATTGAGTTTGAGGATTGGTTGGGGGTATTGACTTAAAAAGTTTGGGTAAAAATTATATATTTTTTTTATGTACCGTTGTGGTTGCGTCATGAAATCGTATGAATTACGGTTTTAGCCGTATCGAGAAATTCGATAATTCGATTCAATGGACATGATTGTTTTAACTGTTTTTTTTTTAATTAGAATTTCGTTTTGATTTGATTACATCGAATTTTCCAATTTCCTTTTTTATTGGAAAAAATATTAGTTTGTAAATAATTTTTGTATGTTGATTCGATTTTTAAAATTATTTTATATTTGATATGAATTTATGCAAGTCGGTTTTCAAAACATTATATCCATTTTTTTGCAATAAAATTTGATATAAATATAATTATGCATTATTGATTTAGATTCGATTTGCACAAAAAGCATATGTAGGAGAGGGAGACAGCTTTGGCATTTTCTTCTTGGTGATTTCCAACGTCATTTCCTCCTTTCTGGTCGTTTCGTTTTGTTTTTAAATATTTTGGTATTTGAATTTTTTAAAATATTTCTAAAATTCTCAAAAAGAGAAAATTAAATTTTCTTGTTCACCTACCCACAACGTGGCGGCAAGTAATTGGTTGACATGAAAATATTTGGCTTGTTTAACCTTCATAATTTCAAATCTAAAATCTACCGACGATAAAATCCTATATTTTTTTAAACTGTCCACATATTTCAAATTTTGTAACAAAGTGGTTACACTTATATCTTACTGTATATAGTCATATAAGATATCAATAGGTATTCAAATTTAAAAATAATAATTATTATAAAGTTTAAATTTATTTATAATTTTAAAATCAAATTGAGTTTTTATTTGGTAAAAGAAGGAGTTTTCAGTTTTTTTTTTTAACAAAATTAATAAATTTAAATATTTTTTGGAATTTTACCATTTGTTTTTACAATGACGGTCCGGTCGTAGGAACATAGACCTGACTTTTCAACCCCAGTTTTTGGGGCGTGCCTGATGACTTTGTTCAAAAGACTTGAGAAAAAAGCCCATCAAAATGGTACGACAATTGGGCCCCGTCTTCCACTTACCACGTACGTGGGCCCATCCGTTAAAGCTTCACCGTCAATGTTAGGAAAATAAAATTATTTGCTTAATTATGATAAATCACGTGGGTTTCCACATGATTTAATTTTCTGTATTTGGTTGTGTTGTGTTGTGTCCATTTATTCTTGTTGCAGATTTTTTTTTAAAAAAAAATATATACTTATATATTATTTAATTAAAAATATTTATTTTTTTAAAAAAAATATTATTTTTATTGATAAATTCAATTTTATAAAAATTAGATATAATCGATTTCATATCAAATTTAATTTGCATAATTTTAGTTTATTTATTTTTCGTTGATAAATTTGTTTTTACCGATGAATTTATTTTTCATTCCTCGTAATTAAAATGTCAATGGTAATATTTTATGAGTACATGGAAAATTATATTTTATACTAATAAAAAGCATCATATTCCTGGGGACCATGCATACAAAAAGAAGGATTCTGTCTGTCCAAAATTCAGGCTACCATTTTTTAAGAATACAATAATGAATTGGAAAACGAATAATATATAAATTGTATTCAATTTTTGAATATATTTCAAATTCGGTAAAATTAAATCTAAAAAATCTCAAAAATTGAATAACGATAATTATTAGTTTAAATAATTCGGATAAAATCTGAATGGATGTAAAATCCAAGTGAAAAAGAAATTTAAATTATCCAAAAATAAAATTCAAAATTCAAAATAATTGAACGAACAACCAAAAACAATATAAATAATGTGTTCTGTTTTTGAATTATTGAAAATTTGGATTGGGCTTTTGAGCTTTGAAAATATCATGTTAAATGCGCCCAACTCTTTGGGCCCAATGGGCACAAAAAGCTTATCCTCAAGACTCTTCTTGTTCAGAACGTCGCCGTTTTAGCCACGGATTCTACACGTAAATGGCGAACAGAACAGCGAAACCCTTTCGTCCGGTGGAATTCAATTTCGCGGTTCTCCGTCCCCGGGACAAGGATTCAGCAGAAGCTGGAATCTTGTCTGAATGATCTGATCGATTCCCGTTAACTTGTTTCTGTTCATCTCTTGGGTCTTTAATTTTCTTGATTGTCATGGAGAACCCAGAACCAGATGAGCCACTGAAGAAGAAGCCACACCATTTTGACTCAGTTTCTCCGACCGCCATGGCTCGGAACTCATCTCCTTCTCATGCCAGCCCCAAAAGTGTGAGGAAACTCATCTCCCCCCCCCTCCTTCTACTGTCTTTACTCGTCGCGTTCTTGATGGAATTTTTCTCGCTTGAGGCACGCGGGAGAGTAGCAGTTGCGGGCCTGTCGATTTGCGGGTTATTCTTGAGTTATTTGGGATTATGTTCCTTGGTTGTTGGAAAATTCAGGGTCTTAATTGAATAATTCGACAGGAGCGTTAGCATTTATGAATGAGTTGGACTCGTTTTCCATTAGGAGCTTCCATCGAAGCTTTCCGTCTTGTAAATAGTTTCGAAAATATATTTATTGAAGCCTTTTCGGCGGAAACATTTGGTCAATACCCTTGATTGGATTCGCCCCTCCGAGCGATTCAGTATGATTTTTTACTTGGACTTGGGAATTTTGCATACCTACATTGTGTGAAATGCGTGTGGCTTTGTCATTGTTGTCATAGAATGTTGAAAAATTGCACGACCCATCTTCGAGTTTGATGTTTGTGTCTTCTTGTTTTATCTCCTTTCTTTCCGTTGTTGATCTATGTCTATGGAGATACATTGAAAGATCTTTTTTCATCTTTTTCAGGTTGATGCCACAGTTCTGCAGTTCCAGAATCAAAAACTGGTTCAGCA
>NW_010965696.1:632356-667568 GCF_000463585.1 Tarenaya hassleriana
TTCCGTTCAGCAGTTAGATGTGCAGAAGAAACTGCTGCATGATCTTGAAACCAAGATTGAAGAGTTGCGAATCAACCAAACCTCTTATGATGACGAGCTTATCTCAGTTAACGGGCTATGGAATCAGGTGTGGAATACTTAATGTCGTGTTTTTCATGCCTTCATATGTTCCTTTGGCCAGTGTAGAATGATCATTTGCATCAAAATTTTGTTTAATTTGAAAGCTCTGTGGATTTTTTAGTTGGTTGATGATCTGACATTGCTTGGAGCACGTGCTGGTGCCGGACCAGAAGCATTAAAGTATTTGGATCAAGCAGAGAAAAAGCGAGGTATCGATACGAGTTCTTGCTGGTACTTATAGTAGCTGCTCAAGTTAGAATGCACCTATTGAAGATCTTGTCTGAATGTTATATAGGTTCAGTTCCACCATGCGCCGCTGATGAAATGTTTCTATGTAGACTTCTACAAGTGGATTCTGTTGAAACTAGTAACAGTGATGAAGTCGTAAGAAAAGTTGAAGAAGCTCTTGGTTTACGTCATTCCTTTACGATGGAGTTGATGAGACTTTTCAAAGATACCATTGCCACTCAGAAAGCTAAAGTTGAAAGCATAGCACAGAATTTAAATGCTGGAAAATCAGCCGAAGGTTAGTTGGTATACCCATTATGAGATTTTTTTTTTCATCGTTTATGAGATAAGTCACAAAAGTTTGTTTTTCAGATGCCATCATCCAGTTGTCTAAAATTGATGATTTGATGAATGAAGAGGCCAAAACTTTGCGTGAGGTGATTGATGCTTTGCATTTGAGGCACAAAGAATGTGCTGAGGAGATTCAGGCATATATTAGCTGCCACTCGACAGATCAATCTGAGCTTAAACACCTAAAAGGTTAAACAACATGAGAAATTCAGCACCATATTTGTTTCCGAACGGCGAAATGTGAACGTGGATACGGTGGACATTTCGTAATTCTCCTGAGTATGTAATAATGCCTTGCCTTTGACAATGGTAGGTCAATTGGAAGAGATCAAGGCCGAACTCGAAGAAAACAGAAGAAAATTGATAAACTTGAAAATGCAAAAGGATGCTGCATATGAATCTCAGGCAACTACACCAGTAACTGCAAATGGAAGCCTATCTCCTGAGAAGCCTGTAGATAAAATGAAGTTGCGTGAATTGAAGGAATCAATTGAAGAGATTAAGGTACTAGCCATTGGATAGACTGACTCGTCTTTGCTTGTGTATCCCTTTCTCCCTCATGTGTAAGGTTAGCGCCGTGTTTTCAACTGTTTTTGATAAATACTGCAGATAGTGGCAGAAGGTCGACTTTCTGAGCTTCAAGATGCACAAGAGTATAATCTTTCATTGTCAAGTCAATGCCAAGATATCGAGGTATACTAAAACCTTGGTACAGTAACTTTCATGACAGTGAGTTTTTTGAGGATCATAGTTTTCACTGTATGGATGCAGAATGAACTAAAGGATGACCAGTATATATACTCTTCTAAACTGTACAATTTGATCAATGATCAACTTCATCATTGGACTGTTGAACTGGATCGGTACAAAATTTTGACTGATTCCCTTCAGGTCAGTTGCTTATTCATTTTGTTGGTTCCCCCTCATAAGTTAAGAAATTTCTTGATCGGTTCTTGTGTTTGCAATAATTTAGGCGGAAAGGTCTTTTGTAATGAGGCGGGAGAAGGAGCTGAATGTAAGAGCAGAGTCTTTGGAGGCTGCTAACCCTAAAACCACTAGTGTCGATTCTAGGATAGAAGATCTGGAACAGCAGCTACAGAGATTTATAATTGAAAAGAATGATCTAGAACTTAAACTGGAAGAAGCTATTCAAGATTCAGGTGATGTCAATTCTTTATCAGTACTTGTCACTTATGTGATGCTCTAGGTTTCTGTTCTTGAGATAAGTGTTCCATGTTTCAGAACGGAAGGATATCAAAACAGAGATAATTGTAATGGCATCGGCCTTGTCTAAGGAGATGGAAATGATAGAAGCTCAGTTGAATCGATGGAAGGAAACTGCACATGAAGCTCTTTCCTTGCGCGAGCAAGCTCAGTCACTGAGCGCTTCTTTAACTAACAAGGTTTGAACTAAACCGCAGTTCTGAAGGCCTTATTCAGTTTCATATATATATATATACCATCAATATGGCTGTGCTGCATTATGATGTGAATGGATTACTGGCGACTTACATGAATTACTGGTTAGATTTTAAAGTTTTCAAAGAAGCTAAGCAAAGGTATTTTTGAAAATGATAATGTTACTCTATTAATAGTTTTGGGCACGTCTTTCCACATTGCTAGAAAGATGGGACGTATGAACATTTCAAACTAATCTACTTTTTGTATGCCTCCATGCTTCTTCATGCAGTCTAAGGCAGAACAAATTCACTTGTTGAATATAGAATACCTACAGGTCCTATAAGAAAGAAAACGTTTTCCTTATCTAGTAACCATTTCCTTTCCTTGAAGAGATGATGTGCTTATTTACTAACACCTAATTCTTTATAAACAATTCTCAGAGGATGAATTAGTGGACAAAGAATCGATTCTATCGCTCTCTCTTTCCTTATATTCATATCTTGTTTGCCCTTAGGTATTGGTTATTGTGGTATCCTGTACATATGTGCCTTTTTCTTCAGTGTGTTTAAACTCTTTTAGTGTTCAATTAGTCCAGCCAGAGTGACTATTTCCTGAAATCCTGAATCTCTTCATGTTAACACAGGCGAATGAACAGAAGGGATTAGAAGATACATGCGCTGAACAGATCGAGGAGATTAAATCCCTCAAAGCTCTTGTCAGTTTTTCTTTTGACCCAATCCTACTTCATTCTTTTTATTGGATTACTGTTCTCTAGTAAATTGCGTTATTTACAATGCAACAATTCAACATGTGAAGATACAGATAACAATAAGTTATTCATGTGATTTCCTTAGTAGTGTAAACTAGAACTTCAAATCTTTCAATTACAACAAAACATACCAACACAAACTACAAAATCATAAGGAACTCACATCTTTTAATTCAAAGCATTCTAGTATGAGGTGCTATTACATTGTAATCTGAGTGTAACGGGTAACTTTTGCATTCTAGTATGAGGTGGTAATCAGCTTTTTATCTATATCATTGATCTTGTTTCTTTCTATATCAGAATAATGTTATTTTACTTATTATAGAAAGTAACCACATAATCATCTATCATGGTGAACGATTTCGTATGGAATCCATGTTGTCCTAAGCGTGTTAATATCGAATATAAAAAATATTACGCTCAATTAGGAGACAACTTCTTTTTACTCTTTTCCCGAGAGAATGTTAAGATGTATGTCGCACTTTCACTGATCAGCATGCTGGATACACACACATACACACTGAAACTGGCGAGATTGATTAGAAATTCGCTGAATACTGGAAGTCTGGAAAATCTGGCTATGAAATTGTTGTGGGTTAATGATTATGTTGCAGATCGAGGAAATGATGAAAGAAAAATTAGAGCTGCAAAATCTAGCAAGCATCTATACCCGTGAATGTAATGATGAAAGGTATGTACTATGGTTTGATTTTATCATTATGCAGTGAGCTCTCTCCTCATCTCCATGCCATATGAAGACGTTAGGTGATTCTACTTTTTTAATATCAAATTGGGCATTGCGTATTGTAAAGGTCTAATATGATACCGGGCGAATGGTACTCTGATGTTTACGTAACTTTTATCTGTGGTAATCTTTTGGGTTGTATATTTTTGGCAATATGAAATTTTGAAGGTTAGAGAAAATCTATACTCTAGACTGACTCGTGATCGTCTAGGGATCATTTGACTCCCAGTAAAAGTATGCATTTTCTTGTCATATGCTATAGCTTTTATCCAGATGAAAATCAACAGAGTTGAAAATCTACTTTTCCAATTTCAGATCATTGGCAGAAATTAAGGAATCAGAACGCAGGGCTCATGCCCAAGCTGAACAGCTGAAAAATGCTCTAGATGAACATTTTCTGGAATTGAGAGTGAAAGCTGCTAATGAGACTGAAGCTGCTTGCCAAAAAAGGCTTGCCACAGCTAAGGCCGAAATAGCTGAATTAAGGTCTCAACTAGATGTTTCAGAAAGGTACTTTCTGATGTTTTTACCAGCTGCTTTTAAAAGTCATACGTTTTCGGTTTCACTTCCGGGATGAGGGAAGAAGCAACCCCTTTCATTTGACAGTATGTTGTTTATAGATCGTGGTCATTTGTTAGTGTGACACTGTTCTTCCTTTGCAGGGAGGTTCTTGAACTTAAGGAGGCTATTAGAATCAAAGAGCAAGAAGCAGAGGCATCAATGGCTGAAATGGAGGTATACTCTCCCGTTGCCCTGCTCATCTTTTTTCCCGATTTTGTATACTCTTGTTATCTATTCGGCATTGAAATGCCGGAGCCGTTTTTTTCCCATTTGATTCATCGGTCATTCATTTCCTTCAGACTGTTGGTCAAGCCTATGAAGACATGCAGACACAGAACCAACATTTGTTGCAGCAGGTGACTGAGAGGGACGATTATAATATCAAGGTTGGTTTTATTGTTTATCGAATGCTTTGATATTGATATCCTTTTTATTTCTTTTATGATATTTTCTTAGTTCGACCCCTTGGTGGATTATCAGTTCTGGATTTTATTTTATGATGCAGCTTGTTTCAGAAAGTGTCAAAACAAAGAATGCTTACAGCATTCTGTTATCTGAGAAGCAAGCAATGGCAAAGCAGCTTCAACAAGTTAATGCATCAGTAGAATCTCTAAAAGCAAGGATTGCACATAATGAAGAACAGGTATAATCTATATATGCTGTCACAAGGCATTCTTTATCAAACAGTGTCAAATGCTGACCACCCTAATGGTTTGAGATTACAGATGAAAGGTTGTCTGTCTGAGGCTTACAAATTGATTCAAGAAGACCGTCACCTTGCTATCAGTCTCGAAACCACCAAATGGGAATTAGCTGACTCTGAAAAGGAATATAAGTGGCTCAAGTCGGCTATATCTTCATCTGAGAAGGAGTATGAGCAGATCAGCCGGTTGACTAATAACATCAAAATAAAATTGGATGATGAAAGGTGGGTCTAAAAATGAGTTTCTGGTTAATTTCATCTCTTCATCTTTCTCATAGTAACACATGGGTCTTCACGTTCAAGTACTTATGCACGCGATGAAAACGGTTATTATATCTTTGGTGGGCAGGAGTGAGAAGAAGAAGCTCGAGGAAGAGCTGATTGAGTTAAACAAGGAGCTTGCTGAGTTGAGTTCCGAGAGTGTAGAAGCCGCGATACAGAGACTACAGGAAGAGATAAAGAACTGCAAAAACATCCTTAAGTGTGGCGTCTGCTTTGATCGGCCTAAGGAGGTAAATTTTTTAGCTTTCTTTTACTCTTTATGAGCTGACTTGCTTGTTTGCATGAGTCATGGTTTTGTTAGCTATGCTACTCCTGTGTGAGTTTGGATGTGGTCCTCCTCATGCAAACAACGTCATGCATCATCCTTGTATATGTCATCAGCATGTCTCATCATCATGTTCTGTTTTTCTCATGGCATTGGGTCGTCATCTCTATCAGTATCAACCACTTCCGTCATCTTGTCCTCTCATCGCCATGCACATCCTCATCCTTTTTCTATCACCACCACACATAATACATCATCCTGGTGCCATCACCGAGAGGGAAGGGAATGAAACATTTCTTACTGTGCTGATAAAATGCAGGTGGTGATAGTGAAATGCTACCACCTCTTCTGCAACCAATGCATCCAAAGGAGCCTAGAGATCAGGCACCGGAAATGTCCTGGCTGCGGCACCGCCTTTGGCCAGAACGACGTCCGGTTCGTGAAAATGTAATAACACATACGCATGGCGTTGTACATAAAATAAGGTCCACATCTCTCTCTCTCTCCCACTCTCCAAAAGAACGTTTACATGTCAGAATATCATTGTTGACGACCCTTTTCTCTTTGGGTATCTTCTTTTACAAAAAAAAGGTGATGTGGAACTTATGTTTATGGATACATACAGTGTTGGAGTTGTGTAGGGTTCCAGGAACTGTCGGTGACGTTGGGGTTGTCTCCTTTTATACGCCTTTCTTTTATGACATGGGGACCTGACAACAGAGACCGGTGGTAGTTAGTTATATCTCTCTTCCCTTCTGTAGCTAATGTCGGTTTATATTTCTCGTATATATAAATATGGTAGGGCTCAATCCCTAACCCTAACTCGATAATTGATTTTTAAAAGCTATATTTGTTTGGATATCCGGGTTTCTAATGTAAAATATTGAAATGCAATATTGGATATGGCGCAGTAAAACATCATTTTTTTTTATAAAAAATTTACTACCCATAAATAAAAAAAAAAAGAGACGAAAGGCGTGTTTCATAATCGTCTACAATTTATTTTGATTAATAAAATTAATATTTTATTAGATACTTTTCATCTACTTTATAATCACTCTCACGTGTAATATATGTATATTACACGTATACGTATGTATCATCTTGTCTTGGCACAATCACACAGCAATGAGTTAGTAGTGCTGCAGTAAATTCCCATCATCTTCATAATCAATACACTCTCTCTCTCTCTCTCTCTATATATATATATATATATATACACACACACACATGATCACACAAAGCCACATTATTATTGTTATCATTATACTCGAGAGTAACTGATCACCAAACAAAAAGAAAAGACCACTTACACCATATGGAAAGATCAAGAAGGAGCTGGGAGATGTGGATAATGGCGGCGTTCCTCCTCCTAGGGTCTGGGAACTCGGATCTTGCTCAAGACAGAGCCGAGTGTTCGGAACAGCTGGTGGGGCTTGCCACGTGTCTTCCGTACGTCGGAGGAGAAGCGAAGGCCCCGACAAGAGATTGCTGCGCTGGTTTCAAGGACGTAGTCGACAAGAGCCGCAAGTGTATATGTATTCTCATCAAAGATCGCAATGATCCTCAGCTCGGCCTCAAGATCAATGCCACCTTAGCCGTTCTTCTCCCCACCCTTTGCCATCAGTCTTCTCCTAATATCTCCGCCTGTACCTGTAAGTATATATCTTGTGTGTGTATATATATATATATGTATATATTTCACTCGTTGGAATCATCGTTTATCTCGGCTTTTCTTTCCGTTAAAATTCAGGGTATATACGGAATTTTGTGTGTATGATTTGGTGAAATCATGTATATAATGTGTGTGTATATGCTATGGGGACAGCTCTTTTGCATTTACCCCCAAACTCACCAGAGGCTAAGGAGTTTGAGAGCTTAGGAAAGATAGAGGGAAACGCCAACTCCACTTCCTCATCACCTAAGCCCAAAGGTTAGTTAATTCCTCTCAGTGTGTGTATGTATATGTATATGTGTGTGTATGTATGTACGGATAGAGATTTATACAAAACGAATGAAGATGTGAAAGGGGCAAGAGAGGCGCAAGGAGCAGAAGCAGCGTCGGAGAAGAGTAACGGAGACAAGAGAGAGAGTTGGTTGGCCGTTTTCACCTTAATTCATGCTCTCTTCCTCTCTCACCGCTTCACTACTCTCTTTTATTAATTAATAACATGCATGGCCCCATCTCCATGATACCATATCCCACCACATGCATGCATGCACACACACACACGCATATATATGTATGTATGTATATGTAACATGTATGCATGCAACTGTTTCATCTGTATCTGTTCTTTTTATTCTTGACTAGGTAATGACCCGCGCGAATCGCGCGGGCTGAATATTTACGAATTTAAATAATTTTTATATTTTAAATTAAATATAATAAATTTTGTTTTAAATTTATCATATAAATTATTCTATTAAAATATTTTTTTGTCATAGAGTGAAAATAATAAGATGGTAAGGATGAATCTAAATATAATAGTGTGAGATATTATATCCCATTCTATAATTAACAAAATATAATTTATTTATAAATTTTATAAAATTTATAGATATTCGTATTACCACTATTTTCTTTCTTTATATGTTTCTTTTATCATTTTCTATATTTTTTTGATCGTTTTTATTTTTATATCTTTATTTTTAATCTAGGTAATAATCTGTGTATATCGTACCGGCTTAAAATCTCAAATTTCAAAATGTTTAACAATTTTCTACACCATCCCCAATGACGTTAAATTTTGGTGAATTGCGATAAGTAAATATAGGACAGATAATTAAAATTTACTACGTGAACATCCACGTCAATAAATTAAAATTGAATATTTTTTTGTTCTTATTAAATCAATTGGTTTGGTTGATTGTAATGATTTTATGATGATTTTGAGTTGTAGTATGATATGAAACACTTGACGTTTATATTTATATTTAATTTGTTATTATGATTAGAACCAAAACTAAGGTAAATTGTTTGAGTTGAACTAAATATAAATAGAAAACTGTAATAATAATATAAAAACATTATTATATTTTTTTTGCAAACAGAATTAAATCAATGACACAATATTGTTATTACTCCATAGATATTTTACCATTTCACTGTAACTGATTTATTATGGTTGTTTTTAGTACTGATGTGACTTTCTTCAATGCCTGCCAAAAATTCAGTTATTAGGTAATAATAAAAATTATCTTGGTAAATATTATAAATATAGATTTTTTTCAAGAATATTCTCTAATTTATTTACCTCAAACGAAAATTTTTGATAATGTTCAATTTTTCATCTATGTAAATCTTTGTAGATGTTGATGTGTTGAGTGATAGAGCACCTGATACATAAAATGTATTAGTAAACTCAATATAACAATAATAATGGTTTTTAAATATTAATCTATTAAATATTTAGAAATTAATTTGTGTTCAATAGTTACCGTGAATAATCTTTGGATTTACACCCGTAATGACTGCGATACTTTTTCTGACATTCAATCTATGAATTTGTGAACGGATTTCAGCAGCGAGATCATCCCATACCGAAAGCTTGACGATATTGTTGCTGGTTTTTAAATTGAAATTATATGTTAGTTTGTATAAAACTAATTTAGTTAAAATTTTATAAAATGATATTTTTTGCAGTATAAATGAAATATGAAAACTTACTCTTCCAATAATAAACGAAGAATAATTTTCTGAGTTGACGACGGCATTCGTAAATTTGATCCTTGTATTGCGACTAAAACTCCAATAATATCTGCAACATTAGAGAATATATTAATTATAAAATCCAATATTTTCTTTTTGGGTTTTTTTATGTTATCACATACCTGGTAGATCGTGTTTTTTGTTTGCCAACGCCAACAAATCATCGTACAAACATATTCGAAATTTTTCTTTGACAATATTATAAGTAGTTACAATAACTTTTTCAATAGTAGTATATTCTGTAAAATAAATACGAAATTTACTGTTCGTTAATTTGTATATATATTTATTTGGTAGAATCTTGAAATGTCTGATTAAAAATATATCTCTCTCGTTTATTATATTTTTAAAATTTTCTGCATGATCCTCAAATATTTTTCCTTCAACAACATTTTCCTGCAACATTATAAGTAGAAAATATTAGATTTTTAATAAACATAGTATAAGAAAATCAATATTAATTAGAACGTACATTTTCATCAATTAATAAGAATCCGATGCCATTGAACCTATTCCCATTGAAAGGATTTCGTTCATCCCATATTCGTAGAAATCTGACCATAATACACCGATAACTATGATGTATACTCATCTGATCCAATCCAACATGGGTTGATATCACTGGATGCATCTGATTTTTATATTCCTGCAATAAATTTTATTTGATCAATAACAACATTATTTACAATATAACATATTTATTCATTATATTTATATGAATTAGGCATCGTTGAATGAAATAATATATGTATTTACACACAAAAATTGGTGGGATATCATATTTAAAATATTAAAAATATGATTAGCAGATAAATATTATATTTTATATAAATTAATAAAAATTTAACAAAATGCAACATAAGTGATGTTTAGGTCGATCCACCAAATTGTTCTAAATAAAACTTTTATATATATAGATGTGGAGAATAAGATAACCAGTGATTCATTGTTAGTAAACTTAAAAAAAATTATATATATATATATAACAAACATGTTAAACAAAAGTCGGTAAACAAAAACAATTTTTTTTACTTTCTATATATAACCTATAATATATATTGATATAAATATAAAAAATTAAATATCTGTTTTGGTACCAATGAAATGTTATGTTTACTTGCATTTAACAAATTTATAACACTAACCAAATGATATATTTGTCTGATTAATCTTCATTGTCATCAAAATAAATTCAGAATAATACTACTAATCAAATATAAAAAACAAACAGTTTAAACAAAAAATAAAAAATAAAAACATATTCAATTTAAAGTTTGACAAAAGTGATATGTTCATTAGTATCAAAGCAAATTAAAAAATTCTTACTAAACAAATATAAAAAACATATATACCAACAAACTGTGTCATTCAGCTAATGTAAGTTAATGTATTTAATATGACTATTCATTATTCATACATGAAAAGAATCTGTATCCCATATTAAAATTTAACTTTTTAATTAGATTATATGATTTTTTTAAAAGTCCGGAAGAAATTAATAAATGACTATAGTTTTCGTACAATACATCATATCTTTTCTCTCCTGGTATTTTTGTTGATGTATGGAGAATTAATGAAAAGAATTCATTACGTAATTTGTAACGTTTGACATTATGCATAAAAAAGAATGTATTACTTATAACCCTTCACATTATCAATAATACGACACGTGTGATATTCCCGTTAAACGAAATATATGATATGATATGATATGATGTAAAACTAATAGATTGGATGTGATAAAAAAAACCCATTGGTTTTGGTTATGTGATTTTCGTAAAATTCATTGGAACTTAAATAAATATATATACAGACACAATAGTTCACTTAACTTCATATGGCTCATCGGACTTTGTGATTACTGCACATATAATTAAACTATTCGTAATTTGTATCTCTGAGATTTGATTCCATAATGAGAAGACAAAAACAAAATTTTTTCATATTCTCCTTATTGACACGTTGACACGTGTTATGCTCCCATTTGTACTTATATATATATATATATGATATGATGATATATAATTTATTATATAAAAAATAAAATTGATAACGTATCTTTTGTAATCTAGCAAAAGATATCAGAAAAATCTGGAGAGTAAAAAATAAATCAACATAAGACATCATAATAACATAAAAACTAAAAAATAAACAACATACCTCATGGCCAAATTTGACATCCATTCGTTGAGCAGTATTCATATCGCCAACTTTAAAATAAAAAACTGAGAATTTTGAGACCATGCACTCAAAGCTAATAATATATATGATTTATGTGTATATACAAATACATAAAGTATATTAGTATTTAGAACAAAGAACAAAGAGAGACGGAAAAAATTAAATACTAATAATAATAAATTAAATAGAATATTATATAATGGGAATCCTAATATGGTTTGATGGAACGTATTGGCTTATTAGGATAGAGAGAGATAGTAAAAAAGAATTTTTATGAAGAGACAAAAATTAAGAAATAAAAATAAAAGCTAATAATAATAAATTAGAAGATTATACAATGGAAATTCTAATATGTTTTGACGTAACATATTGGCCTCTTACCAAAGTTTCGATAGAATTGCAAAGTGAGATACTTGCTTCTGCCGTGGAAAAAACTATCCAATTTATAGACAATTTCAAGAATTAATTCTATATGTGTAGTTTAAAGGAAATAATAAATGATATTTATATCTGACAATTGAGTCATATATCAAAATTAATTGAATGTGATTAAAATTAATTGAATTTGGTTATTATATACGTGAATATCTTCTAGTACAGAAATCATGAAGTTTTTAATTCAATGCAAGGTAATTCTTCCTCAATTCATTGCATAATTTGTAACTTTTGTATTCATTATTTGATTTGTAACCTAATGAGTGTATCACACAAAAAAAGGAAAAAGAGAGTGTATGAGAATTAAATAATTTACAAAAAAGGAAAAAGAAAGATTAGATAATGTCATCAAGCCCAAGACGACAGTGCATTTGGATCCTCCGTCTTCTAGTGAATGAACCATAGAATTAAAAATAATAATAACTTAATTGAATCTATTTTTCCAAGAAATTTTAATTGAATCTATTTTGACCCTATAATCTTTTCATATTCTAGGACACGTGTCATTCAGCTAGAGTGAAACTGTACTTTTATATATATAGATTCGGATTGATCGGCCAAAACACTCTATGTTTGGGTTTTTAATAACAGGACACGTGGTCTGTCTTAAACGGTGATTTTATGCCTTTTTATCCATGTGGGCCCAATACATGGGCCTAAAATGTAAAAAGGCCTTCTAAACGAGGCCCAATATAGCGCAATGCTCTGTCTACAAAAAGCTTCATCTTATTTTTAAAATTCTAAAACTTAAAACATAATAAAAGATTCATGTGTCTATTCATTATTATTTTTCATCACTTCGCATATAAAAAAAATAAAATCTCAGAGTATCCTTTATATATCAACGATTCAAATATATTGTCTAGAAATAGATATTAGAGTTTGAGATTAAAAAAAAATTCAATAAGAAAGTAATAAATAATATATAATTATATACGAAAAGATGATTGGATATTATTAATCTATCTTTAACAAATACGTAAACAATGAAAAAAAATGAACGAGCATGTTTTAAAAGATAATTTTTAAAGATGGAATTCAAATCGAACCTAACAAATATTGAAATGAATCTGAAAAATGAAAATGGAAATGAAATGAAATGATTTTTATATAAAAAAAAAAAAACTAGTCTGTATTTTTTTCCATTTAATGCAAGAAGATGGGGTCCAGGAATTCAAATTTTAATATGAGTTTTGGTGACTTGAGAATTTGGGTAGTTGTATTAAAATAACGTATAATCAAACTCGTTGAAATTTGTACAATTCTTCAAAGGGGAGTCAAACTACAAACGAAATCTCATCCTCACAAACTTTTATTATTCCCATCTTGCCCTTCATCTTCTCTTAAATTACTCCCCAGCCCTCTCTCCTCACAGGCGAACTCAAGCTCCCTTCAACCCTCAGCCACCAATCGGGAATTTTATTCAAATAATCCACTTGGGTCGCATCTATTTCAACGTATACCATCGAAAAAAAAATTTCAATTTTAACCCACTTTTCGGTTGAAAAGTCTGAAATACCTTTTTCCTTTTATTTTTTACGACTTTATTACGACTAACATATAACTGGTATACCATTAAGAGAGATGATTTTTTTGCCATCTTTTTTAGAATCAATTGTAACTATATTTAGAATTAATTACGAAGTCGTAATAACGAAGTTGTTTTCGAACGGATAAAAATCATGTATTCATTAAAAATAATTTCGTCTTTTTAAATAAAAAAAAGTGTTATGTTTTTTCTGATATACAAGTGAAATAGATGCGACCGAATGGTATTCGAGTAAAATTTCTCCACCAATGGCCCCCGTTGCAACACTCTCTCTCCTCCTCTCTCTCTTCCTCTCTCTCTCTCCCCTTTCCTTCTCTCTTAATCTGCGCCGTCCAATCCCATCCCTATCCGACGGTCGCCAGGTCCTCTCCTGCTCCTTCACCTCCTTGTCCTTCGCCGATCTCGACCGTCCATCTTCCTCCTCCTCCGCCGCCGCCGACATCCACGATCTTCTCCCGTCGTACGGATTTCCGAAAGGTCTTCTCCCTGATAATGTGAAGTCTTTCGCTATCTCAAACGACGGCGATTTCACCGTCAAGCTTCGTTCCGATTGCTATGTCCGATTCGGCGACGAGCTCGCCTTCTATGACAAGAAGATCTCCGGAAAGCTCAGCTATGGATCCGTGAAGGACGTCGAAGGAATCCAGGCGAAGAAACTCTTCGTTTGGGTACCCATTACGGCGATGGAATCGGATCCGAGTTCGGGCACGATAGCGTTCACCGTCGGGTTCTTGTCGGAGAAGTTGCCGGCGAAGTTGTTCGAGGATGTTCCGACTTGCATGAACAAATCGGCTTTTGAAGAAGAATCTGGGTTGGTTCAATCCGCCTCGGATTCGGATGCCGTTGATTCGATGTAATGATCCTCTCACGTATAAAAGATTTGTGCTTTGTTACCAGTATCCATCGTCTTTATCATCTGTGTTCTGTAGTTAACTGTACTTCGGTCTGAAGCAGATTGATCAGAACTGGATTTGATTCGGAAGATAACAATGGAGGAACATGTTGCCCTAATATTGCCCCCATTCACAATCACAAAACATGTGAACAGAAACAGAACAGAGGCAACAATGCTAAACCATCCATACAATGTTCCTAAGATTTTGACGAACATGGAAGCTAAGGCAAACAAAGGGCAAAATGCGTTGAGGGGCGTTCCAGTTTTCATCCATGGATCCTCTGAACATGGCTTCCATGGATAAAGTTGAAGACTTTTCAAGCTTGAAGTACCTGGCAATGCACAATATAGCTTTTCAATGATCTACCGGTGATAGTCGACCATATTGTCCTGAGAATTCCCTTGGAATGGCCTTTTCCAGCTATGTTCTCCCACAGGCGAGTGTGGGTGCTGCTCTTGTCAGGGCTCCACACATCGACCAGACTCATGCTCATGTCGTCCCAGATAATACAAAGCCTACCACCGAGTGGACAAGAGCCTCAGCGTCGAGCGACCTGAAGATTTGATGGAGCTTGCTGTCCATGAACTTGTTCCATGAATTCGTGGATCCATCGTACACTGCAGCCACCTCCACCGTCCAACGCATAAAGGCGCTCGTTTAGAAAGGTAAGGGCTTAGCCGGCCATTCACCATTCCATCCCAGACCCAGTTCCAGGAATTAGTTTCTGGGTCGTATGCTGCACTCATGTTTACTTGGCGAGGCCCGCTGCCCTTGAGAAACCACTTCCACTCATAAACCGCACCGAAAAGGGGCAACATTGCCGGGATGATATCAGCAATGAAACTCCGCCTATTCTTGTTTGGATCATAAACCTCAGCCGAGGAAAGATAATGTTGAATTCCTTCACATCCCCCGCTCGCTACATACAGACAATTCTTTATAACACAAGATATGAAGTAATTGCGTTTCCTGAGCATATCAGGTGCCCTCCGCCACTTGTTTGTCCTAGCATCGTAGAAAACGAGACTTCTCATAGTCCCTGAGGATCGTTCCCATCAAACAAGTATAGATGACAGCCGCTTAGAACAGCACAACCAAACCCTACAGCCTTGGAGTATTCCCTGGGGACAGATGGAAGCGGCCGCTAGAGCTGGTAGACCGGATCCAAAGTATTCCACGAGATCTTCCCATCATCATGATCACTTTTGAGGACATAAACCCACTCTTCCGCCATCCTGAGGAGTTTCCTCTGAGAATTAAAGAAGTTTCCGGAAACAAGCCGATACCATCTCTTACAAACTCATCAGGGTTTTCTATGCTCTGACCGGGGGACCCCGATGAGGCAAGCAACGGGAAGATCATCAGGAAGGCCAGGGAGGAGCAGTGGTTGTACTCTTGTCCTCTCCCTCCGTGAGTTCTTACGCCTATGCGCATTAGGATTGATATCTGGTTGGATACAAAGCTTTGATCCATGGACAAACTTCCTTGCCGCTACTACAGTCTTCAGACCAGCATCTACCTTGCAATAGCAATATACAGAATCCACCTGCAAGATCCCCACATCAGAGGGCAAGCAGAGCTAAATGTCCTAACCGACAATGCTAAAGAAGCCAAGAACTAAAGGCATATAGCAAATCGGGCAAATCACAGCAGCAGCAGAATAAACAGGAAGCATTCTATCTATCACCATGATGCAAAAAAGAAACAACTGGCCAAGAGCGAGCAATGCAATCTTTGTCTGGAAAAAATTACAAATCGTCACAAGTTGAGATTAAAAACGATATCACAAACTGGGAGGAAGAAGAACAAAAGTAGTTTCTTACTAATTACAAATATTTCAGGTCAGGGGAATGCCCAAAGTAGAGCATTTGATAACCTGGAGAAAGAGTTGCGAACTAGAAGACCCATTAGGACAAAACTACTTCGACATTAAACGCAGATTAGGGCAGACAATGCTGCACAGCTAAAAAAGACTTCGAATTCAGAGCAATTACGACCCAAATTGTGAAATAAGATAGGGTTCTTATATAAAGAAACGAAATTCAGCTACGTGAAGCAGAACAGACCATGTTTCAGAAGTTTCACAGCAACCAAACAGAAATCCCGTCGACGTGACGGAGAATTCGAAACTGGGTATACACGAATTCTCATGAATTCCGTGAGACCTGCCATGAAAATGCCGAAGGAAGAACACTGATGAAGCTTACCAATGGAGCCTGAAGTCGAAACCCCCTCGGCCCGTTTGGGGACTGACGCTGAGAAGATAGATCCATCTTCAAAGAGCCACCGAACTCACAGACGAAAAAAAAACGAGAAATTTCAACGGAACCCAGATCGAAAAAACCCAAGCTTTGAACACATCGAGAACAGATGAGGACTCGATCAGAGGAATCCGATCAAACCCAGAAACCTAGTTGTTGATTTCCGCCAAAATGGAAAGGGAAAGCAGAAAAAACGGAAAAGAGAGCAGCTTGAACAAAGAACGAGGTTGTCCTTGACGAGGCTTAGAAGAAGCAAAACGTGAACCACCTTCCGCGTCTTCGCTCTCGGACACGTAAAATGAGAGTGGTGAGCCCTCTCTCTCTGTCTCCGGCCACAGCAGTGGTTTATGGAAAACTTATTTTACAGTGGATTTCTTTCATATATATAATTTGATTTGATACACCAATCCAAATGTGAATCCTCAGTAAACCTAACCAAAAGAGAACAAACTCATTTCAATTATCTGTGAAAGAAAATTATCCGCTTCCTACGATAACGAAGCAAAATATATTTGTCGAGTAAAAATATGTCTAAGAACGTTATGTAAACTATGGCGAAACTTTTCTCGGGCCGGGAAAGATGTTCTTCACTAAGCCATATAAAAAAATCTTACATTTCTGCTGTTTCTTGGACAACAAGAAACCGAATAAACAAATGAAAACCGCAGTGGGCTGTTAAAGAAGAGAGAGAAAAAAGAATCCCTATGTCATCTTTCTCTATTCACACAAAAAGAATAGATCAGGAAGAAATTAAGGAACTGACAAAAAAAAAATACTCAGTCATGATGTGTAATCCCTCTCCATGGCGGGGGACAAATGGGTAGGGTTTGGGGCTTGGGGCGAGAAACAAGATCTTGAGACCGAATCACTTCTCGGAGACAAGTTCACTTGTTCGAGTGCCCGAAACTGAAGCTCAGATGGATAATCTCTTACACAACCGATCCTCGGCCCTGCTCCTGTTGTCCATTTGCATGATAGTTGTTTCCCCAGTTGCAGAGATTTCGTTTCCTTCTTAGAATTGATCCTCTTTAGGATTGATTCCTCTGGTATGTTCACTACTTCTCGCTCCCGGGTTTCTTCTCCGGCTGTGTTCAACTCAAGAGGCTTTGATTCTTGATCTATATTGTCAAGCATCTCTTCCTCGTCTTCTTCTTCTTCTTCGTCAGCTGAGTCATACCCTTCAGAGATTTGGCCATGATTCGGCTCCATTGATCGGTTTTCTTCATCATATGTGCTGAAAGATTCGACCTTTTTCGGTATTCCTTGATCAGGCAACGTTCTTGACTTTGAATGTTTGATCACCGGATTTGTTTCTTCTATTCCTGAATCGGGTTTGTCTTGAAATGTACTGATCGTTTCGGTCTCTACACAGTCCAGCACTTGTGTTAAGTCTTCTTCCAAAGAGTGGTTTCTTATATGGGTGCTTCTTTGTTTGTGAATAGAGAACTCATCCTCATCAGTTGAACTCATCTGGAACATAACAAAAACCATCATATGAATATCCAACAGCGTTATCTTTGGAAAAACCATTCCCAAGTACAAGACTCTCCAGAAGAAAAGCCGATACTCTAACATGATGATGATGATGATGTATCTATCTTACCTTCACATCGGTGATATCAATATTGTTCTCTCTGAGGAAGGAGAGAAAATCCATGAAATTCTCTTCTGTCGGCTGATAATGCCCACTGTGTGGCCAAACCGCCTGTTTCAAAGCATACCGATACAACATACCCTTAGCTTAAACTCTGGCAGAAACCGAAACAGAACATATACATAAGAAACAATATATGTCGGGTGTATAAACCATACCTTAAGAACACCATATTCAATGACCAGTCTCCCAGCTGCAATTGTAGCTCCTCCCGCCAAGAAACTCGAATGCTGAAACGTACCCTTTTTCTTCTTCCCGATATATAATGTCTTCGATGTGCTAAGTACAAAAATCCACTTAGAATCGATATCTTCTGCATCCATTGTGTGAAGAATCTCTCCACTTTGCGTGTAGAAGAATTTGCCGTCTTTCACAACCACCTCATATGCATTCCTTTCCATCTGCACACAACAAAACCAGGAAGAAAGTAAGAAATCATTCTACATCTCTTCAATGGAAATTTCTTGGCTAGCAAGAAAAAACAGATACTAACCGGACCAAGGTACTTTATGCACTGCTGTTGAAGTTTCCAACGGGGACATTTCTCCACGAGATTTACCTCTTTCCCCTCTCCAATATCAAGCCTGCACCATTCGAATCTACAAGTTCAGTTTCAAGATTCTTCTGCACGGTGCTTTGGGCAGAAAGAAAAGGGAAAATAGAATACATCGATGAGAAGAAGTAATACCAGTAGAAGAAGGGCTCTCTGCTCTGGCAATGGAGCCATTTGTTATAGTAGAAGTGCAGGTTGTGTCCATACCGATGTCTTGGGTCGATCTGGTTAACAAAAAAATGCATGATAACATGAGACTATACTATAAAACCCAAATTAACAAGCTGGAAGAGTTCAAAACTCAACTCACCGCCTCTAGCCAGTGTTGCAAAGCGAGCTTTTGAGCTCTTCCATTTTTGGACAGACCTTTACCAACCTGTAAAGTTCAGCAGATAACAGAGAAGAGTTCTGTAAGAATATGAAACAGATTTAAGAAACAAGGATCAGAAAAATGTATAAACCTTTGTGACTGATACCTTAGCGGCTCTGGTTCTAGCTCTTGACCAGCGAGAAAGGGCAGATTCATGTTTCTCGATATCAAAGAACGAAATGGAGCTCCTCTTCAGCTCTGCAAAATCCAAGAGCTTCCACCTGAGGTTAACACACAAAATAACACTTAGAGAGTGATTTTTTTTCCCAAAAATCCACATTCAGGTTTCAACTGAAATATAGAGAACTAACCAGCTTTGCTCCACGAGAACTGCACAGTCGGCGAGCTTTCTTCTGGTACGGAAGCTTTTGTATACTTTCTGCAATTTAATGGCTGCTTCGTGTTTAGGGTTCCTCGGATTCCAAACAGGCAATTCCCTAATCCCACAGGCATTGTCTTTCTTATGATCTTCCTTTGTTGCGAGGGACCTGTTAAGAGATATGATCCTCTCGAGTTGACTCCCTTTGAAGCTAACTGACTTCTCCACGACCATTTTCCCAGTTCCCATAGATTTCAGAATCGTGGGTTCGTGAGTTGTGTCGTTGAAGTTGACAGATCTTGTCGGAGTTTTACAGTCATCGTCTCCGAAACATATGGACTTCACTTTGACGGATTCCAAACCAGCTTCCACGTCGTTGTGCTCCGCAAACGGGCAAGAGAGAGAAATCCCCATTCAATAGGAATCTTCAGATCTTTAAACCTAAAAAATTTCTGCCATGAAAAAAAACACCATCCGAGCATTAGTGAATCAGGTCTGAAAATTACTTATGTCGGGAGATATACATACATATATATATATATATGCATATATATTCAGAGAAAAACGTTTCCTAAACCGGAGAGCATTTTGACGAACACCTTCGGGTCAAAAGATTCGAGACGAAAGCGAAACAAAAACCAGAACTTTTCGGATCTGGGCGACATTGTGACCAATTTGAAGAATCTTGGAAATTGATAAGAACCAAGAATCTGGTTGACGGATGTTTTCAGACCAAACGAAAAACCACAAGCGATACACACTATCTGGAAAACATGGTATATATGTCGGTAGACTCATGAGCATTGAACCACTGGAGTTTCTAAACGTACAATGGAGCAAAAGTAAAAACATGAACGATCAAATGCTGCCCAAAACAAATGGAGATACGAGAGAATATACTCCAAGTTCATAGTTTTACAAACACCCATCACCGGAAATCCCCTCTAGTGTAGTAAAATCAAAATATTGATAAGAACCCATCTCAAGAAAACATCACGAAACAATCTTCCTAAGCATAAACATAGCAAGCATGACAAAAGAAAAATCCCAGCAGTCAAGGAGGCATTATAACCTTAAGAAGATTTGTCCAGAGATAATGGGATTATCCTCAAACTGTAATTTTTTCCAGAAATGTCGAAGCTTTCCGATTATTCCTCTCGGACCTTCTTTTGTTGACTCTCTGTTCCTCCAACCGACGATCCTTAGTTTTTTTTTTCGGGTTTCGTTTTTGAAAACAGGGAAAATGTAAGTCTGAAGCTTACAAGCTCTTCGGCAATGGAGTTATATAATGGCGAGAAAGAGAGAGTGTGTGTGTGTGTGTGAGAGAGAGAGAGAGAGAGAGAGAGAGAGAGAGAGAGAGAGAGAGGGGCGACGATTATTTCCAAACACGTGTTTGTAGCTTTTTAGAGGATTCATACGAGGTTAAATTAAAAGTCCAATTCTAAAATTTCCCCCGTTTACTCTTTCAAGATATCTCCTAAAATAAAAACATATAAAAAATAAAACAGTGATTTTATTGCGATATTTTGCTTAAATAATCAATTAATTGAAATATAATTTCAATTGGTGCTCTCGTCCTCCATCTTTCGAGTCATAGTTTTGTCTAATTAGATATATTAAATAATGAAAACCCAAAATATTCATCTTCTCACATTTCTTTTTATGATATATATATAAGCTAATACACAATTAGGTGACGTATTTGCAAACGTGGAATTGGGTGAATATTTGTTGGGTTGGACTTTTGCATTTCCAAGTCCTTTTTGCTAATAAAAATAATAATAAAACCATATTTTGGACATTATATATGATTTAATGAAACTTCCTTCTTCCTTTCGTAGTGACCACTTTATACAAAAACACCGAGGGCAGTCACTGGTGCGTTAATAAGAACAAAATATATTGAATTAAATAACGATAATGCTATATATATATATATATATATATATTAACTATATTTGTTGTTAGTGAGAAACGGAACATTCGAGGTCCGCGTCACACGACACTTTATTGTGTAAATGTATTATCTGTCCTAATTATTTTATTGCAAGAAAATGTCTTCAACGATATATACACATGTGTGTCTGTTATAGTAGCCGATTATTATAACCAATTATTTCTAGATATGATCCGAACGAAAATTATGAACAACGGGTTATAAAAATAACTATTGTAATAATGAAGCAGCTCCTGAATTTTCCACATCTTCAAATACTTTTTAAAGAAAATCAAGTGTAAATTTTATTGATGCAACATTCTCTGGCTAGTATAGGGTGATTTTTTTAGAGATTTCTTTTTTTTAATATTTAAAATTTTAAAATACATTACCTATCAATTTTTCAATTTTAAAACATATAATATATAGTATTTTAATACCTAATGAAATTGAGAGCGACGTGTCTCTGTTTATGTCCCTCCAATTATCATATGATTGGAAACAAGATGGAACTTTTAAATTAAGTTGCAGCTTTCGTTACTTGGACTCTAAATAAATTGGCTTTTCTTTCTTATTATGTAATATATCACAAGCAGAATATCTCATAATATATATTTTATTAGAATTAATAAATTAATGCTTAATCATATTGATTAAATATTAATATATAATTGGTTTCCTATCTATTATCTTTGTCTTTTTCTTTATCATTCAACTATTTGCAATACTCCAAAATAATTAATAGGAGTAACTTATCTAAATGTAATATTTTTATATGAACTGGTATTAAATTCGTTATTATTGGATATTCATTGATATCATAATAAGCAAATTAAATTTAGTGAAAGTGAGTTAAAAATAAAATAAAATAAAAGCGAGTCTGAACAAGAGGTCACGTACGTAGCTTTACACGTCACGCATACTTACATGCACAAAGGGCGAAACATGGATGGATGTTGCATGCATATTGCTTTTGAATCCACGCGTATTTACAAAAGAAAATATAAAATAATTGAACTTGCTCGCAGAATAATTGAATAATTATCCCAAAAAAGAAATACGTCTTACGTGTCGGAAAGCAGTAACACCACCGTACATATGCGCGTATGATGAACCGTCTAAACAAAATTCAGTATACATACATACATACATACATACATACATACATACATACATACATACATACATACATACATACATACATACATACATACATACATACATACATACATACATACATACATACATACATACATACATGATACATACAGTAACGCCACCGTACATATGCGCGTATGGTGAACCGTCTAAACAAATATATATATATATATATATATATATATATATATATGCATATCTCATGATTCCATAAGGAATAAAATGACGAAAACCGAAAGAGAACGAAAAATAGAAAAGCAAATGACACGGTCGAGGTTTAGTTTAGGGTCTAACGAATTTTTTTTTAAAATATTTTTTTTTGTGAGATACAACTTATAATGGATCGTGAGTACACTGAATGAAACTATGATTTAATTTTATTTCATTATCTGGATTGAAGATTAAATATTTTAAAGCGTAAAATAGATCATTGAAGAGAAAGCGCAGCATTAAGCTCTCTGCAACTGTCGGTTCAGTATCTATAATATATAATTTCAATAATTTACTATCCTTACAAATCGCTGATAACAATTGGATCGAAACTTAATATTCGATCGTAGGACAGATTTAAATAACCTTACGAAATCAGATTACAAGATTGGACGGTAGGGTAATTTTCTCATAACTACCGGATTTGACCATGCTGGAATGATTAGATTTTGTTCCTTCGCATATCTCCCCGCAGCTTTGATGCTGCCGTACAGATTGACACGTGTCACCTTCATGTTGAAACACGAAGTGATGTCTGGATGAGGTACGACCGTACCCCAACACAGAGACAACCGTATCTAAAATGACAGCCGTCAGTTTCTACGAGAATCTACTTAAAAACACGAAACTCGAGATTTGTTATCCGGCTCGCATAAATTAGTGTGTTTTCTATCCCCGATTAACGAGTTAGATTTAAAACTTCACGATGGAGCACGAGTTTCCAGTACTATTAACCTCAGATTATCATATTAAAATATAAAAACATAAAATCTTATTAGAAAATTTTGCAAGAGTAAAACATATATATTAAAAAAATATATATTTGAAACTCTACCCAAGTCAAACTAAAATTAATTAACCATAAACTATATCAAATCCATTGTAATTGGATACATATTTTAAGAATCATATATACACGCGAGACCTAATACGATCAAATTTCAAATCTTATTGAAATCTTTTCCAAAAAGTAGCTAGCATTTTTTTTATAAGAAAACTTCCAATATATCAAAATTTTCTTGCTCTACCTAAAGATCACAATCTACCATTTGTGCTAATAATGTATTCCGAGCATAAAAACAAAATTGATAATTTTGGGTATTAATGAGGAACACATGAGGATAAGAAAGTCAAAGGGGGGAGGTAGCGTAACAGCCAGAGCACAGCTGGAAAACACAAGGCCGAATTAAATGTTGACAGGTAGGATCATCCCCTCAGGGGTAAAAGCGTCTTTTCATGCCTCCCTTGGATGGAGACAAAAGCACCACGGCGGCAGCAGTGCACCGTCCCTCAGTGGATTAATGCGTCCGGCCACGGTCTCTCTCGTTGACCCCTTGCGTACATACGGCTGCGTACCGACTTGTATCGTACGTGTAGACTCCCGCATACGTTTGTATATACGTTCAAACATGCGCGCGTATACACACACACGTACAACAAAATAGGTACACGTACATGCATACATACGTACGTACGTATGCATGATAGAGATCGGTTCAGTTCTGATATTATATAATCAACTAGCACACATAATTACGTAATTATTAAAATCATCGTGATTTTAGATTAATGCGAAATCTTGGTGCGATAATGCACAATGCATGCATTCCAATTTCGAAACACAAGGAGAAGATCTAGAAAAAATATTAATTTATACCACTACGTATAGTTTATTAAAAGACAATGCATATGATTAGCGATAAGTGCCAACAGCTAATCATATTATATATAGTAGAAATAATTAATGAAATACACATTCGATATATAGTTGTACCGACTGCATATATATAAGTTAAAGAGAAACTCGACCTATGGTTTCCCGAGTCAATAACCTAAGAAATTCAGTTTTAGATTATTTTTCTCGGATATTTCATATTAAATTCTGATTTTATTGGGGAAAAAAAAACAAAACAAATAAACTTGTTCAAGTAAAATACGCATTTGTAACAAAAAAAAAACAAGCATGATCATTGATCATGCCTGTTTTAAAACCTCGCAAATTATTTTTTACATTTGGTTGTTATATTTCAATTGGGGTTCAGTTCGGATATTATTGTATATTATTCGGTTTTTTTTAAGAAGCTTTCACGAATATCGAATATCTATAATCTATGTAAGAAGAATAATGTAGAGGGAAGGGAATGGTGAATTTGAAACATGAAAACTGATGATGAAGGGGGAAAATCTCCAGGTGAGATGGTTAAGGGCATGGCGAGAAACCATGAGGTTTGGGGTTCGATCCCTACCGCCTTCTTAAAACTCTCACATGTCGTCTGTCAGTTACGACTGATTTACCTCCCGCGTGTGTGTTGCAGGCTCGTGCGCGTGAG
This sequence comes from Tarenaya hassleriana, assembly GCF_000463585.1. NCBI lineage: Eukaryota > Viridiplantae > Streptophyta > Magnoliopsida > Brassicales > Cleomaceae > Tarenaya > Tarenaya hassleriana. The sequence goes on from NW_010965696.1 coordinate 657,346, forward strand.
TTTGTGGTTTTCCTTGGTCTGCGATGTCGTCCTCGTCCGGCCCATTGAACTGTGAGATGTTACGGTGTCCGGTGTCCTACCCGAAGGGTTGTAGGACAGGTTCCCCGATGTATCCAAAAAAATTGATGATGAAGTTTCACATTGTGGGTTTTAAATTTTAATGGAATCTCTTATTGGATACCTCCTTGTGGTTCGCAGACAAGTACAACTAGCTGTACTCCGGACCACGTAGATATTGACTTGTAAAGTGTCAGTAAAGAGTTCTGTTCTTATGTCATAAATGTTGAACAGGTTTCTTGAAAAACCAAAGGCGGCACCAACACAAGGTACTACGGAAAATAAGATCCGGGGAATTAATTAATTAATTAATTATTCTGAATCTGGTGGTCATGAATGAAGCACATGGGTGCTTGCGATGAGTTTTCGAGACAAATTAAGTTTTGCATGATTATGCAACTAATGCAAAAAAAAAAACATTAGCCGGATGCAACGGTATTCCACTAACACCATGAAGGTTGATGACTAAAACATAGTCCCTCGTTTATAAATAAATGAAGAATAGATATCGTTTTAGATTTTATAAATTATTTATAAAAAAATTAACAATTTTACCCTCTACCAAAAATATCTAACTTGAATATGGTGTTAAATAATGATAACGGTGATCTGCATTGGCATATACATTCATACGTCAAAACACGATTTCAAAATTTGGTTCCACCGAATTAAATAAAATGGTAGCTCTCCTAGAGGCCAAACAAGTCAGAGAACACAGCCAAAATTCCAGAGATAACAAAAAAAAAAAAACAAAAAAAAACAATCTTTCACGGCCTAAACGCATAGAACCTATGTGAAGGTAATAATATGAGTAAGGAGAAAGAGAGCTTATTATGGTATTAGTTCATTCTGCGGATGAGCTCGTTGATGTAGTTCTCTCTGTTCCCGGCATCTCCTCCTTCAACATAGTGGTTCCTCTTCTTCTTCAGCCCCCCGAGCGGAGCCTTGAGCTGGAATGGCCACAGAAAGTTGTTGGCTTCCTTGAAGTGAGGACCGACCGTCATTATCTCGTGGATGAGATCCTCCGTGCATATTATCCCATGTTTCCCCAGCGCCTGCTCGCAATGGCAAAGCCGTGATTAAGCAGGGAACGATATTTATACCTACTCAAGCATTGATCTTTAAACCTTGCGAAATAAGATTCTTGAGAGTCGATATATGCACTCATAACCACAACTTGGTTTCAACCAGACCTATTAAGAGGATATAGTATGTTATTTACCTGTTCGATGATAGAGTTGTCTGTCAAAGCAATCCTCTGGTGGTTCAGCTTTCCATATCCTCTTTTGTAAATCAATTCCTTCACACTCTTCAGGTTGGGGTATCTGTGAAAAGAAGGGTTTATTGCTTGTGAAAATAAAAGCGAAACAAGTGCGTTCATCATTAACATCAACATCGCCTTAATCCCAAGTTGAAACCAGTGCGTTAATTGGAGGAAAAAAGTGGTACCCATAGGTCACATAAGGCTCAACCCGGTGAAGCATGTTCATAGTTGCCTTGTTAACCTTCAGAAAGACACCATTGAAGATCTGAAAAACAAAAAAACAACACCTCGTCAGGGATGACTCAATTGATAGATGTAAACTGGCCTTTAATGGTAAAAGTCCTAAGGATAAGATGGTTACCTGTCTCAAACGCAAAAGCTGCAAAATCTTCCGAGTCTTCGGGTCAATAGCATTGATACTGGTGGCAACAAGATAAGAACACCGTAAGAAATCAGTACAAAGAATAGAACCATGCTCCATGCTTGATTCAAGATATTAGAGGGCTCGTACCCTCTGATACGGACAATGAAGAGCAGTTTTGCCTCGGGATCCACATAAAAGCCTCCTTTCAACTTTGCTTCACGCTTCAGCTGGATCAATTCCCTTTCCTGGAGAAACCGATATTGCACATTTCCATGAATTAAGGTTTCTCTCAGAAGTGAAATCGCAAAATCAATTAATAGAAGATTTATACCTTCTCCTTGTACTCCTTATCATAGTTCATAGCTCGGTTGAAAATGAGCTTCCGGTTCTCAGCATTTTTCTTTTTATCAGCCTCGAGCTCTTGTTTCTTGGCAAGCTCCCATTGCCCTTGCCTCTTTTGCTTCTTCAACACCGACTCAGGAACAATGGCTTCAGTCATTTTCCTGAATTGTAACAGAACCAAAAAACAATACCCTATCCTGCTTTCATCAGAATAGTAAACAAGAGTTTGAATTCAATCACACGTATTCTTAAAGACAGAAATCCAGGGACAGCTATCACAGAAAACATGCTTTATATATCACTTGGAAAAAAATTCATCTTTGGAGTATAAACATTTCTTTCAATAAACAACTCCTCGAAATTCAATCGATTCAAAAAATCTCATGATCGAGCTTTGGGCGATGACATTTAACTACGTATAGTTTGAATATGCGTTGCAATACCAAAGTGGTTTAAGAAAATATCCCAAAAAGAACAACCTTGGCAGTAGCCATAATCCACAGAGATTTAAGCGTTCACTGACAGTGATTAACACACTTGAATTCTCTCAACTACTGAGATGTTAGATCACAAGATAATGTCACGAAACTTTCATACGGATTCAGAATTTCAAACCTATGAGGCCAAATAGGGTTATAACAAATCGAAACTCAGAAACTTCTCACGAAAAATTCGTCCGAAATCCGCAGATCCACGGTGTTAGCGGCCGCGCCACTTGATCCACCGGAGATATAGTCGGATTCGAGACAGAAAAGAAGAAGAGACTTACCGGGGACGATTGAAGGTTGAGACGGAGAACGAGACGACCGGAGGCGGCGCAGCACAAGAGAGAAATGATGAAAACAGATGAAACCTAAATCCTCCTTAAAATATCAGACCAACGGGTTATTAGGGTTTCTTTTTCTTTATTTCCTTTTTCACTACCAAAATATTGGAAAATCCCTTTTTTGGCTCAAATTGTCTATAGTATTAAAAAGACCCACCAAATAATAAACTCAATACCACATCAATTTTTTTTCATTCCATTAAAGTTTTATGCAGTCTCTCTTGTTTTATTTTTTTCCTTGTAACCCCATAGCCTTTCGTTCCATAATTATCTGGGTTAATTTGTAATTTCAATTGTTTAAGGTGAAAATGGAGATTTCAAATATTTTTGAGAGGCAAAAATGTAAAAACAAAAGTATAAAGAAACCCTAATGTCTCGCCTTGAGACCATAACGAGATTCTGGGTTTCTTCGTTCCCTCTGCCTCTCTCTCACTTCGATTCCGCGCCGCTTCATCACCGGTAAACTTCTTCGTCTTCTCCTTGTTCTTCCTAGCTTCGTTGTATTCCTATTCTTTCTTCTTTCCTTCATCATGGGCGCTGTCAGAGCCCGGTGGAGCAATGGGGGGCATGTCGTGGTTATCGTGAGGGAAATTTGGAGTTTTGATCTGTTATCTATCCCTGTCTTGTCAAATCGATCATGTACCTCGATTTCTGAGTAAATATTCGCCATAAGACTGATAATGGCTTAGTCACTGTAAAAATGATTGCGACTTTTATGGGTCGTAGCCCATTGCTAAGGTTTTCCTGAGTTGAACAAGCATTGCTCTGAATGAAATCCTTATCCTTGGCACTTGTTTTCCCGAGTGTTCTAGGGCGGTTGAGCTTGGTGTCTGTGTTTTTTCTCTTTCTATATCGTTCAATCTTATCTTGATGTTGTTTTCTAACTCGATTCCATTGATTGATGAAGAGGTTGAATATTCTCCATGAGGGGAAGGAGCTACACTCCTTCACCGCCGAGGGGTTATGGCAGGGGGGGGGGGAGCCCTAGCCCTCGAGGACGGTATGGGGGCCGTGGCAGAGACTTGCCTACAAGTCTTTTGGTCCGCAACCTACGCCATGATTGCAGGTACTTTGTTTGCTTCTCCCTTATTGCAAAGGCTTTCAGAAAGAAAATGCATGTAACGTGTTCTCAATGGCTTTCAGATCTTTTATTCATTGCTCCTCCCTACTTGTATTTGCAGGCCGGAAGATCTCAGAAGGTCCTTTGAGCAGTTTGGTCCTCTCAAAGATATCTACCTGCCGAGAGATTATTATTCCGGGTGAGCAAGTCCAGTGTATAAGATGATGCATAAGTGTTTTGGTTGGGTAGTATCTCAAACCTTTTCTTTCTAAACCACCTTTCTTGGATATTTTATTCACACCTTTCTATTTCTTTCTTTTGCCATTCCCTACCCTCTGCGTGTTGCTTATGGACCTTAGGATTGTTTTATGTTAACTTCCAAAATCCCATCCTTTTTTGTTGCATTTGGAAAGATTCATTGATGGTATTTTACATGTGACCACCCTTCTAGTGTGTTAATTGAACTTGTTGAGGTTCAACAGTGAAACTAGAGAATTGAAGACACCAAAGAAGTAATTAGAGTTCTTTTGAAGATGATGTAAATGGTAAATGAAGATTGGAAGGAAGTGGGTTTGATTTCAATTTGAAGATGTATCAAGTCTTGCAAGGTTTGCAGGCAAGTGCTTGCTTTTCCAGTTTATCATCATGCCTTATGTTGCAGGGGGGATCTCAAGTTTCATTCCAACGCTTATTGACAGATAGGTACATTTCTTGAGTGGATTGGTTTCTTGGTTTCTAGTCTGATGAGATGTTTTCCCTCTCTTTGTCTTTTATGCAGAGAACCAAGAGGGTTTGGCTTTGTCCAATTTGTGGATCCTGCAGATGCTGCTGAGGCAAAACATCACATGGATGGGTATCTTCTTCTTGGCCGTGAGTTGACTGTCGTATTTGCCGAAGAGAACAGAAAGAAGCCAACCGAAATGAGGGCAAGGGACCGAGGAGGAAGGTGAGATGACTGACCTTATCTTCTTTACATCTTTTTCTACATTCATGTGATGCTTTGGTCAGTGCCTTGTGGGCATAAGAGTTGTCTACGATTTCAAGAAATGTCACAGATTCTCGGTCTTTAATTGTTTGAAGGAGCAGATTCCGTGATAGAAGGCGTAGCCCCCCACGCTCACCTCGTTATTCTCATTCTCCACCTCCCCGGCGTGGTAGATCTCGATCCAGAAGCCGTGACTATTACTCTCCTCCCCCTAGGAGGCATCACTCAAGGTCTCTATCTATCTATCTACCTTGTTTTTGTCTGGAAATCATGCAATGTGTGATGAAGGTAGGAATCACACACATTCTCAATTAAGCTGTGGCATCAGCATCGTGGCTCATCCAAGTATTTTTTGGTGCTGATCTTGAAGGAGAATGCTTATCACGATTTCCATTGATAAAAACATTTCTGTCAACTGGACCGCCCGTTTTATAACATGATCCCCTCTGGGTGTAGGTCTGTCTCGCCCCGAGATGAGAGGCAGAGGTCGTACTCACGGTCACCAGCCCGCAATGGCTCAAGGGGACGCAGTGGAAGTCCACCGAGAGGCAGAAGCCCGAGCCCCAGAAGAAGCGTGAGCCAGAGCCCGAGAAGAAGAAGGAGCTACACTCCAGAACAAGCCAGGAGCCGCAGCCAGAGCCCTCGAGGAGGAGGTGAAAACTACGGCAGGGGGCAGAACATGGACCGCTCTCCTAGCCAGTGATGATGATTAATTAGCTCAGCTCACCCCTCTGTTGGTCTCATCAAAGACATCTTTGTAGGGTTATATCTTGTTTGTGTTAGACTTGGACCCATGAAGGATATCTCCTGAAACATGTTACTGTGTAAGATTCGGATGGTTTCAAGTTCATGTGTTGTGTCTTTTTATGTGGATTTAGATTGGTCACGAAAGGAGAAACCTTTTTTGTGATTTTGGCACTGGCCCTTTTCGCTTTCCAGCTAATTCCCTCCCTGTTTTCACTGTGCGTATGCTTCCTTTCTTGAAGAATCAAAGAACGGTTCGATACCCAGAAGAAAAAAAAAACATTTTTTCATATCAATCATCTTCCTAAACCAAAGCATTACGTCCCCTTAGTTTATTCTAATTGTCAGGAGGAAAAATGGGTAATTTTTCATTTCCCGTGTTCTTTTCTTTTTCTCGTTCATCCGTTCGTACAGGTACACTCACGGATGACCGGAAGACCGAGGAAGCTCGCACGCTACCGAGGAACTCCGCACGCGTCCGAGAAATCCTGTCGCACAGCTCGAGAAACTTCGGACCTGCTCAGCAAACCTCGGCCAGCTCGACACTTTGCTTCGCACGCGTCCGAGGAAGTCCGCACCCGTCCAGCATTCTGCGGCCAGCCCAGCATCTTCTTGCGGACGCACCCGAGAAGCTCTAGCACGGGACAACTCCGGCCCAGGACCAAGGACGGACATGGACCACCCATCCCAGACCTCTTGACACCCTCCAGCTCGCGTCCAAGCCACGTCCAAGCCCAGGCCACGTTCGGACCACCCCATGACCAAGATTGGCCCAAAACCTCGTCCATGGTCCATGACAAGTTCATGGACGTGTCCGAGGCTTTGTCCATGGCCAATTCTTGGCCCATGGCCCATTAGAATACTTAGGCGTGTTTCCTTTTCACTTTAGGCATGTTCTAGGTCTTTCTTTTCTTGTTTTAGGCAAGTAGGGTCCGAATGGGAAATAAGGGAAGTAGAATTGTTAAGTTTCCTTTTTTGTGGAGATGTGGTAAGACCTATAAAGAGGCGCCGGCCACAAGAGGGAAACCTAAGCTCGAAAACCCCCTAATTTCTCCTAAGGCTCCGAAACCCTAGCTTACATCGGTGGCCATCTTCTTTGCTCCTCTCCACCGGCGGCTTTCCAACCACCGCGTGTAGAGCTTGTTACGGGCCACCGATCCCCTTGTACTCTTTCTTTGATTAATAATAAAACCCCGCCGTACCGTCGGCGTTCTCTTCCCTCAATCTCTCGGACTTCTCCAGTTTTTCCCCGCGAACCACACGCAATCTCTCGGGCCAAACCCTTGAGATCGGCTTAGTTGGGCTCCTCGGCATCCTCACACGTCCACAGTACGTTCGGATCGCCCTCGGACCTTCCCACAGGCCCAGCTGCCTCACGGATTAGCCTAATCTAACCCTAGGCCCGTGACATTTGTGGTATCAGAGCCTGGTTCGCTCACAAACGGACCAGGTCTCATCACCGCTTCCGCAACACACACCCTTCCGAGAACCGAGAGAAGACAAGAGATTCGACACCATGTCGAGCCAAGATGGAGTCAACAACCAGTCCTTGGAGCACCAATCCGAGACTGAGAATGGGCGTGGACGAGGCACAGACCTCGGTCCCACGACACGAGCTAGAGCACGCGCAACCGAGGCCCAAGCGGGAACCGTAGAAGCACGTCTGCGGGCTCTTGAGGAGGCCGAGGTTGAGCAAGACGCACGCACGGATGGTCTTGAGCAGGAGATCTCCGCTGTGAGTGAGTCGACCAAGCATGTCCTAGACAACTTGGAGCAGCAAGCCCGAGCCGATAGAGACATGACCGACGAAAACTTTCGTCTTGTTCGTGAGAACCACGACCGCGAGGTAGGTGATCTACGTACCCTAGTCCATAATCTAACTCGTGAATGCAGGTCCCTTCGTGAGATGGTGCAACAAGCCCCTGTCCATGACCGAGACCATGCACCGAGGGAGCAAGTCATCCGCGGACCCGAGCCAAAGCCATACAATGGAGCGAGGAACTCTTCTACGGTAGAATCTTTTCTCTTTAGTATGGAACAGTACTTTGATGGTGCAGGGGTCACGGGTGAGATGGCCAAGGTTAAGGGCGCCGGGAACTACCTCCAAGACTTAGCACAACTATGGTGGAGAAGGACCTTGTTGGACCAAGAGCGCCGGATCACCACTTGGGATCAATTCAAGGCTGCCTTGCGTCAACAATTCGTGCCTTCCAATGCAAGGGACGAGATACGGACACGTTTCCGTAGGCTTCGACAATCAGGAAGTATCTCGGACTATGTCCGAGAATTCTCTTCCCTTTTACTCGAACTTGGTGATGTTAGTGATCAAGACGCCCTCTTTCACTTCAAAGACGGGTTAAAAGACTTTGCTCGTCTAGAAGTGAATAGGAGGGAAGCTAACACGTTGAATGCAGCTATTTCTGTTGTAGAGGGACTCACGGACTACAGCGCAACTCGTCCTAACCTCCCTCACAAACCGAGAGACGGGAACAGGCCGCGTCCGAACCCCTCTCATCATGGACAGCCACGGACAGATAGACCTAGTCAAGGGAGCTTCAATGGGCCCAACCGAAAGGCCAAGCCTCCCCCGAGTCCATGCTTCCTATGCCAAGGACCTCACTGGGTCCGTGACTGCCCAAAACAGAAGAAGATGAACGCAGTGACCAGCCAACCAAGCAAGGGCAAGGGCAAGGTCACCGAGGACGAAGGCCAAGCCATCGTCGGGTCTTTACACCGCTTTGGGACGCTGTCCAAGCCAGCCATCCCCGAGGATGACAAGAACACCGAGACCAAGTCCAAGGGACTCCTCTACGCAGACGTAGAGATATACGGTAAGATCGTTCCTGTCATGTTTGATACCGGTGCCTCACACAATTTCATGGATGCAGGAGAAGCTAAGAGGTTGAAACTCCGAGTGGACGGGAGTGGAGGAACGGTGAAGCCTGTCAACTCGCCTGCCCAAAACGCGTCCGGCATCGCCCGCGATGTTCGGATTCAGATTGGGGATTGGGTTGGGAAGACCGACTTCACCATCCTCCCAATGGACGACTTTCGGGTTGTGTTAGGACTTACGTTCTTCCGCTCCGTTAGCACGTTCATTCCCGCATCCACAACGACATTGGTGATCATCGACAAGGACAAACCCACCATAGTCCAACTCAAGGCTGCTCCGACCGCATCCACCACCCTCACGGCCATGCAATTCAAGAGAGGAGTCAAGAACTCCGAATCTTTCTTGGCCACCGTCCGAAACCTCAACCAAGGAGAAGAGACGGACATGCCGGATCAACCAGCGATCCCGGCCGAGGTAAGGCATGTGTTGTTTGATTTTGCAGATGTCATGCCCGAGGAACTTCCCAAGAAGCTTCCCCCGAGACGTGGCATTGATCATGCCATCGAGCTGATCCCCGGAGCTAAACCACCAGCCATGCCTCCCTACCGAATGGCCCCTCCCGAGCTAGCCGAACTCAAGAGGCAGCTAGAAGATCTCTTAGAGGCCGGATACATCCAGCCCTCCAAGGCTCCCTATGGCGCTCCCGTTCTCTTCCAAAAGAAGAAGGATGGATCCCTAAGGATGTGCATCGACTACCGAGCATTGAACAAGGTAACGGTCAAGAATAAATATCCTATTCCACTAATAGCCGATTTGTTTGATCAGCTCAAGGATGCACGAGTGTTCTCCAAGCTCGACTTGAGGTCGGGATACTACCAAGTGCGCATTGCCGAAGGAGACGAACCAAAGACTGCGTGCACAACAAGGTATGGTTCCTTCGAATTCAAGGTAATGCCCTTTGGCCTCACTAACGCTCCGGCTACATTCTGTACCATGATGAACCAGCTATTCCATGAATATCTTGACAAGTTTGTTGTGGTATATCTAGACGATATCGTTGTGTACAGCCGAAATTTGAGTGAGCATGTAGGTCACCTTCGGACCGTTTTGAGTGTCCTCCGAGACAACGAGCTATATGTCAAACTCGAGAAGTGCAGCTTTGCCCAACAAGAGGTGGAGTTTCTTGGCCACTACGTTAAGGAAGGACGACTCTTGATGGACCCGAAGAAGATCAAGTCAATCCGAGAGTGGGTTGTACCGAGGACTCTCCCACAGTTGCGATCCTTCCTTGGATTGGTCAACTACTACCGAAGGTTCATCCTCGGTTACTCCTCGATAGCAGCCCCTCTCTCGGACATGTTGAAGAAGGACAGGAAGTGGCAATGGACAGAACAATGCCAGGCCGCCTTCGACCGTCTTCGGACCCTTGTATCCGAAGAACCCATCATGGTTTTGCCCGACATTGGCAAACCATTCGAGGTACATTCCGATGCCTCCGACTTTGCAATTGGTGGTGTTCTTATGCAGGAAGGACATCCCATAGCCTACGAGAGCAGGAAGCTCAATGACGCCGAGAAGAAGTACACCGTCCAAGAAAAGGAGATGACGGCAATCGTCCATTGTCTTCGGACATGGAGGCACTACCTTCTCGGGTCATCATTCGTGATCAAGACCGACAATGTGGCAACGAGTTACTTCCAAACGCAGAAGAAGCTCAGCCCTAAGCAAGCCCGATGGCAGGACTGCCT
>NW_010965696.1:667745-672712 GCF_000463585.1 Tarenaya hassleriana
TTGAGCATGGCGCAATTCTCGCACAACCTCCACAAGAGCGAGTCAACCGGCAAATCTCCCTTCGAGATTGTGATGGGACGCCAACCGACCACACCCAGCGGTCTATCCCTCACCTATGATGGTCCTAGTCCAGCAGCCCACACCTTTGCAAGGGAATGGCAAGAAGAAACCGACCAAACTTGGATTTGGTTGCACAAAGCGGCTGCAAGGATGAAGAAGTTCGCGGACAAGAAGAGGAGACCAATGGAGTACAATGTAGGAGACCAAGTCATGGTGAAGATCATCCCACACCATTTCCTCAAGATGCGGACTCTTCACCGAGGCTTGACCCGCAAGTTCGATGGACCATATCCGATCATTGAGAAGATCGGAAAGATGGCCTACAAGCTACAACTTCCGGAGCGGATCAAAATTCACCCCGTGTTCCACGTAAGTCTTCTAAAGCCTTATAAAGCTGATCCTTCGGATGTTGATAGAAACAGGTCCAAGAGAGCTCCCATTCCTTCCACGGCCCAATACACAAAGGAGGCCGAGATGATTCTTGACCGCCGACCAATAAGCAAACAAGGGGCAAGGTACCGAGAGTACTACATCAAGTGGAAGGGGCTGCCCGACTCTCAAAACAGTTGGGAAAAGGAGGAAGACCTTTGGCAATTCGCGGACATGATCCGTGAGTTCAACACCGAACACGACTAGACACATAAGGGCATGAAGACGTGACGAGGACGTCCCGAGCTCAAGTGGGGGAGCATGTCAGGAGGAAAAATGGGTAATTTTTCATTTCCCGTGTTCTTTTCTTTTTCTCGTTCATCCGTTCGTACAGGTACACTCACGGATGACCGGAAGACCGAGGAAGCTCGCACGCTACCGAGGAACTCCGCACGCGTCCGAGAAATCCTGTCGCACAGCTCGAGAAACTTCGGACCTGCTCAGCAAACCTCGGCCAGCTCGACACTTTGCTTCGCACGCGTCCGAGGAAGTCCGCACCCGTCCAGCATTCTGCGGCCAGCCCAGCATCTTCTTGCGGACGCACCCGAGAAGCTCTAGCACGGGACAACTCCGGCCCAGGACCAAGGACGGACATGGACCCCCCATCCCAGACCTCTTGACACCCTCCAGCTCGCGTCCAAGCCACGTCCAAGCCCAGGCCACGTTCGGACCACCCCATGACCAAGATTGGCCCAAAACCTCGTCCATGGTCCATGACAAGTTCATGGACGTGTCCGAGGCTTTGTCCATGGCCAATTCTTGGCCCATGGCCCATTAGATTACTTAGGCGTGTTTCCTTTATGGTTTAGGCATGTTCTAGAGTTTTCTTTTCTTGTTTTAGGCCACTTTAGGCATGTTCTAGGTCTTTCTTTTCTTGTTTTAGGCAAGTAGGGTCCGAATGGGAAATAAGGGAAGTAGAATTGTGAAGTTTCCTTTTTTGTGGATGTGTGGTAAGACCTATTAAAGGCGCCGGCCACAAAGGAGAGAAACTTCACAATTCTACTTCCCTTATTTCCCATTCGGACCCTACTTGCCTAAAACAAGAAAAGAAAGACCTAGAACATGCCTAAAGTGAAAAGGAAACACGCCTAAGTATTCTAATGGGCCATGGGCCAAGAATTGGCCATGGACAAAGCCTCGGACACGTCCATGAACTTGTCATGGACCATGGACGAGGTTTTGGGCCAATCTTGGTCATGGGGTGGTCCGAACGTGGCCTGGGCTTGGACGTGGCTTGGACGCGAGCTGGAGGGTGTCAAGAGGTCTGGGATGGGTGGTCCATGTCCGTCCTTGGTCCTGGGCCGGAGTTGTCCCGTGCTAGAGCTTCTCGGGTGCGTCCGCAAGAAGATGCTGGGCTGGCCGCAGAATGCTGGACGGGTGCGGACTTCCTCGGACGCGTGCGAAGCAAAGTGTCGAGCTGGCCGAGGTTTGCTGAGCAGGTCCGAAGTTTCTCGAGCTGTGCGACAGGATTTCTCGGACGCGTGCGGAGTTCCTCGGTAGCGTGCGAGCTTCCTCGGTCTTCCGGTCATCCGTGAGTGTACCTGTACGAACGGATGAACGAGAAAAAGAAAAGAACACGGGAAATGAAAAATTACCCATTTTTCCTCCTGACATTGCCGGAATTTCATTATTTGGCATGTTTTCAATTCGAACCCATGTAAGAAAACCCAAATTTGCAGATGAAAACTCCGACAAAAAGTCTTTTATGTGGAAATTTTTCAAACGGGAAGCGCGTCTTTTAATGGGCATTATATAAAAAATACGTACTCCTTCAAAACATATCCTTCTCTGATCATACAATCATATTATATTTTGGATCACATGGTCACATGTGAAAAAGGATACGTGTTAAAGCAGAAATAGCGAATTCGAACCCATGTAAGAAAACCCAAATTTGCAGATGAAAACTCCGACAAAAAGGCTTTTATGTGGAAATTTTCCAAACGGGAAGCGCATCTTTTAATAGACATTATATAAAAAATACGTACTTCTTCAACACATATCCTTCTCTGATCATACGATCATATTATATTTTGGATCATATGCACGACGTCGGCGATAATTTTGATTTCCTTTTTTTTTCTTCGGAAAAATAACCATAAAGAACACATAAAAAAATGACATTAACTTCTCGGTATCCTGAATATATGAAAAAAATATATTTTTTATAGACTATGTAGATGAAGTTTGAATTATGGGATATTGTGATATTTGGTATCGTTTTAATTGTTTTCCTTTAAATCATTCAACAGTTTATATTATTTATTCTTTCATTAAATATGGTTGAATAAAATAGAATAATTTTTTTTTCTCTTGGGAAAAAAATGAAGAACAAAGAAAATTACGTTTTAGAACGTTCATATTTTTTTTCTCTCTCTAAGGGATAAGCATTTCTATATGTATTTACAAAACATTGTTCCTTATATAAAGTATAAACTTTATTTGTGTAACAGATAAATCTATTTTTTTTCTCTCTCTAAAATATAGCATTTATAGATAACTTTTCTTCGTAATTCTTTTTTTTTTCCGCCTGTGAATAGACAAGAATCCAAGAAAGTAAGACAAACATCTGGAATTCATGCATGTGAAAACAGCCAACACACACAATAAATACACACTTTCCCCTACAAGAAGGTTTAGTTCTTAGTAAATTTGACCAACTGATTTATGAATTTTTAAAATGGTGGAGGATATGCTTTATTATTATTGTTATTATTATTTTCAAATAATAAAAATATATTTCAAAGAGTATTGAACAAAAGTCTTCAAAAGAAGGCGAAAGTCTGCAGAATCTTGGCACTTTGCTTGATTTAATGTGCTTATAACAAAAATATATTCAAAGTAAAGCAAAAACATGTGTACATTTGTGGTTTTTTTAATATAGATATTTGAGAGAAATATTATTAAAGATGATTGTTATTATAGATTCAAAATTATGTATCTAGAATATAAAAAATAAATTTAAATAAATGGTAATATTATATTCTTTTTCTATATTTTTGTGTAAAATATTTTTCTACATTTTATGGATAAAAAGATTCCAAATTTAAAACAATGATTAGAAATGCTTATATTTTCTAAAATCATTATTCCTATCCATTATTTAACTTATGTTAGATAAACATTCGGATACTGAATCGTAGATCTTTTGAACGAATTCTTTTTAACAAAAAAAACGTATTTTTAAGAATAATCCTTTTAGAATGCTGTTCTTTCGGTTCTTTTTTTTTTATAAAAGAAATGGTTGTTTGTTTATTATTTTTGGAGTTTTAATTGTATAATTTACGTGTAAGAGAGAGTGGGGGGATAGTTGTCGAGAATGTAAGAGCTGGTCATTATTAATTAATTAATAAATAAAAGACCTCAAGCGCTTGCTCTCTCTATTATTTAGCTCTTTCAAGCCTCGCAAATGAACCCTTCTGGATTCCCTTACAGTAGCCTGAAGTGGACTGAAGTGAACTGAAGAGCAGTTCTTGTTTCTCTCCCATCCTCCACACAAGATTCCCCACGGTCCCTTTTCTTGTTGGGTTTCTATATTTTTCTTGGGTTCTTACACTGCGACAGTCTCTTGTTTTTTTATTTCTCGTCTTCGAAGAACCTCGAGGGTTTCTGTGTTGAGATCTCTTCTTGATTTCCGGAAGAGGGCAAGTTCGAATCAGGTGAAAGCTTTAGTCTTTTTCTTGATTTCTGCATCTGGGTGTTTGATAACTTTGGGGTTTAAGGCTGTCTGGCCACTAGAATTTCTTCCACATTCTTGTCTGGTTTTACTTGAGAGCGTGTATAGATAGAAGAATCCAAGGATAAAATAAAAATCTGTGTGGCGTTTCGTATGCTTGGAGGGTTTATTAATATTATTGTTGGCACACTTTGATTTGGAGAGCCCTGATTCATATCCTGAGACATTTCCAGACATATCTACAGGGATACGAGTTTCGCTTTAAGAGATGATTTGCTGTTCGCTTCCTTTTGTCGGAATTTTGAGTTTATGTCCGAGTAGACAAGTTCCATGCTCACGCATACTGACACTCACCCTCCATAACTCTGATTCGCTCCAGTATGAAAATGGAAGTCGATCTCTTAGTTTCAGTGTGAAAATGAAGTTGCCATTCACTGAGCAAACTCCAAGCCATTGGTGTTGCCAAGTGATCTCGAGTTTTGTTTATAAGAACAGAATTTCCGGGTGGTGAATCTGTAATTAGTCGAAAGGTTATAACTTTGTACTCTCTTAGGAACCAGAAAGGTAGATGAATGATCTGTGACCTTTGCTTGGTGTGTCATATGGTATGATTGTTGGTCGTGTAATGATATATACAGAACTTGCAGTTCAAGATCAGGGAGGGAGAGTTAAGGACAAGATCAGGTTTCGGATTTTTCAAGTCTGCAATCTCTTCTCTTGGATTAGATGCTGCCTCAGAGATGGTTTCCAGATATGATTTTGCTCCTAATCAGCATTCTTGCTTGCACAAATGGTAACTCTT
>NW_010965696.1:672976-680537 GCF_000463585.1 Tarenaya hassleriana
TTTTTGTGTTCTTGATTACTTACCTTTCCCGTCATCTCGGGTTTTTTGGTGAAGTTTTGAGATTCTGAATCCTTTAATTGATGGTTTGTTTGTAGGTGCATTTGTTGGAGTAAACATTGGGACCGATATTACCAACATGCCATCGCCCTCGGATGCCGTTGTACTACTCAAATCGCATCAAATCACTCATATCCGCCTGTTCGACGCTAATAGCCACATGCTTAAAGCGTTAGCCGGAAGTGGTATCGAAGTGACAGTCAGTGTCACGAACGATGAACTGCTCGGTATCGGGAGATACCCTTCTTCGGCTGCCTCATGGGTCAACAAAAACGTCGCCTCTTATGTCCCTTCGACGAATATCACTGCCATTGCAGTTGGCAGCGAGGTTCTAACCACGATCCCACACGTTGCCCCCGCTCTAGTCTCGGCTCTTAACAACATTCACAAGGCCCTTGTGGCCGCTAACTTGAACTTTCGGGTCAAAGTTTCGAGCCCGATGTCTATGGATATCATCCCGAAGCCATTCCCACCATCCACGGCCACCTTCAACGCCTCGTGGAACGCTACCTTTTACCAACTGCTTCGGTTTCTGAAGAACACGGGTTCATATTTCATGCTGAATGCTTACCCTTACTACGGTTACACAACCGGGAACGGGATTTTCCCGCTCGAGTATGCTCTCTTCAAGCCGCTTTCTCCAGTGAAACAGATCGTAGATCCGAACACGCTTTTACGATACAACAGCATGTTTGACGCGATGGTTGATGCTGCGTATTATTCGATGGAAGCTATGAACTTTTCCAAGATCCCGGTGGTTGTAACGGAAACGGGTTGGCCTTGGCTCGGGGGCGGTAACGAACCCGCTGCCACGGCGGAAAATGCCGAAACATTCAACAATAACCTGATCAAGCGAGTTTTGAACAACTCAGGTCCGCCTAGCCAACCCGACATCCCCATCAATACATACATATACGAGCTCTACAACGAAGACAAGAGGCCCGGGCCAGTCTCGGAGAGGAACTGGGGAATGTTCTACCCGAATGGCTCGATGGTTTATCGTTTGAGCTTGGGCGGGTCAGACCAGGCAGACGCTTTTAACGGAGGAACATGAAGAAACTTAGAGCAACACGAAGCTAAATCATCGGTGATAATGGAGTAAGTTCGCGTAGTAACACGGAACGATGTACATATGAAAATAGATCCAGAAGGGTCTTCATTATCATGCTTATATATTAAGAGTAATTAAGCATATGAAAATGTTCATATAACATCTCATTATTATAATCTGATTACACTACACCACACGCGTAATAGATCCCGGTTCAGACCAGGCAGAGTCTCTGAATGGTTCGGTGGTTTTCTGCGTCGCGAAAGATGACGCTGACCCGGAAAAGTTGCAGGACGGTCTGAACTGGGCGTGTGGCCGAGGCCAAGCCAACTGCTCAGCCATTCAGCCCGGACGGCCTTGTTATCTTCCCGACAACCTCAAGAGTCACGCTTCTTTCGCGTACAACGATTATTACCAGAAGATGAAAAATGCCGGGGGAAGTTGCGATTTCGACGGAACTGCCACCACCACGACCAGAGATCCAAGTATGTGTTCGGAATCTGACATCATTTTACGCGTTCTTCTGTTTGGTAATCTCTGATATTCTTTCGTCTTTGTGCCTTGCAGGCTACGGAACATGTAGATTCACTGGCAGGTAACGACCTTAACTACTCCTTGTCTTTGTCTTAGATTCTTGCGTGTGAGTTTCTTGAACTCGGAAAACAAATTGTTTTCAGCGCGAACGCAAACGCGACGGGAGGAAACTTCCCACCGGCTGCGTTTGGACCAGTGAGCCCGATAGGAGGCAACGCAAACGCACTTGTGGAATCAGACCGCTATCTTCAGTTCTGGGCGCCGTCATTGGTGATTGTAATCGTGATCTTGCTTGAGAACAACGGCTTTTTGCTCGTTACCTGGTGATTCTTGAACTGCGTTTTGGGGAAGAGATGACCGGAGCTTGGTTTTGCCGGTTACTGCGTTTTCTTGTTTATTTTGGTAGAGTTTTCACAAGTGTTCTCATTCTTTTTTCTTTTTTGGGGGGGGTCTTACACATATGGACAAAAATCTCGGACAAATGTGATTTGAGTTTGAGGGCATTTAACGAAGTTCTTGTCAAAGTTCATATATATATATATATATATATATATATTAATGGTGGGTATTTCTGGTATTTTTTCCAGTTTTTTTTTTAATTTAATTTTTGTTGTTGTTTGATTTGGATTTGGTTTTCTTTATAAAAATGTTTTCCTTATAAAAATTTATTTAGTATGGGACAACTGATATAATATATATATATATATATATATATATATATGAAAAAAGTACAAAATTGTGGGGAAAAGTCCATTTCATGGGTTCATGATCCACCACGTCAGCGATAACTTTTCCATAAGTTCCATGATGAGATCAAAACGCTGCGTTTCGTTCGGCCAAACGATCCGCCAGTCTCCAGGGAGCGAACAAGCCGACGACGTGGGTTGGATAAGCATCGGAGATGATGCCACCGGGCGGAGGTGGGAGGCTGACGTCATTCCCGGCGGCGATGTACGGTGGAGGAACGGGAACGACGTCGTCTTGGGTGTCGAAGACCTCTGTGTCGGCGTCGGGGAAGAGGATTCAGAGAGAGATGACGGAGCTGAACATGGACCCTCCTCCCGATTGTTCCGCCGGACCGAAGGGCGATAATCTCTACCACTGGATCGCCACCATTATCGGCCCCGAGGGTTTGTCCTTCGTCCCTTTTGCCCGTTTTGAATTCGGCTTCGCTCTAGGGTTTTGAGGGGTTGATTTTGAAATTCGATTCCTGTTGCAGGAACACCTTATGAAGGAGGCATATTTTTCATGGACATAATTTTCCCGAGTGATTATCCCTTCAAGCCACCAAAGGTAAGTTTTGATCTTTCAGTGTATTTCTCATGAAAGAAGCTTCCATTCTTTTGTAAATCTTAGGAACAAATGATTTCTTGGTGGTGTCAAAAGTTTTGGGAGACAATATCCAACTGGTGAAATTTCGTTGTTTGAGTTGGGTGGCCAATGTTGAGTTGCTCTTAGCACCAAATGCTTAGGAAGAACTTCACTGGATTAGTGAATATCATAAGCTCTTCAAGGACTCCATTTCACCGGATCTCTAAATTCGGCACCTTCCTTGGGGTTTTCTGAGATCTTGGCCCTCTAGATTTGTTAAAGATTACTTGCATTTTTTGTTTTTACTCGATGATATTGCCAGTAACTATGATGTAGATCATTGTCGAAAAATGGTTCCAGTGTTTATGGCGTTTACATTCCTACAAGGATGTGAGGTTTGCAGGTTGTGTTCAAGACTAGGATCTACCACTGCAACGTCGATACTTCCGGGAATCTAAGTTTGGATATTCTGAGGGATAATTGGAGCCCGGCACGTACAATTACGAAGATTCTACAAGCCATCAGATCCAACTTCATTAAACCTGACCCATGTAATAACCTCGGTGTTCTGAACTGAACTGAGCAGTCCTAAAACATTGGTTTGCTTTAGAATGTTTTATCATTCTTTGAACATATTTAATCTTGGCACTTTCTTCTCCCTGCAGATAATCCAGCATTACCGGGCATTGCCCACCTATACTTGTCAGACAGAGCAAAGCACGATGAACTAGCTGCAGAGTGGACATTGAGATTTGCCAGGTGACCGAGACAGAGGCTTTTCGATACGATCCAGGACAATATAAATACAGTATCGTCATCAAGGTATCCAGAGAAGATTGGACTCGCCAAGAAATGTGCTTTTTTCTTTGCTCAGAGAACAGGGGGAACTTTCATGTGAAAAACTGATAGTTTGTACCATTAAGGGTCGATTCTTTGTAACTGTAAGTGTAACTCACTTAGTGGAAGCTTAGCTACCAATGGTGATGGTGGTGGGTAGGTTTGGTTTTCTTCAGAGTTATCTTATGAACTGTACAGGAAAACAAGAGGGTTTGGTCGGAAATCAACTCATTCTCTTGTCTAAAACATTCGTTAGAGATAGAGAAAAGAGAATGACTTTATAATTTTTTTGAATTGACCACGAGGATATCGTTCAATTATAAACCGGTATTTTAAATTCTTTTACATTTAGATTAATTTCTGTTCATCTATGAATATGAACCCTAACCTCTAATTATAGGAGGAAAATGTTATACTATATGTATCAACCTTTGAGGACGTTATTTGGTCTTATAGTTGATAAACGTATAAAATTACTATTGTTTTTTTTATTATTAATGGTATATAAATTAGTTGAAATGATTAAAGATTAATGCCAATTATATTGTTGTAAATTACAAAGACCATCACGACCACGAGTATTAATATTATAGTTGCCACCTAATCGTAAGAGGCGATAATTTCTATAACTGAGTATTCCTGGTTTTGTATACGGTCGAAATTAATTCGTGTTGCCATCGGAGAAAATGTCGGAACGGAAGACCATCTACCGGTCAATATACCCGTATTCTTGTTCCTTTACATAATTAACAAAAATATTTAACTAATATTTCTGAAAATATTCAAAATTTCAAATAATACATTATAATTTTTTTAACAAATTAAGATGTAGAACTTATATACACCACCCTTCCACATGAGTAACGCCAATCTCCGTTTTTTTATATATATATTATTTGCATCTATAAAACACTATCTCCATCGCATGTTTGTTATTCGCGGATATTTTTATCACAAGAACTCGTCGCGTTATTACAGTTTTTTCCGTTTATATTTGCATACATGTATATCTATAATATGCGCATAATCGATTTTTAAAGTTTTTCTTATTAAATATTATATTTATATAACAACTGTAATAGCGGATCGTTTGGTCATGCAACCAAACTTTCACCGTTTCACGTATACATCGCTCCATGTAAAAATTAAAGAGAAGCACACACACACACACATATATATATATATATATATATGTCTTCTTCTCTTTGGTGTTCCAAGTCTTTTCGTCTCTTCCATAAAAAAGAGAGGGAACTAAATTCTCTGCAAACGGGCAAGTCTTTCCATCAATAGTTCATGCTCGTCGTCTACATGTTCTTGATTTTATCTTCAAGGCTATCGTCATATAGTTGGTGATCATCGGTTAGTAAATTTACACTCTTATGACATACTTTCATCGGTTTAGTGATATATATACACGCGCACGTACTAAGACACACACATACACACACACACTCCCCATAGCAATGAACATACACGCACACATATGTACGTGTGTATGCATGAATGTGTATGTACACACTTAAAATTTCTTAGATTATGCTTCTTTTTTGTTCTTGATTATATTATAGTTGAATAATATTTCAGCACTCTTCGTCAACATTCGGTGTATTATTACGTATGTAAAAAATCATTTCTTGATGTATGATTACTCCAAACACTTCAACATTTTAAAATTTATGTGTCTATATATATATGATAGAAATTTCGAGCAGACTCGAAAATGGATATTATTATCGGATGTTATATTAAATTCATTACAAGAAAAAAAACATGCGTTTTGTTTTGATCCGTAATAGCAACGTCAACACCAGTGTGGTTGTAAGCATGTCATGTAATTTTTTGTGTTCTTGATTACTTACATTTTAAAGACGTATATAACTTTTGTGTATACGACCAAACTCGTGCATGCACGAAGCTCTCTGTCGAATAAATTGGGATTAGGTTTTCGAAAATTATGCAATTTTGTTTGTTTTGTTTTGGTTAATGTGTTGTTAGTTGAGTCATTTTTCCGAAGAATTGCAGTTAAGTTACGGAGTTTTGCCGTTCGGAACCAAACACCGAAGGGTCAAACAGAAGGTTAGGTCGGGAACAGGACAGCAATAGTCAACCCCACCCACAATTGTTCGAGTTGACAAAGTCAACGGATGCGAACTTGAATAATCCAACGGTTCGTATTCATTCCAACTGATCCAACGGTATACATTGAATTTGATCAAAATCTATTTTCGTAGGGCTTGATGGGCTGCTAAAAGTTAAAAGCCGGTTTAGGCCCATTACTGTTAACAGCTGGGGCGAGCTCGGTACGTGTTTCCTAAAGCCCGCAGGTAGGTGAAAGTATTGGCGTTTTCGTTGAGCGTAAACGAGATGACGTGCGCAACCACAAGCCAAAAACGACGTGATGTTCTTTGGTAACAAAGAATGACGGTGGTTTGGTTCGGGAGGGGGAGGAACATGAAGAAACTTAGAGCAACACGAAGCTAAATCATCGGTGATAATGGAGTAAGTTCGCGTAGTAACACGGAACGATGTACATATGAAAATAGATCCAGAAGGGTCTTCATTATCATGCTTATATATTAAGAGTAATTAAGCATATGAAAATGTTCATATAACATCTCATTATTATAATCTGATTACACTACACCACACGCGTAATAGATCCATAACACCATCAAAAGATGAACAATGGGCGAGAAATACATATATATATAAGTGTATATATATAATATATGTGTGTGCATGCATGTATATATACATGATGATCACTTGTTTTCAGGCAGCATAACATGATCATCGGAAGCTATCGATGATGTAACATTACCTCCGACAATATCATGAGAACATTCTCCGAGATGAATTGGTTGTTGGCATGAGTTACCAAAAGGGTCTTCATTGATGAGGGAATCCAGAAACGAGGAGAACGTATCGTCGTAGCAGAAATCAAAGTCGTCGAGACCCGAATGGCTATTCTGGACCATAAACTGATGATGATGATGATGATCATCATCATAGCCATGTCCAGTAGAGAGAATATTCTCGTTGAAGCCTGCAGTTCCATCTCCGGATTCAATGGCGGTTTGAAGATGGTGGTGTTCACACGAGGAAGAAGAAACTTGGATACTCTTGTCGTTTGCAGCAGCGGCATCTAGCGGCTTGTGGGTTCGAGGATCAATGCCTCGTCTGATAAGTTTCTTGCTGAGGTGAGTGTTCCAATAATTCTTGATCTCGTTATCTGTCCGTCCTGGTATTCTTCCCGCTATCAATGACCACCTATATGTATATATACACACACACAATCTCGCAGATATAAACCACTGTAACATTCCGTTTTCTTTGCACGTTTAGATGCACTATATATATATATAATGTATGTATGAATACACACATAAACATATACACCAAAAATAAGAATGTTACACACCCACACACATATCCACAACACAGCATATAAGAATGTTACACTCGCGTACACACACACACATATATATATATATATATATGGAGAAAAACCCTAGGAGAGTGGATGTATGTATTATTTCCACTAGCATTTACCAGCGTCCTCTCTCTCTCTCTCTCTCTCTCTATATATATATATATATATATATATATATATATATAAAATAAACCACTATAACAATCCGCATGTTTCGCATATCTAGATGCATAATATATATATGTATGATACGTAAGAACACATACACACAACACACATATATACAAAAAAATAAGAATGTTACACACACACACACACATATATATATATATATATAT
>NW_010965696.1:681887-694232 GCF_000463585.1 Tarenaya hassleriana
TACGCTCGCCCTCTCTCTCTCTCTCTCTCTCTCTATATATATATATATATATATATATATATATATATATAAAATAAACCACTATAACAATCCGCATGTTTCGCATATCTAGATGCATAATATATATATGTATGATACGTAAGAACACATACACACAACACACATATATACAAAAAAATAAGAATGTTACACACACACACACACATATATATATATATATATATATATATATATATATATAGAAAGAAAGAGAGATAGAAGCCCTAGGAACAACAAACCAAAGCACAGAAGCCAGGTTTCAATAGTAAGATGAGTACATGATGTGACGTGTGTACATGGTGATTAGGGTTTCTCCTATATGTATATGTAATATATATGTATATATGTAGAGAGAGACTGTCTGATATATATATATATACATACCGGTTGCCGAGGAGGCGGTGGAGGCGGAGGATGAGGTCTTCCTCGTCGGGGGAGATATGGCCTCTCTTGACGGAGGGTCTGAGGTAATTCATCCAGCGGAGACGGCAGCTCTTTCCGCATCGGAGCAGACCCGCCCTCTTCGGCATCGTCCTCCACTTCCCTTCCCCTTCCTTCTCTATGCACCTCACCAGCTTCTCGTCCTCCTCCTCCGTCCACGCCCCTCTCTTCATCTTCATCGTATTCCCCCCGCCCGATGATGATGACGTCATCTCCCTCCTCGGTGACCTCGTCCTCCTCTTCCTCATCCTCTCTCTTCCTCTCTTTCTCTCTCTCCCCCTCTCCCCTTTAGGGTTTCTTGATCTTTGTCTCGCTTGTCCGATTTTCTCAGTTTCCTTGTTATTTCTCTCTTTTCTGTTTCTGGTAATGCTTACTCACCCCTTTTTGCCCCCACGCTCGCCTCCCAGCGTCCGCAGGTTACGCGCTGCTTGACATTTTTGTTTACTTTTTTTCTTGACTTGAATTAATAGCTCGTAGTAAACTGAATCAATACATAAATAATTAGTTTAAGAAATAATGGATAATTGATGAATTTATAAAATCCGAGCATTATGATGAGTGTTAAAAAAGATCATTCAGTATGAAATAATAACTCTATTATATAATTTATTGTCAAGCTATCTAATGATCATTGTTAGACATTTATAAACACGCCATCAAATTTAAAATCCATGTTAGTTTTCTTATTTTTTAAAGGCTTTCCGTAATTGTTTTGATATATATTTTTTTTTCTGAAATTAATAATGCAGTTATAATTGGAAATAAGAGTTCAGGAATTAAAAGATTGGCGAAGACAAACGTTAAACACGTAAAAGATAGAGGTCAAATGTGAATTACTAAAAGTAAGGGGTCAAGTGTCTAAATTTGTAAAAGAGAGAGGCCAAGTATAAATTTGTAAAAGAGAGAGGTCAAATGTTAAATTTGCAAAAGAGAGAGGTCAAATGTTAAATGTGTAAAAGAGAAAGGAGAAAGAGGAATTATGGGGGAATTGACATAACTACCCTTGCCCGGTCAACCCATTTTCCAGCCCGAACATTTCTGTCCTCATTTAAAATTCTCCCCTCATTTCAATTTTCGTATTTCTCTTGCCATTTTCAGTACTGTATTAGGGCTGGCATCTCACCTTCAACCTTTGTTGAATCTCTCAAATCTTCGATTATCCCTAATTTATGTGAATTGTCGCTCCTAATGGATCGATTTATGGGGTTTCCTTGAGGAGCAATCGTCGGGCATTTATTTGACGAGGGAGGGGGAGGGAGCGGGAAGACATGGCTCGGCAAATGACGTCGTCCCAGTTTCACAAATCAAAGACTCTCGACAACAAATACGTGAGCTTAATTTCCCCAATTTCTGGGGTTTTCAGTCGGGGTTTGATTTCTGATTCTGGTTTAGTTTAGGGTTTCTTTTGTTTTTCGGGTTTGTTCGTTGGGCAATTTGGAATCAAGACGAGAAATTAGACTCTGTACTGTCTGGAACGTTTCGGTTTTTATGCTCTTTTGATGCTTCGCCTGCTAAAAGCTTGTACTTTACGAGCACTGGGAGATTTCCTCTACTACTTTCGTCTTTCCATGGTTAATACTTGGTTTTGGGCGCAGATGCTGGGAGATGAAATTGGGAAAGGAGCTTATGGTCGAGTTTACAAAGGATTAGACCTGGAAAATGGGGACTTTGTGGCCATTAAGCAAGTCTCGTTGGAGAATATTGCTCAGGAGGATCTTAATACAATCATGGTTTGTTCGATTGATGAGCCTTGATAATATCTTCCTCGACAATTTATATTGTGTAGCCGTTTGGGGTTTCTTCTTCTTGCTTGTCTTGTATGCCCTGACTTTATTCAGTTCATATTGAGCTGTTGGGTGATGCATTCCGTTGATAAGCATTTGTAAGACAGTTTGAGATCTCATAATAGCCAGAGAATTTGTGCATCTTTTCATACACCTTTGGAAAGGTTGTGGGACCGCTAGGGGAAGAGAAGGGGGAGTGGTGGTTAAGAATAGGAATACATAGTGCCATTTTTATCTGTTTGTTTCCTTGAACAAATGCTTTGCCTCATCTACTTTTCACTGCTTTTCTGACTGAATCGTGGTTTTACATGTGGATGCTGTTCGGCCGTTGGGATGATTTCTCCAGCTAGAAATTGATCTATTGAAGGTGGATGCTTTCTTCCTTCCATGTCCCTTCTTCATTGTTCCACAGTACATTCTTGTTCCATGGCACATCCTTTACCTTAAACTGATGAGCTTTCATGGTTTTACTTTCGCCGTGGTGAAGTACATTAGGCTGTATAACCTTACCTTTGTCCTACTGAGGATAGAACTTGTTTTTGTCTCTGTTGCTGAATGGAGGATATATATGTTTTATATAGATTGCACTGATGCTAAGTATGCTGAAACTGAAGTCAATTCAATCACCTTTTGAATTGTAGATTTATTTACTCCTGATTTTTTGTTCTGTGGGTAAAAGAATTATCTTCCCTTTTCCCCATCTAAGTTGATTGTTTCAATGCAGAACTTGAACCATAAAAACATTGTGAAATATCTTGGATCGTTGAAGACAAAGACACACCTTCATATTATTCTGGAGTGAGTAAGCTTAAGCTTGCCTTCCTTTTGGTTCTTCTGGACTATGGTTTGGAAGCTGAAGTGGGTTTATGATTTGCAGGTATGTTGAGAATGGCTCACTTGCAAACATTATCAAACCAAATAAGTTTGGACCTTTCCCAGAATCACTGGTAGCTGTATACATTGCCCAGGTTAGTGTATATATCCTTCTAGTGAAATTTATTCTTTCTGCATCGTGTACTGATTAGTGAAATAGGTCTTGGAAGGCTTGGTATATCTGCATGAGCAGGGGGTGATTCATCGTGATATCAAGGGTGCAAACATTTTGACAACCAAGGAGGTGTGCTTTGCTATTCTCTCTGAATCTTGTTAGTTAATTTGTTACATGTCATTTCTAAGAGTAGGAAGACATCATCTCCATGGTCTTATGCTGTTTAAAATTTCTTTAGTGCTTATTTAGTTCAAGATGCGTTGTGTTCCGTGAAATTGGTGATGCAAAAGATTCTCTTAGGTTACTTTTGAGAGACGCTTGGCTATCTTATATTTCAGGGTCTTGTCAAGCTAGCTGACTTTGGAGTTGCAACTAAACTAAATGAGGCTGATGTCAACACTCATTCGGTTGTAGGAACTCCATACTGGATGGCTCCCGAGGTACGATCTTGCATTTCTGAGATCGGAATATAGACAAGCGCCTCAGAAATGGTGTATTACTAGCACATAGGTCCACACGACAATGATATATGGACTTTTTTTTTTCCCTTCTTAGTTTTCTCTCATGATGTGTTGTTCTCTCCTCTATGGAATTCTTAGCTGTGTGTTCACGGAGATTCCAATTTTATTTCAGGTCATTGAAATGTCAGGAGTTTGTGCCGCTTCTGACATTTGGAGTGTTGGGTGCACGGTTATCGAGCTTTTGACATGTGTGCCACCATACTATGATCTGCAACCCATGCCAGCCCTCTTCCGCATCGTTCAGGTTTTGCCAACATCTTATGAGTTCAAGTCACACAAATTTTTGCTGCTTCTTTTGCCTTTTTCTATTATCCTAACTCTTCCTTGTAAATCGCTTCTCTCCTGGAATAATGCAAAATATTTCAGCGGGAAGCAACTAAAAGCATTTCTTTCATTTTGTTTTGTTCAGGATGAACGCCCTCCAATACCTGATAGCCTGTCTCCAGACATTACCGACTTCCTGCGTCAATGCTTTAAGAAGGTACGCTTGGATTTATGTCACGTTTGATCTTCGATACTTTTGAGGACATTATCTTTTTTTGTCAGTCCTCTTCTGAAATCTAGGACACTTTTGATTATCTAAAATCAGTGGATACATTCAATTTCTATCTTCAAGCGCAGGATGCCAGGCAGAGGTCTGATGCTAAGACACTGCTCTCTCATCCTTGGATACGGAACTCTAGACGTGCGTTGCAGTCATCGCTCCGCCATAGTGGAACTATTAGGTGAGAATCTGTAAATTTTCTGCTAATTTTGGGAATAGTAAGTATTTCAGACTTTGTTATTAGCCTGATTGTATTTGCGTTCACTAAATTGGACTTCTTCCTTGAGGAATTTCATATCTGCAGATATATTCAGGAAGCTTCAGCAGATTCAGAAAATGCTGATGAGGATGGCCAATGTGCAGCTGAAAACCTTCCTACCGAAAAAGTGGGGATATCAAAATCTGTGAGATCTTTTAGTCAAGTATCTTACTTTTTGAATTACGACTAGTCAAATTTTCAAAGATGAGGATGAGGAGATGTTAAAGCTTCCTTGTCATCATCACATTATTGAGATGGCCTTTGTTAAAGCTACTGATACATGACCTTTTTGGCGTCAGAAATCGAAAAGCAAATTGCTTCTGGAGGAGGTGGCAAGTTTGAGGTCTGACAAGGATCGATCCTTTCTCAGTGATCTTGATGAGGAAACACCAGATAATTCAGAAGATGGTCTAATGTCAGATCAAGTTCCTACATTTTCTATTCTTCAGCAATCTGCCATTCAATCAGGCTCTACCATAGTCTTTTCAAACACAAAGATGAGTTCTCAAGATTTATCAGAGTATAATGGGAAGTTTGACCATGATGAACCACATGGAAATGGTGTAGTGGAAGCGTCTGAAACAATTAGAAATCTTGTGGGGACAAAACATATGGGGAAAGAAAGTTCCTTCCCGGCTGAACAGACATGGCATGGGTTTGGACAAAAGGGCCAAGATCGTGGCCTTCTGAAGGTTTGTTTCATTCTTTTGCTTTGTCCAATAATAGCCCAACGATGAAGGGGATATGCTATGGTTTGATTGAATCATAAGTTCCGAATTCTTTTAATTATCAAAACAATTCTGGGTTTTACTCTTTTGCATTTTGTTTTTCAAATTCCATAACCACTGTACTCATGTTTTTACACTGGAACAAGTTTTTGTTTCTTGTTGGGACCTGGTCATGCTTAGGCAGACGTATTCTTTATAGAATTCTTCTAATAAATGCATGCACTAATTACTATCTTCTTCTAACTGAACTCTAGGTTTCTATAGATTGGTGAATGGTGTGTTGAAACTATTCATATTAAGTGCCTTAATCCACCATACATGTGTTTTTTTTTTACTGGGAGGTAATATGATGGTGCTTGCCTTTGTCTGAGATGAAGACCTACAAGGGGCTCAGACTGTAATTTCCTCCTTATTCACTGGATTGTTTTTCATAAGTTAAATATCCTTGTTGTTTCTACTTTGAAGGCTGTGAAGACTCCATCAAATGTTGGAGGGAATGAACTGACTAGGTTTAGCGATCCTCCTGGAGATGCTTCTTTGGATGATTTGTTTCATCCATTGGTTAAAGGTACTGATGGAAAAACAAATGAAGCCTCAACATCTGTACCCACATCAAATGCCAACCAAGGTGATTCTCCTGCGGCTGATGGTGGAAAAAACGACCTGGCCACAAAGTTGAGGGCTACAATTGCTCAGAAACATATGGAGGGTGAAACAGGGCTGTCAAATGATGGTGGTGATCTTTTCCGCTTGATGATGGGTGTTCTAAAGGATGATGTCATCGACATTGATGGCTTGGTATATCTTGAATAAAATATGTAGGTTTAATAATTCAAATAGGTTCCTATTTAACATTTTTTCGGTGTCTTGTTTCTCAGGTATTTGATGAAAAGTTGCCTGCGGAGAATCTCTTTCCTCTGCAGGTATTCAGCAATTCTTTTTTACTTTTAAGCTCCTGCAATCTGTTGGTATCTATATAGTCAAGTCACTAAATGCTCTAAGTGGGGAAATATTGTGTAATTGTCATTAAATGTCGATTTGGAAACCTTTGATTCTTTTTGTTGCTGTTTCATGTTTTCTGTGATAGCATGTCTTGATATTTATTGTCGATTTACTTGATAGGCAGTTGAGTTTAGCAAATTGGTGAGCTGTTTAAGGCCAGATGAATCAGAAGATGCAATAGTATCTGCCTGTCAGAAACTTATCGGTATTTTTCATCAGAGGCCAGAGCAAAAAGCAGTTTTCGTGACACAGCATGGTTTCCTTCCTCTAATGGATCTGCTCGATATTCCCAAATCTTGTGTAAGTTTATTTGCAATTGGCAGGTTGTCTTCCATCATATGTGGTCATCAACTTGCTGTAATTATCGAGCGGCTTATGATTAGGATAATATATTTTGGTGTTTCCAGGTTATATGCTCTGTTCTGCAGCTGATGAACGAAATCATTAAAGATAACAAGGACTTCCAGGAAAATGCTTGTCTTGTTGGCCTTGTAAGTCTGGTCTTACGAACTTCGTTCTCTAATTGACGAGTTACCAAATAGTTCCTTGGTATAGTTGTCTGGATCTTTTAAAATTTAACGATAATAGACTTAGTTTATCACAAGACAGGTGTTAAATATCGAGTATTCATTTGGCTTGTTAAGACAAGATGGTAGGTTGTTCAAGTTCAATAGTTTATCCTCATCTTGTTGCTGAGTACATGAATTCTCTGTTACTCTGTAACTAGTCAGATGGTGTAGGTTTTTACGTTACGACTCCGAAGGTACTATGAATTTCTGAGTTATGCCAAGTCAAATTACAGATTCCTGTTGTCATGAGCTTTGCTGGTCCTGATCGGGATCGTCCGCGAGAAGTTCGTAGGGAAGCAGCTTATTTCTTGCAGCAGCTTTGTCAATCAAGGTTATGGGTTTTCTTCAAGTTTTTGTTGCTGTGCATCATTTTCTTCCCTATGCTTGGGTTTGACATGAAAGGTTCTTTACAGCTCCTTGACGTTGCAAATGTTTATAGCTTGCCGGGGAATACCCGTTTTGGTTGGATTCCTTGAGGCTGATTATGCAAAATACAGGTTTGTACTGTTTGCCCTGTCCTCTCATGGTGACTGGATTTTTTTCCGGTAATTTTTGTGTTAGCGTATGAGATGAAAAAAATAGTGTGAGTTTCTACTGAATATGTCATCTCAGAGACATGGTATTGTGCCTGCGCATGGAGTCATGTCTATTACTTATTTTTTAGCCTTAGGCCGCATTCTGTTCTTTTTGAAAAAAATTTGTTGTGCATAATTTCTGATATGCATCCTAGTTGGAGATCGTTTAGTACATATTCTCACTGTGTGACAAATTTCTGTGAGTGCATATTTTCTCCTTTCTGTTTTATGTTCATTGTACACTCTACTGATCCGATCTTTTTTTTTTTGTCCAGGGTGATGGTTCATTTAGCTATTGATGGGATGTGGCAGGTATTTAAGCTCCAGAGATCAACCCTGAGAAATGACTTCTGTCGTATAGCTGCAAAGAATGGAATTCTTCTTAGGTTAATCAACACTCTTTATAGCTTGAATGAGGCAACTCGACTGGCTTCTATATCAGGGGGAACACTGATTGTGGATGGTCAAGCTACACATGCACGCTCTGGTCAACTTGATCCTAATCATCCTATTTTTATTCAGAATGAGATATCTCTCAGTGCTATTGATCAGCAGCCTGATGCATTGAAAACTAGGCATGGAGGTGGTGAAGATCCTTCCCGTGCTTCTACTTCACAGTCTCAAAGATCAGATGTCAATCAACTTGATCCCCGACACCTAGATGGTGAGAGGCCGAGATCAAGCAGTGTTGCACCAGATGCTTCAATTTCAGCCACAGAATTTGATGTTAGACAGCAGAGGATATCTCTCTCTGCCAATAGGACATCTACAGATAGGCTTCAGAAGTTGGTGGAAGGTGCATCTAATGGTTTTACTAGTACGACAGCTTCTCAACCAGAACAAGTTCGACCTTTGCTTAGCTTGCTTGAGAAGGAACCTCCTTCAAGACATTTTTCTGGTCAACTGGATTATGTAAAGCACATCGCTGGTTTAGAGAGACATGAAAACATACTTCCCCTCTTGCATGCAACAAATGAGAAGAAAACTAATGGAGAACTAGATTTTCTGATGGCTGAATTTGCAGGTAACTTTTAAGGTTTGACTGGCCACTTGTGTCCTTGTCTTTCTTGGTTATTGGTACCTCTAGAAGAGCAATGTCTGGCGTAGAGTTTAGATCCATGTCAATAGTTTAGGGGAAAAAATTAGGGCACAAAAATATGTTCTCGCGCCTGCTTGTCGATTTCTAGATTTTGTTGATGTGGTCAGATATAAGGTCATATTTGGTGTGGCTGACTCTTCTGCAGGCATATATTTTGAAACTTTTTCTTCACCATATCATTGCATTGTTTCTTCAGAGGTTTCTGGGCGTGGAAGAGAAAATGGAAATCTTGATAATGCAACTAGACATTCCAGTAAAACGGTGACAAAGAAGGTTGCAGCTACTGAAGGAGCTGCTTCGACATCTGAGATTGTATCTCAGACGGCATCTGGTGTACTCTCGGGTTCAGGTGTTCTAAATGCTAGACCTGGAAGCGCTACATCATCCGGTTTACTTGCCCACATGGTTTCAACTCTGAATTCAGACGTTGCAAGGGAATATTTGGAGAAAGTGGCCGACCTCCTCCTTGAATTTGCTCGAGCAGATACAACAGTAAAATCATACATGTGTAGCCAAAGCTTGCTTAGTCGTCTTTTCCAGATGTTCAACCGGGTAGAACCTCCTATCCTTCTGAAGGTACTGAAAGTGCTCTGATATTTCCTTTTACTCGGGTTGTTTTACAATTCTTTCTTTCTCACACCTATTATGTGTTGTCTTGTTCAGATACTGAAATGCATCAATCACTTATCCACTGACCCAAATTGCTTGGAGAATCTTCAGCGAGCAGATGCGATTAAGCACTTGATTCCCAACCTTGAGCTTAAGGATGGCCCTCTCGTGTATCAAATCCATCATGAGGTTACCTTCTTGACTTAGATATAAATCTGCAGGCTTGAAAGATTGGAGTTGGGTTTTCTTGTTCTGGTCTTTTGATCGTCATGAATTCCCAGGCCTATTTGGAAACAGGAGGAGGAATCACAGAGATAGAAGGCATTCGAACTATATGCCTTAAGTGAACTTGGTTTCTGCATTACTGTTTTTAGTTGTTTATCATAGACTGATGTTTCTAAAACCTTTTTTTCCTGAAGGTGCTCAGTGCGTTATTCAACCTGTGCAAAATAAATAAGAGGAGACAGGAACAAGCGGCTGAAAATGGAATCATTCCTCACCTGATGCATTTTATCATGACAGATTCTCCTCTGAAACAATATGCACTACCGCTGTTGTGTGATATGGCTCATGCATCCCGTAATTCAAGAGAGCAATTAAGGGCCCATGGTGGTCTGGATGTTTACTTGAGCTTGCTAGATGATGAATTTTGGTCCGTGATAGCCTTAGATTCAATTGCTGTTTGCTTGGCACACGACAACGACAACCGCAAGGGGGAACAGGCTTTGCTTAAAAAAGATGCTATCCAGAAACTGGTTAAATTCTTCCAGAGCTGCCCAGAGAGACACTTTGTTCACATATTGGAGCCATTCTTGAAGATTATCACGTACGTAGTTTTTACATATATATTATCTCTCGTCAAATGTCCTAATCTCACAAAATCATTGAACTGAGTAATATGTACTTGCATAGCACTACTGAAGTTAACACTTCGCTTACCCTCTGATGACTGAGCCAATGGACAAGAGCTTCTCTTTGACTTAGTAATCTGTTGATGCATTGCAAACAGCTGTTAGATGCACTAATTCTTTTTCCTTCCCTAATGCAGGAAATCATCTCGAATCAATACGACCTTAGCTGTAAATGGGTTGACTCCATTACTTATCTCAAGGCTGGACCACCAAGATGCTATTGCTCGGCTTAATCTCTTGAAACTTATCAAGGTCGGTATTCTGATTTCAGTTACTTTGGATATGGATAAATGCGATTGTTTCCCCATGATTGTCTGAGAAATTGGTAGCTTGGATATTTGTTTTTTTTATGGAATATCATAAGAAAACACTGTTGTTTTGTGTACGATCACTACTGGGTAATGGTTCTTTGGCTTTTGTGGATGTTCAGTCTTGGTTTTTGCCATTGTTTCAGGCTGTTTATGAGCATCATCCACGGCCAAAACAACTAATAGTCGAGAACGACCTCCCTCAGAAACTGAAAAACCTAATAGAGGAACGGCGAGATGGACAACGGTCAGGAGGACAAGTTCTAGTAAAACAAATGGCCACTTCGCTCCTCAAAGCCCTTCACATTAACACAGTCTTGTGAAAATCCATCCTTGTCCATTACCAAATATCTCACCTGAGTTCGTATTTATTCAATTTTTTTCCAGGAAGATTCCCCTCCCCGATGATTGGTTCCCGGGCATCGTCCCTTTTGTGTCAACTGTATATTTCTTTTTCTTTTTCCGACTTTGAAGGATGCGTGCCTTCACCAGAAGACTTTGGAGGTTGAAACTTAAAAAGATTTGGGGTGGAAGTGGTTGTTTGGTGGCTTTCTTGTTTTTAGGCCCTCAAGAGCTGCCAACACAACTCAGGTTCAGTTTTTCTCTGGCTCTTGCTTGGATTGGAAATCATCTTTTGTATGACTTGTTAAATCTTAAACTAGGTTCCCTTGGACATTTGGGACATTGTAGATCCGTTTTGAATCTGTGAAATGCATTCAATGAACCGCTTAAGGGCGTTGATATGAAATCGTAGTTTTTAAAAGTCAGACATAGGCAAGTGTCTGTCTCTAACGACGATTCACAGGTCACAAAGAGGAGATAAAGAAACATTTGGAAAGAACCGAGGAAGAAAGCAAAAGGAGGAAGCCACTTTTCTAAGGCTTAAGGTATGGATTGGACTCATCCTGCTTCTTCCCATTTTGCCTTTTCTTGCATCTCACATGCATAGGCATATTCTTGTCTGATTAGTTTCATACACTCACCACTATATAACCCTCTTTTATCTTTTATTTTTTGTCCAAAAGTTTGGTTGGATGAAGAAAAAAAGGAAATGGTAATCTCAGTATGTGGTTTGGTTTTGGTTTTGAATGTTCATATACATGTATATAGGCTGCTTAATCTGATTTCCATATTGATTTTACATTGTATGATTAGTTCAATTAAGATTCCAACTATTTTTTTCCTTCTCTTTGATCTTTGGGCCATCCAAGGATCATTTCGTGTGATCACCTTTTAATTCATTTTCGGCCGTCACATGGCAAAAAGCCAAATCCCATTTAATTTATAGGGTTGTAACTCCTCTGCCTGAACCCCCCAAGCCCCCAAACACCATAATGATGATGATGATGTTGATGTTGATGTTGATGATCATGATGCCCACATGTTCCAACACTACCTTCCAAAATTCCACAGCTCATTCACATCTTTTGAAATCAACCGACTCTTTTCTTGCAATCCCTAAGCCAACCATTATCATTTTTTTTTTTAGAAAAGCTCATCTTTTTCTTACTTGTTGTCTTCTGATTGAACTCAGATTCAGTACTTGTATTTTTGGAGCCGGTTTGGTCTTAGTTTGAAAGTTCCTTAGGTTAAATTATATTTTATAATTAATCCTCAAAATCCGTTGATTGGTTCGTTTGAGTGCAAAAAAAGAATTTAGAGGAAGCAGACCCTACATGCAATGGTACTTTGCATGCATACAATATACAAAACCAATGGAAACTACTCACATCACCATCAAACAACAACACGAGTCATGGAATGTAGATTATCTAAACATTGATTAAATTAAAATTGGAAAAAAAAAGGAAGCAAAACCACAAATGATGGGACAAACAAGCTCAAGAGGCTAAAAACACTTAGAAAAAGAAACCAAAGGCCAACGCAAAAACAGATGCAAACAATGTGGGAACAAACATGGCAGCATCAGAAGCAGGGCTTGGGGCCGGAGCCTCGCCTGTGGCTGGC
>NW_010965696.1:694732-787677 GCF_000463585.1 Tarenaya hassleriana
ACCCCCCCCCTCTCTCTCTCTCTCTCTCTCTCTCTCTCTCTCTCTCTCTCTCTCTCTCTCTCTGAGTTGTGAGTGGAGACCATATGGGTGTGGGTATTTATATAATTATTTTTTGGGAGGTGCCAATAGTTATGTCTTTTTTTGACGGAATTCACATAAAACGTTTTAAAATTTTGTTCGTTCGTTATATTTAGTTAATTTACTTATTGCACTCCACTCCACATGGGTATTTTTTTTATTGATAATATATATATATATATATATATATAATATTAATTGTTTCCACGCACCGTGTTCTAGAATTTCTCTCTTCTTTTATCAAACCTAACATTTATAACATTTGCGGTATTAATATTTTTCTTCATAAACAATGTAATTCCTCTTTTTCCTAAAAAAATTATATTCATTTGATTTCGGAACAATTTAGAGGAGTGATTGATGGAGGGTCAAGCAGCCATTTTAGGGTTTCGTGGGAATTTACAAATACAAAGACCAACGTTCATTCCAAATTCTGAAAAAAATGGCCAACCACCCCCCATGACCAAAACATCATTTTGTTCGTTTTCTTTAACATTTATCTTCAACAATGCAAATACTATATAATATTATGCGTGCCCCCCTGGACCAGCATATATATATTACATATATATATATAATATAACTTTACTTTAGCAGCCAAATGCATTGATGAATGTTGAGTTTGAACGATGTTGTGTCCACTTTTTTTTTTTTTAATTTGAAAATGGACACTTGGACAGTTGTGAAATTTGAACGTAATTACTTTTTATTTAATCTTTTTATAAGACAAGTTTAGTGTTGTCCACTTTTACTTTCATAGTCTATAATACTGTAGTGATATATGCGAATAAAACGTGTATATACATAAGTTTGACTATGCATAGTACATATGTTTTATATATGTTCTTGGTAGATCGAATATGGTTTAAAAATATGGAGAAACAAGAATAAATATTTTTCATGAAAATTGAATCCCAAATAAATCGGAATAAATTAACCAAAACAATAATTAATAAACAAAGTTTTTTCTAAAAATAAAACAAAATTGAAATAAAATATGGAACAAAAAAATCTAAATCAGCGCTCGAGAGGCCTCTTTTTGGGCTTTAGCTCAATGTGTGAAGTTTTTATTTTATTTTATTTAGCGTCTTAATATGTGGTATTTTTGTGTGTATATATGTGCATTTTGAATAATATTTTTATTCCGAGATTTTATTTTTTGAAACAAAATACAACTTTATATGAAAATTATATGAAGCATATGTTTTTTTTTTGTATTTGAAGGAGAACCAAAATTTTTTTAAAAAAATATCCATTTGATTGGATTAGTGGAGGCTGCGAGCGTAAACTGAAATTAATGGGCTTTTTTCACAACAAATCAGGCCCAGCAAACAAGCAGACGACAATTAAATTTTATACTTACGAGACTTACGCGCACCCTGAGCGCGTGACGTGCACCGCCCCAAAATCCCTGGGTTAACCCACGGGATTTGGACGAATTTGCAAATTCAGAATTCGATGGCGCGTGGGTAACGTCTTGATCCTTATCTCGGATTTTCTCACAGCGCCAAGGAGATTATCCAGTGCGGCGATATCACGTGGTCTTTAAGTCTGGTGCAGACGTGTCATATTTCTATTTGCTATATACCATCCGACCGTCCATGCTTTCATCTGACGGTTATTATTTAACACAAATCCAAGAACGATTTAAGAAAATAAAAAATAAATTTATAAAACTCGACTAAGACAAAAAAAAGAGGAGAAAACAAAATGGCTTTAATCAAAGACAAGAGGAGGCAAAACAGTGTTTTGGTCTCCCAAGAAATTTTCTGGGTTCCATCAATTTTGGGTTCGTGGAGTTTCCTCATCTTCTTCTTCTTCTCTCTGCGGTTTCTGCAATTTTGGGTCTAAGCTTGCAGTTGTTTGGAACGATGGGTTTTCTTAGTGTCTCGTGGTGTTCCTTTTCATCTCACCATTGTCTGGATGTAGAGCGAGACCGAGAGGGTTGAAGGCAACGGGGAGCATGGAGAGCATTCCAGAGTGACAACACAAGAGAGAGTAGAAAGATCGAAACTTTATAACAGGGTGAGGAATTGTTTAGAAAACGATACGACACAAACATTCTTCAGGGACATGGTCCAAATTCAAACCTTACATCTGTAATGCTTGTTAGTTGTCTGCCTCTCGCCTTTAGTTCAGAACCAGCAACCAGAATCTCCCAACAAAATCTCTTGTGAAATTCAGTACCAGACAGAAACAGGTCCGGGATCTGGTCGGATCATCACTGTCATGGAAAAACCTAACCTTCTGACAGCAGTTTTTTTACCGCTCATTATAGATCATCATCAAGAACACAAATGGCCCCACCCCAGCATTACCAGTCAACAAGTCTAAAGAGTTAGGTCTCTCTAGCAAGGAATGCATATTTCACAAATGTCCAAGATCATCTTTAGAAAAGACTCAATCAAGCAGACATACGAGGTGCCGCTCAAACCATATGATATGATAAAACTCCAAATAAACAAGTCACTAGGCGAGTTTGCATATGTCCTCATACTCGATTGACTTGATGACTCTCCCATCATAGACACCTTTCTCGATCTGCACCTTGGCACAAAAATTATCTGTATTCACACCCAACAATCTGGCATTTGAACCACGATACGCCCCATTAACTATCTTCACTAGCCCTCCAATCTGCGGGATCACAGTCTCGAGCTCCTCCTGGTCAACCCTCAACACATGTTTAGACTCGAGCATCTCGATCTCCCCGACATATTTATCCATCACTTTCCTCACAACACCTTTCTGCTTATAGTACCCTTTATCCGCCAAAGCCTTGCTCATCACCTTAACGATAATCCCCTCGAATAACCAGTAATCCTTGCGATTAATCTTCTCCTTCTTCTTCTCTTCCTCCTTCATCAACTCCTCCAATGCCGATTTTCTCTCCTTCTCGCTCTTCCTTGGATCCCCACTTGCTTTCCTCTTTTGCACTCTCTCGTTCTCTTCCTCCTCGAATACCCGTTTCGAGCCCTCTCCTCTGTCTTTCCCAGTCCCGTGTTTACTGCCTCCACCAAGGGAAAACCCTACCTTTACCCCGCTTTTCAGTTTCAATTCTTCGTCTTCCTTTCTCTCATCATCCGCCCCCACGTTTTCCCTATTACTGGTTTCGCCCTCACCCGAGCTATGCTCACTAATGTTAAACTTCTCAGCTGCTCTCTCGATCTGTTTCTGGATTTCTCTCTCCTGCTTCTCCTCCTCAGCTAAATCACTCTTCAATCTCTTGTTTTTCAATCTCTCCTTAAACAAAGTCTCGGAATCTCTATCAATGTAAGTAATGAACCAACCTTTAGGGGTTTCTTCGACCTTGCACTTACCAGTTCTTCCAAGGTATTTGATGAACTCTGTGAGCGTCGCCCACTCTGTGGAATTCATGTGGACGTGATGCCGGTCGTTGATGTACTCGTTGTAGACCACCGTGGCGGCGATGCGAGAGAATCGATGGCTCCGCCGCATGAGATCAAGGAAGGTTCGCTCGAACTCCTCCGAATATCCCTCGACGATTCGGGTCGGGTTCTGTCCGAAAACCTGCATCTGCCTTTGGTGTGACTCGCTCATACAGTGACACTTGAAGCCGTTCTCATCGCGACATTGTTTCTGACACATCTGGCAATACCATCGAAGCTTCTGGAGACCCTTGGCCTTGATCCGATTCGCAATCGCCTTGGGGGTCAGGAAATCGTTCTTACCCATCGATATATTGTAGGATTTCAGACACCCACGGGAGGGAGCTTCAACCGGGGGAACGGCAAATTAGGGTTTCCGAAAGATGGATTCGAGAATGACAAGAGGGGAGCAATAAGGAAGGAGAGCGAGTCACGGCTCGGGGATTTATAGGAGTGGTGACAATGAGGAAGACATGAAACCCAACCCAAGATGGGCTTGGGCTTGTTCTTGAGCTTAGTTCTGGTCCTGGGCCCTATTGACTAGAATATACATAATCTGTACCAACTAAAATAATTAAAAACACCGTAACAAAAAACGGAAATTATTTATTCATAAATCCGAATAAAGATCAATAATATTTGATTGTATAATTATATGCACACGTTATTTTTTCCCTTTTCATTATTTTTCCTATTTTAAAATGTTTAATCTAAAATAATCATGTTAAGAAATTGAATATCTGGGTCCTCCTTTGCCAAAATAAAATAAAAATTAAAAAAGGGTCCTCAAAACTTTAAATTTGATATTTGAAATTACAGAGGGAATCCACCATAACTCAGGCTTCTTCAGGGGCAGTTTGTTCTTGGTAAATCACTCAAGGGCAAGCAGTTACCTCGTTGAAAAGATTTACCTCTTTGGAGCCATTGAAAAACAGCTTCTTCCTTTTTTCTTTTCCCAGTTCTGAGTTTGGATGGCTCTTGTCAATTCTCAGAGGAATTCTCGAAGTAAGGGAATATTATCTTCTTCTTACAAGGATTTTTGATTCTCTTTATTTCTCTCTGTCTCCCAAATCAGAAAAAGTGTCTGCCTTTTTAATTTATTTTCTCCACAATCTTCCTTTCATGGTTGATTGTTGTAAAGGGGAATCTATTCTTTTTCAATTTGCATTAGCATTGCGTGGGCTCTGTCATTTTGTCAGTTTCCTCATCTGATGAGTGTTTCATGTAGGACTCCATTTCAGAGAGATAGATACATATATAATATATTATCGACTCTTCCTCAAAACCCTTGTTGGGTCTTGCCGGATTTCTCCTTCTGATCTCGAATCAGGCTCTTTCCGCGGTTCTATTTCTCGGAGATTCTGGCTTTCTTCCATCTGGGCACACTAGTGGGCTAAAAAGTTGCGAACTTTGAGGACAAGAAGCGGGATCTTCTCATTGATGATCAGCTGTTTCAAAGACCCAACATATGTTTTGATGAGGGTTTTGCTGTGTAAGATCCAGTGCCCTTCTTTCATCTGTTTCTGTAAGCCTTCCCCTCACATATACACGGCAGGTCCGTTGAAGTTGGAGAACACGCCTCACGTGTCTTCCGTAACGGTTGTTTCAGCTAATGATGATGATGATCTTGATGATGCCCATGAAGATGTTGATTGTGCGGATGGTCATGGAAATGAGATTAGGGAAGAGAGTAGGGTAGATGGAAAGGAAGAGGAAGGTCAAGGTGCTGAAAGTGTTCTGAAGAGCAGTCTCAGAAAAGCGGATTCGGGCTCAACGTTGGCTGAGAAAAGGGGGAAGAAGAAGGTTCAGTGGGTGGATTTGATGGGGAAGGATCTTGCTGAGATCCGAGAATTTGAGCCCAGGTGGGTCAGAGTTTATGCTGTTTTTCACTCTTTCTTTGGTTGACTGTGTTCTGACTGTGATGAATTATGTGCCATTGCTAACTGCACTGAAATTATGATTGTCAAATCCAGCGATCATTGAAATGGATTTCTGCAGAGGGAATCAAGTTCTTCACGATTGTTAAGATGTTATCCATTATTGTCTGATTTGATAATTTGGACCAACTAACGCTAAACTGAAGCCAAATTTCTTTTGGTTTATTTAGTGAAGTATGAACTTTCACTTCCACTTTTTGCATCCAAGTTACCAGCTTTGTATTTGTAGTACTGGAAATTGGTTGGAATTCCCATCGAGTGATTCCTCATGTATTTGCAGTGAAGAAGAAGATGTCGGCTATCACGGCGGTAAAAGCTGCGTTTGTGTTATCCTGTGATCCATCTCTCAG
The DNA here is from genome assembly GCF_000463585.1 of Tarenaya hassleriana. Taxonomy (NCBI): domain Eukaryota; kingdom Viridiplantae; phylum Streptophyta; class Magnoliopsida; order Brassicales; family Cleomaceae; genus Tarenaya; species Tarenaya hassleriana. The sequence goes on from NW_010965696.1 coordinate 700,487, forward strand.
TTTTAGGGATAGTCGAAGGTGAAAGGTGAATGGGGAGAATCCAGGAAGAAGCTTTGCTTCACAGTTGGCTTTCTACATTTTGTGGCTCCAGCCCCAGAAACCATCTCCATGGAGGTACATATAGAATCTGCATTCGTGTTCTTCAGCGAGTCTGCATCTTCTCGCCTGATGTTATTTGATGATTTTCGATTCAACGCAGTAGCATTTTTCTCTCGTGTAAGAATGTCAAAGTACTGTTTTCTATTTCATTTGTTTACTGAAATTCTTTTCCGTTCAGATACTTGGAAATATAAGGTTTTATATTCATCATTATCATGTGCATCAACCTCTAGTTCTGCAGCTTCTTTCACCTGAAATCTTGCTTATATCTGGTCCACTGTAAAGAGTGACTGCTTATAAGAACATAAATAACTCATCTTCGAGAACAGAATTTACCGGTTAACCCAGAGAAGAATTCAACAGCTCTTTGCATTTGGGTCAGCCTTGGTTTTTATAGATTTGATCAGTTGATGCTGTTGATTGAAAAATCTGCAATTCAGAGAAAGCAAAATCATGTTGTTCTATGTTTCCAAGCACTTGATTATATAGGGTTTGCTCGAACGTAATCAAAGTTGCTTGCATTTATTGGATGGAACTGACAGCAAATTTCTACATAACTGTTCGTCATTTCGATATTTTTATATAATATATAGTAACTAAACTATATCCCAAGAGATATACTCTTTCATGCTTTATTGTTAGGCTCATCCACAGAACAGCTCTTGAGGCTGCCTTGCCCAGAGGAAGCTAAAAACCGGCACTTTTATCATTTCTTTCTTGGGAAGAAGGATCGGCCTGTTGGGCTTGGAAACCAGAAAATTGTGATCAAGGAAGATGCAACGAGACCTATCGAGAATCCAACGTATGCGCATGGCCATGCAAACCATGCATCCTCCTCACTTTCCTCTGGTTTTGGTTCAGGAAGAGACACCTCTTCTGGGCATTTTACCTGAATTTGCCAGCCACAAAGCCCACTATTATTGGTGTAAATGGTGGGATCGTTCATCGTGCTCATCTGCCCGTATACTGGAATAGGACCTTGAAGTTTGTTGTTACTAAGATCCAAAGTTGTGAGTTGTTGCAGCCTTGAGAATGATTGCGGGATTTTACCGGAAAGCATGTTGTGTGAAAGGTCCATGCTTTCGAGGCTCTCGATGTCTCCAAAGCTTATGGGTATGTTTCCGGTTAGGTTGTTGAATGAGACGTTGAGTATTTTCAGACCTTTTAGCTTTCCAACTGAAGCTGGAATCACTCCTGAAAGCATGTTATTTGACAGGTTTAACAGAGAGTATATCTCAAGGCTTTGACTTGGTAGGCTTTGTTTTGCTTTCTTCCAGTTCACCATCAGCTCGCTGAACTCCATCGAGAACATGAACAAATTTTCTATTGCCGAGTAAGTTCTTGGAGTTCCAATCATGCCCGCCAGGTTTCCGATCCCGACAGGGATTTTGCCGGAGAATCTGTTGAACGACATGTCGAGTATTTGCAGCTGGGTGAAAGTGAGGATGGACGTGGGAATTGAGCCGGTTAAGTTCTCAAGCTCAGGAACTGAAGGGTATGGATGCTGGAGAGGAACGATGGGAATTCACCCGTGAGCTGGTTATCTCGGAGATCCAGGTGTTCCAGTTTGTTGAAGTAGGTTAAGATCTGAGGAATCTTGCCAGAGAATCTGTTTTTACCTAACCCGAGAATCCGGGTTTCTTGAGAAAATGTCACTGGAACTTCACCCGAAAGCTCATTGTCGGAGAGATCAATGTAAGCTAGAAATGCATCTGGAGCAAAAACAGGGAATTCGTCACCACTGAATCTGTTGTTCGATAGATCCAACAGCAAGAGGCAATAGATTTTCGGCAGTGTTTTGGGTATCTTTCCCGAGAAATTGTTTCCACAGCATCAGGATCATGATCTGACTGGAATCTCCGAAGTTCTCGGGCAGTTCTTCGGAAAGATTGTTTCTTGAGAGAGCCAAGACAGACAAACTGTCAGAGTTGAAGAGTTGAGGCGGGACAGACCCTGAGAGTTTGTTGTCCGAGAGAATTATGCTTCATATCTCCATTTCGGAAAGCCATGTCGGGAATTCGCCTGTTAAACTGTTGTTACTCAAATCCAGAAAATCAAGACCTGTCTGCTTAGAAATCCAATCTGGAATTCTACCAGTCAAGCCACAGGATTGCAGAGACAACTGTGACAACATGCATTCTGGTTTTATCTCTGCGCCATTATTCCATTTCAGCTTGTTCCTTCCAAGAAAAAGATGCTTCAGGTGGGAGAAACTCAACAACCATGGCGGGATTTCTCCAGCAAGCTTGTTCTTGTAAACCCGAAAAGTCTCTAGCTTGCTTAGTTGCACTACCGATGCAGGGATCGTGCCTGAAAGCGAGTTATTGCTCAGTACCAAAGTGGTCAAGTTTCTTAGATTCCCAATATCAGAAGGAATCTGCCCTGATAAGAAATTATTACTCAGGTCCAGCTCTTGTAGATTCTTCAGCTACAGAATACTTGTCGGGATATTCCCTGAGAAGCTGTTTCCTCTGAGGGACAAAACTCGAATCTCTGTGGAGTTACCGATATCTTCAGGTATGTTTCCTTGTAAAAAGTTCCCTTCAAGGTTCAGAACCCTGAGTTCTTGAAGATAACTCACCTGTCTGGTTAAAGCACCACTCAGCTCGTTGTTGCTCAGGTCAAGATTCTGCAGATGCTTCAGCTGGAACATCTCGGGAGAGATCTGTCCACTGAACCTGTTCTGGATCATCTCGAGGTGAACCAACTTGGTGAGATTTGCCAACCCTTTTCCCGGAAGCTCGCCAGTTATGTAGTTGAATGACAGATCGAGCAGCATCAACGAACTGATGCTGAAAAGAGGTGTCAAGAACGAGGAATCGAAAGAGATTTTTTCTCCGGGAGAGACGAGAGAATCGAGTTGGAGGGCTACGATCAGAGATTCTCTGCATGTAACCCTCTCCCATCGGCAGCAATCAGTTTTGGAATCCCAAGTTTCGAGGCCGAAGAGTGAAGGTCCATCAGGAGAAGAAGCGGTACGGCCGAGGAGGGAGGACTTGAACTCGAGAAGGGCTTGCTTCTGATCCGCTGGACAAGCCAGGGAATGGCTAAGCAAGCTCAAGAAACTAAGAAGAAGAACAAGATGGCGATGGCGGTGATGATGGTGAAAGCTAAGTTCTAACATTCTTGTTCCGCCTGTGTTTTTCTTTCTTTTTCTTGGATTGATTCTTCTTTAACTTGTTGTCATTATAATCAAAATCCGTACAAGCAACAGTGAGAGTTGACTCCGACAGTGAGTCAATGGAATCTGAATGATTGTGTTGGATGGAAAGTGAATGCAAATTAACAGAAGAACTTTTGTCTTCCATTCAAAAATACAGGAATGGGGAATTCTTACATCGTTGACTGAATGACCTTCTTGGTGAAAACCCACCAAGAATTTTCCACCATGCTTTCGATGGATGAAGAATCATATACTTTATAAAAAAAATTTTCAACTTGTTTTATTAGATTCCAAATTTCGATTCAAATGGGCAAAATCCGTATGGGGTCCCCACGAGCTACCCTCGCCGGAATATTCTCCTATTTCATCGTCAATGCATACGGGCTTATCACTCATCTCAGTACGGATACCCTGGAATCAAAACAAATGAACACAGATTCAGTAATGAAACATGGGTTGGATCCAAACAAGTTCGGGCTCCTGAATGTATGAATCCGTGCGTGTAATAATTTGGGTTTGAATGTATGAAGGAAACCTGAGTCGTCCATTGGGTTTCCGGCAGGAACTGGCTCGGGCTCCTTGATCTCGACAACCACACAGTCCGACATCAAGAACGTGTCTGCAACCGAGGCCGCGTGTTCTAAGCAGCATCTTACAACCTGAATCCATCATACAAATCAGTTCAAGTTCGAGAATTTTTGAATGACAGAAGAAAAAATAACTCACCTTTGTTGGGTCAATAATGCCTGCAGCCATCAAATCCTCGTACTTTCCTGTTGCGGCATTGTAACCGAATTTCGGGTTACCGTTGGAAAGTACCTGCATTGCAAAGTAGAGTGTACATATCAGATTTTGCTAGTCGGTTATTTAGCCGGTTTAGTGTAAGTTGGTTAAGCACTTGTATATATGTCCCGCTTCTTCTTTCTCTATGTTCTTCCTTCTCTGCTTCCATTTCCCTCAGCTTTCTCGGCAACCGAACAGGTTGTTCACCACGAATAAAAGAAGCTTCTCAAGCATCTGGTGTGAATCAAAGTGCATGGAGAGTTTCTGTTACGTTACCTTCTCACTGACCACACTTCCATTGACACTAGCGTTCTTGGCGATCAATTTCAGAGGGTAACTCAGTGCTCTTTTGACAATGTCCGCTCCAACCTAAAACAACGAAATCATAGAAAATCGAGTAAGCAAATTACAGATTTCTAGTTCTCGTTGAAAATTGGGTTTGATTATTATTATTATTACCTTTTCTTCATCGTTTTCAAGGGTTTCACTAATGGCATCAACCTTGGAAGAAAGCCGAAGAAGGGTGCAACCACCACCAACGACAATATCTTCCTCAACAGCAGCCTGAACATGATTTCAGTTCTTAGTCAGATAATGTATGTGTGTGTATATATAGACTCCTCAATTATAAGATAACTCGCCCTCTCCTGAGAAAAATCACCTTTGTAGCGTTAAGAGCATCTTCAACTCTCAGCTTCTTCTCCTTGAGCTCAGTCTCGGTTTGTGCTCCTACCTTTAAGCAAAGATGTAATAACCTCTAGTAGTCTAGTTAGCGTCTCTGATCTCATTCCCATGTTTATGCAAAACCGAACAAGAGAACAATACTCACCTGAATAACAGCGACTCCACCAGACAGCTTTGCAGTTCTCTTGTTAAGCTTTTCCTTCTCATAGTCTTGCTGTGCTTGCTACACACAAACATATTCATTCATGTTATGTACCCCGAGTTATTAAGAAGACACGACACTATAAGATAAGGGACAGGCTAGACTGTTCTGTTCTACTAGCAAAGTATACCTCAATAAGATTCTTAATCTGTACAACACGCTTATTTACTGCTTCCTGAGTGCTTCCATCACCGACAATGGTTGTAGTCTCCTTGGTCGGCCCAACCTTGGAAGCGTTACCCAGAACTTCTTTTCCAGCTTTGTCTAATGAAAGTGAAAGACCAAGCTCATCTCTGATTACAGAGGCTGCACAAAAAAGTGAAAAAAAAAGGTTGTGAGAGATTAATACTCCAGTTCAGAGCATGATGCCTATAGATAAAACAATATCCACATATTCACTTGCCTCCAGTTAGAATGGCAATATCATCAAGGTATTGGCTCTTTCGCTCTCCAAACCCAGGAGCTTTCAGAGCGGCAATCTTTAATGTGCCCCTAAGCTTGTTAACAACAATAGTTGCCAAAGCTTCTTGTTCAATGTCCTCTGCCATTATCAGGATCAGGTAGCCACCTCTAATGGCCTCCTCTAGAACACCAACAAGATCCCTTGCATTTGTAATTTTCTTGTCAACAAGAAGCAACTGCAACCACACAAAACATTTAAAACACCTTAGCCTATGGAATAGCGTGCTTTAATGTAACTGTTGTGTTATATAATCAGTAATCACCTTCTTGGTATAATAACAAGTGTATTGTATTCATTGATGCATTTTGTTGAGTCAATGATATCATTCCAGTACCTCGAAACAGTGAGAATGGAATGAAGAGAAAATACCTTGCAATTCTCGTACTCAACTGACATTGTCTCGCTATCTGTTACAAAGTATGGGGAGATGTAACCACAGTCAAATTGCTTTCCTTCCACGACATAGAGGTTGTTTTCAGCACTTTTCCCCTCCTCAAGAGTCACCACACCCTTCCGGCCCACTTTGCTCATTGCTTCAGCAATCATGTTTCCAACTTCGTGGTTGTTCCTTGCACTAACAACCGCTACATCTGCGAGCTCACTGTCTTCAACCTAAAGTGGCAAGATACACTTATATAACCCCTTTGGTATATATGGACCTAATCCACAGAACGAATAAAAGATATCTCTACATATTCTTACATCCTTAGAGATGTTCTTGAGTTCGCTGACCAAAGCCTTGGTTGTTTTCTCAATGCCTCTAGTGATTAGTACAGGGTTTGCACCAGCAGCTACCACCTAAACAGTCCATTCTAAGATCATTTGCATAATTTGTTCAATTTCTACAGAAAAAATGCAAAAAACAAGACCACACAATGTTCTCGACCGGTACTCCAACTCAACCTTGTGCAAGAACAACAGAAGTTGTTGTACCATCACCAGCCAAGTCATTGGTTTTAGCTGCTGCTTGTCTCACCAGCTTAGCACCAATGTTCTCGACTGGGTCCTCCAACTCAACCTACAAAAGAATACTTTAGTCTAAGTCTAACACCAATATTTTGAACGTGTATAAACAATTTAATTCAATGGGGCACAAATTCCATACCTCCTTAGCAATGGTGACACCATCATTAACGATTTTGGGTGAGCCATACTTGCTCTCAAGAACAACATTTCGCCCTTTTGGACCAAGTGTCTCCCCAACAAGGTCTGCGAGCTTGTTGACACCAGTCTATTACAAAGCCTGAATCAAACAAAAGCCATCAGCACAGCAGCAACACTCGGAAATGAATTTTCAAGATTGAACATAGACTCACTTGAAGTTTCTTGACAGCGGTCCCATCCTTGTTGAAATGCAACTCCTTGGCAGCACAAATTATGGCAGGCCGAACCCTTCTAGAGCCCAGATTCTGCCTCTTTGCAAATGAGCTCGATGAAAACTTGTTAGGAGCCACCATGGAACCGAGGGAAGATGTGGCTGTGAACGTTGATGCCATTTTACCTCGGGAACTGAAGATTCACAAGAGATGAAACACTTTTAAAACGGGTAGATTTTTCGAAAACACTCGAATCTTCCTTCCTGAGGAAAAGACATAACTCAATTTGCGGAATCGAAACCCAGTAAACCGTGCCATTGTTACACTCATTTCACCTTCTGAACCGAACCAGATAATCAAATACTGCAACAAGAAAGAAAAAGAAATACAGAAAGGCAACGCATTTTTTCGTACTCAAGCTTCTGAAGAGAACACCTTGAGCAATCTCAGGAAACACTCGTCCAGAATCAAAACAAAGCTTTCAACCAATGCCCATACCGTCCATACACGAAAAAGGCAGTATTTCAACAATCTTCATCCCAACGAGCTGCAATCAAACAAAATCCAACAAACGAGCACACACACATAGACACGAGTATACATTGTACCGGAGAAACTAAACATACAAAAATGGGCCCAAATCTTACCGGAGAACGGCGGAGATGTGGAGGAGCAAGTAGGGTTTTTCGCCGGAAGGGTTTTCCGGGAGTGCAACTTCTATGACTAATTTTTTTTTTTTTGCGTTCATTGTAAAGGTTCTGTCAAAACTGGACCGTTGGATTTGGTGGCGTTCTGCCCATGAACAGTAACACTCTAGAACTTCAGTAGGTGAATAAATCGGATTCTGGATCTTTTTCCGGGTCAGATTCGGGTCAGGCCTTGTTTCGAGAACGGGCCCCCATTTGGTGGTGAGCTACACGTAACGTAATCGCCATTTGAAAACAATGGGAAAATGGGATATTTTATTTTAATTTATTTATTTCCTTCGAAAATTTGGAGTATATGAACCGGTTCCTAACAAATCAAATAAATATATATATTTTTATATACAAAAGCTTAAGCAGTAAGTAAATTTCTATGAGAAAACAAAGAAAATTTAAAAAAAAAAAAACGAAATGACAGTTCGTGGAGCTATTTGAATACCTCGACGTGAACGGGCAAAAACCCCTTTCATCTTCCCCGAAGAAAAACCCTTCTCTTGGCGACTGGGGCCATACGACCCAAATCCCTTCTCCTTATCGATTTATCTCTTAAACCCTAGATTTCCATCTGGGGTTTTCTGATTTGGGTTTGGGTTTTTCTCCCTTTTCTTTGGAATCTCCTATCTCTCTGCGTATCCGGTCGCATCCCCTATCCGGGAAGGATCTACATATCTCCATACCCAAGTCCGTTCGAATGGCTACCGTCGTTACTCCCGCGGATCGTATCCTTTTTTCCCATACTTTCTCGATCAGGCCTTGCTTTGTTTCGATATTTTTCTATTCTCTCTTGGTCTGGGTTCTCTGCCATTTCGGCTCTTGAGCTCTCTGGCTTTGCTGTTGTCGATTTGTGTTCGTCTCTTCTTGTCTTATGGTTTTACGTAGATTTATCTGGGTTTATATTGATTTGTTGTATTTGGTGTAAATCAAGGTGTAATTTTGCTTTAAATCTATGAAAGAGAAAGCTGTTTGTTTCCTTCACTCGTGATGCTTGTAGAAACTGCCGAGTTGCTGCAGAAAATGTCATTGGATTCTCAAACAAAGACTCTGGAGATCTCCGAGCCGAGTAAGAAGGTATGAAGCAGTTGATTCTGTATCTATGTCTGCAGTTTTTTTACTGTTGCATACTGTTCAACATGTTGAGTCCGGTTTATCTGTGCAGACTGCAGTTTACAAGTATGGAGCTGTGGATTCGAATGGTCAACTTTCTTCTTTTGATCGATCTTTGACTCCATTGCTCCCTAGCGATGCTCTGGACCCTTCCGTCTGCTTTGTTCCGAGTGGCTATCAGCCCTACTATTTTGGTGGTTAGATCCATATATCCCTCCTTGATCTCAATACTGCTTAAATATACGAATTGGATGACAAATTTTCAAGCTTTTCAGGATATGGGAATGGTCACGATTGGACTGAGTACGAGTACACAGGTTATGCAAATCCTGATGGTGTGGACGTGACTTCTGTATGTGTTTTGCTTGTGACTTGAATGTTAGGATGATGAACTTCAATGCTTTCATTCTCTTCGTTTCTTCTTTGCTAATCAACTTGGTCTTTTGTGCGCCTGCTCAATGTTCCTTCCAGGGGATTTATGGAGAGAATGGGTCTATTGTGTATCAACAGGGATATGGGTATGCAGCATATCAATATTCGCCAACCGCAAGTCCTGCTCCTGTCGGTAGTGATGAACAGTTGTATGGTGCTCAGCAATACCGGTACCCTTCCTACTTTCCTTCCAAAACCAGCAGTGGACCTTTCGTTTCCTCTGTTGATACTACTTCGCATGCGGATCTCTCTGTGAACAAAGGTGCTGATGGAAAGACACTCCCTGCCAATAGTACGAACGCTGATGCCACTGCTGATTCAAAGAGTGGTATTGAAAAAGGAAACAAGGGCTCAGCTCTGGGGAAACCACAGGACCAGGGTACTCTTAACTCGACTAATTTGTACGGGAATGGTGCTTCTGGAGGGGGGTTTAGTACTGCTGTGTATCAGGATCCGAGGTTTAGCCATGATGGATTTTACTCTCCCATGTCATGGCATGATGGCTCCAAGTTTTCAGATGTGCAGAGGCCTGTGTCTGGAAGTGGAGTTGTGTCATCTTTTTCTAAGGCTAACAATGTACATTCCTCGAGGAATCAGAACTATGGGTCAAATTCCCATTACATGGTATCATATGTTTCTGAATTTAATTTCTTATATCTAATGAAGATAGTTTATCTGTTCAGCATCCTGTTCAACTGTGCTGCAATGTACACCTGTGGATAAAGAATGTTCTCCTGGGACTTATCATGGTCCAGTTGCTGTCAGGATTTAAAACTTGAGTACAAGTGCCTCAGTCATGATAGCTGATAACGCCAACCAATTTTATCTGCAGGGTTGGCACCAGCCCGCTTCAATGACAGGATTCGGTACAACTCAGAGATACTATGATAGGATGTACCCAAGCAATTTTTACAGTCAGTATGGAAGCACTGTAAGATCTGGCAGGGGTTATGGTTCGACTGGGTATGATGCATGGACAAATGGAAGATGGGTGACTGCAGATAACAAAAACAGAGTCCGGGGAAGGTGTAACAATTACAGCTATGGAAATGAGAACATAGATGGTATGAATGAGCTCAACAGGGGACCTAGGGCAAAGGGTCCAAAGAACCAGAAGGTGCCCACATCAGAGATTGGCTATGATGTGAAGGGGCAGATGGGAATATCAGACGTAACTGATACTGGAGAGACAGACGAAATATGTGTTGTTGTTCCTGACAGAGAAGGATACAATAGAGAAGATCTCCCTGAGGATTACACAGATGCTAAGTTCTATGTCATCAAGTCATACAGTGAAGATGACATTCATAAGAGCATCAAATATAATGTTTGGGCAAGCACACCATATGGCAACAAGAAGCTCGATGCAGCATATCAGGAAGCTCAGCAGAAGCCTGGCAACTGTCCAGTGTTTCTCTTCTTCTCGGTCTGTATCCAAAGTCTGAACTCGTTTAGCTTTATGTATGTGTATGTTTCTTGATGTTATTAAGCTCGTATGCTCTAATTCTGTATTCAGGTCAATGCCAGTGGACAATTTGTTGGGGTCGCTGAAATGATTGGGCCGGTTGATTTCAACAAAAATGTGGAGTATTGGCAACAGGACAAGTGGACTGGCTCGTTTCCCCTAAAGTGGCATATTGTGAAGGATGTGCCAAACAGTTTGTTCAAGCACATTACTCTCGAGAACAATGAGAATAAGCCAGTTACGAACAGTAGAGACACACAGGAGGTTAGTTAGCATTTCTCGAATCATCTTTTCTCACATACCATGGCTTTTTTTGTTTGTGCCAGTGATGAACTCTCTCTGTGGGATGATATATAGGTCAAACTGGAGCAGGGTTTGAAGATAATAAAGATTTTCAAAGAGTATAACAGCAAAACATGCATTTTGGATGATTTTTCATTCTACGAGGTTCGGCAAAAGACAATCCAAGAGAAGAAAGCTAAGCAACAGCAGCAGCAGCAGACCCAGAAGCAGGCAAGGCAAAGTCAATTCCATTAAATTCTGCAGTTCAGCTTTCTTTTTGTAGTCTGATATCAAGTTGGATCACAGGTATGGGCAGGGAAAACTACTGATGACAAGAAGGAACCTATAAATGGCTCTGCAACTGCAGAGTCTGCAAATAAATCTACGGATGATCTCAAGGTTGCTGAAAATGGTTCAGCTGCTAAAACCGAGGGTCACTCTAACAACACTAAGCAAGTCATGGCTTCACCAAACGGTTGCTAGCTTCTGCCATGTGGCTCACGGCAGAGCTTGGTCCTCGTATATAATCCCGACATTGTAATGGTACCTCAAAACGCGAGAAAGAAGGAACAAGCTATCTGATTATAGCCCTTACATCGGCTCTGCTTTGTGGTGGTGTCTATTGTGCGGCTATTTGCTCTGGACACAAATTTGAATAGAGCTGAGAAGGTGATGAATTTGCTGTGGTGTAGGGGGAGAGGAGGCTTCTTGGAATCAAACCATGGAAAAGATGCCACAACCCTTCTGGTTTTAGGAGCTTTACTGCCCTCTAGAAGTTTATTTCCTTTCATGTCAACATCTATCAATCTTTCCCTCTCTTTTTTTATATTGGTTCTGTTTTTCTGATGTTGATGATGTTCCTGCCTTGTGAATGCGTCGAGGATGAAGAAGAGGAAGAAGCAAAGGTGGGATGTGTTTTTGGTTTCAGTTTTGGGTTTTAGCCGGAGACAACAAAAGATTTCTTCATTTCAGACATATCTGGTTTCAGTTTGGGAGTTGAGATCTTATGATATATGTAATGGTCCGTGTATCTGTAACAGTTTCAGCTGTGGAAAATTATTCTGATTCAGGAAATACAAACGAGGGCAAGCACATATAACTTTCTCGCCTCAATATGATTTAGATAGATGATATTAGGGTTCTTAACTAAAGCAGTGCTAAATAGATGATGGAGCTCCCGATAACGATTCTAAGGTAACAGGATATGACGACTTGATTCTATGGAGCTCGTCTCCAAAAAAAAAAAAAAAAAACTAATCAACCCTTTTCATAATTCATCAAAAAACTTTGTAAAAAAAAAATAAATGGGTACCCGTCGATCGAAATGATGAAGGATACGAAAGACAGGTTGCAGAGCAGCGAGTTATGGGCCTGCGCATGGAGGTGGAGATGGAGATGGAGATGGAGCAGCAGGTGGCGCCACCATTCTACTTCTCCCACGCCCTGAGAAACTCGGCGATACATTGATCATGTCCGAGCCGTCCCTGATGCCATTGATCTCCTCTCCTCGCATCTCTTCCGCTGAAAACAAAGACGAGAGCAAGAAACGACAATAACTCCTGCATGTTCCCATCTTACCCGCATCTCTTTAGAACTCGGCTTTGTACAAATATGAACTAATCATGTGGTTAGGCGGGTGATTAATCAATCGAAATGTACAATGCGGGTTCGCGAAGATAAAGATTCCCGTAAGCCCACAAACATTCGCGAATCTAAGTTGAGACTTTCACGAATATGATCGGTTAATAATGAATTTTTCAAAACCGCATATGTTATAATAACAACCTTTCAAGCAAGATAGTGGTGCTCTTGCATAATTAGAGATTAATGCAATCAAGAACGCGCTTAGGTTTTACGTAACAACGTATAGAAATATATATGCGATGCCAGATATTGATTTTGATGGCTAGAGCTTTACATAAACTCCCTCCCACCTTATAATTGCAGTTACGTATATATATTAGGTTTAATCTAGCTAGGGTTTTTTCATTTACCACAGTCTATATAATAAAACTGTTACAACATTACGATGATTAAGACACAGAATACATTTATCTAATACATGTATATCACATCCACATGAGATATCGCACGTGTTTTACTTGAATATATATATATATATATATACACGGATGCAACCATATACAGATTTATTCACCTCCCCATGGAGATGGTGTGGGTGTGGGTGTCGGTCCAGGTCCAGGCTCGCCTCTTTTGTGATGGCCACGTTGCGAAAAACTTCGTTCTGCGTCGATCTTGGACTCTTCCAAGTGCTGTTTCCGATTCACTTCTCCTATCGCTTCCATGCCCCAAAAGACAAAAACGATCGATACGAAATGGTTCGTCTCTTGGAAAGATTTTAACCAAAGAAGAGAAAGAAACTTACTTGTCTCTGGAGACACATAGATTTGTGCAGAATTCACACTCGAAGGACAGAACAAGAGGAGAGACAAAGAGATTATCAAGCAGACAGACATGATTTGATTTGGCATTTAAGATATTGCATCTATTATGACAAAGATATATAATGTATAGTTTTATATTGTGTGCAGATGAAGATGTTATATGAGAGATATATTAATAATATGCATGGATTTTGATTTGGTGAGGACATTTATTGATTCATAAATACGTTATGAGTAAATTTGAGGTCCTTGTGACTGAAACCTGCCAAAGAAGACCGACTCCATAAATACTTATTACATACAAATGGATTTTCTGAAAAGTCGGGGAGTACACTGCTATAAAAGATACCGTAATATTTTTACGATTTTGTTTATGAAATTAAATTCATGTCTTTTATATCTTCTATCTTATATTAGATATTAAGTGTATTGTCATCATCTTTTATTTTCCGAATATTATTCTTCGAGGTTGGACCGCAAAATTGGGCCGTTTGGGCCAAAGACTGGCATATGAATGGCACATTTCCTCGAACCAAATGTTCTTTTCGACTATATGAACTTTTAAAAGTCCATGTCCATGTGAATATTCCTTCCAAACGAGGACTCGAACCAAATGTAAGTCAACGCCTAAACAAGCGTCTTGATTTGGTACTGTGCAAATCTGCGATTCAGATTTCATGTTTGGGGGATGTGACAAGTGAGTTCTTGTTGTTAGGATACATTTGCAAGTTCCATGCAAAACAAACCTGAGAATCTCCATCTCATGTAATGACACGACACCAAAAGCATAATTTGTTTCCCCTCACTTTCAATATCTTTCTGATGAGAAGGAACCAAAAAGGAGGGTGGGTAAGTACATATGCTAGTGCCCGTTTTTTAGACTAGAAGCCTCCAATTTTTCGTACCGAAATCGGAGGTTAGTATGTTTCCAAGAGCTAGAGAAATGATGGCAAGAAAGAAAACGAAACCAAACCATCTTAATTTGAGGGAAGATATCCGATGTACACTAAAGGAGAAAGAATCATTGTGCAAAAACTAACAGGCAGGGTTCCGTGTATATTCTCGCGAAAAAGATTCAAAATATCGACCCTAGTGAGTATCGAACTAAACAGCATCCCTAGGCCTATCATGTACCAAAAGCTTGACCATACAGAATCAAAGATGAAACTCAAAAGGGGGGAGAAATGCCTGCTTACTTGTTGACGACAATCTCGAATCTGGGTTCTGTAGCTGATAAAAAGCTTTGCAAGGCTTTCCTGTATCACTCTTAGAGACCCGGGAAGAACTTGATTCGCTTTGTTTGGGCTGAGATTGTTGGAAAAATGTTCAACTATACATCTCCTGTTTCAACTCCGATATGCAAATCCCGGCTATGGAAAGCACACACATCTTGTACTGATGCTCAGGCAGTAGCCATCTCGAACAGAACTTCTCAAACTGAAGCCATCCCAGATTTCCTCACAGCTTTCTCCTCCTGCAAAAGTGAGATCAGTTTCGGAGAACCACCAAAGAATCTGTCGAGGCAAATGTAAAATGAGAAGTTATCTTCCAACTCCAATGAAGATGCTGCTAGGTATAATGTTAAAAAATTTAGACAATTGACTCTTTAGACCACATGCAATAATGATACAGTAAGAAGGTGACTTTACAGACACGGGTGAATATTCAACATACAACGTATTATATTACAAGGGGCATGAGGGTGAAATGTTCATCGAATATATGTACTTTGCATCCCAATGGAGGCAGACCAAGAAGAATGAACCCACATTAAGGCGAAGTGAAATTATCTGTATGTTCTAATAAACCCCACAGGCAGATGGATGGCCACATGGGTTCTTGATGTACACAAGTTACCTACTAATTCACATGTTAGAGGTTCACGTGCAGGATGATAAAGATACAACAAAGAAAATGAAAAAGGACCACTTACGAGAAGTGTGGAAAAAAAAAAGAGCAATATGATGTAGCTAAAATACCACAGAAAACAGTAAAAGAGCCAATGAGTGGAGACTAACATCAATTGCCTGCAAGGATCTGGATATAGAGGTCTTAATCTGAGATGCTTCTGCAGAGGAAGGGGATCCATTGTTCCCATATAAACAGTGATTTGCCTACCAAGGGTTCAAAGATTAGACTACTGGCGCATCAGCAGAAAAATCTTTGAAATTCGAGAAGCAAATGAATCAGCGATTTCAGAGCGTGTTATGCAAATTACTTAACATAAACTAGAACAACACCAACTTTATAGAAAAAGAAAATATCTTGCCTACATCCTCTTGTTCACCAAGAGAAACACACGAAAAAAGCTAAAAAGCAGAACTGGGTACACGCATAAAAGCAATCCAGCTAGTCCATCGTTTTCCCAATATAGTGCCATCCACAAACACTTTTGAACTATGACACAGAAAGTCAGGACCTATTTCAAACTGTGAGACAGATCTTGCTAGAAATGTGAACACAGTTGGATAAAAGAGAGGAAATATAATTTAGGAGCTTATTTATGCACAATTAGGAGTTGTGATTCAAAACTTCCAAAGATTATAATCTGAAAGAGAAGAACAAATTTAAAAAGACAAGCCGGTATACGAAACAAGTACCATAACAAGATTAGACACAAAATGGTCGGGAGAAAAAACCTGAGCTGCCTTGGGTGAACCCCTGTTGCTTTGACCATCTTCAAATAATGAAGCGTAGTAGGCTGGGTCATAAATAGAACCTCCCAAAATTTCTTCAGAACCAGAACATTGCCTACCCATGGCAGGTGTTGCGGGACTCAAGAAGCTATTCCTTAGATCAGAGTCTGTTTCACGAGGAATCGATGTGTCCAAATAAGAAGCCCCAAGCCTATAAATCTGAAGCCATAAGAACGAGGATGACAACCTCACAGAAAACCCAATAATTTCCATCGTCAAGGTGAGTTTCACTGAAAAGATGAAAAATGTTCCGTAGGTCTTAGGCGACATGGTCCTGCATGGGAGAGGGCATATTTTGTTAATACAAGAGAAACCACAAACAATCGTCTCGAACGTCAAGTTCCTATAACATTTTTTAAAGACAAACAACATGAAACAACTGAAAGTCCACTTCCTTTATTAAAAAAAAAAAACAAACAAACTTAAAGCCAACTTGCTATAAGCAATCAAAAACAACAAACAACAACAAGTGATTGCCATATGCAATCATTTCAAAGAAATACTGAAGCGAAAATAAAACGTTAGTTGTTGATAACCAACCCCCTAAAAACTAGTTGTTGGTCACAATCCAGATTCACAGGTAAAGCTTATATAACCCCCTAAAAGCAAAGCTTAGTTCAGATTCACAAGTGAAGGTGTAAAGAAGGGAAACATACCAAATCTCTTGAGTGAAAAGTATGAACCATGAGATATCGAGAAGAATTGCGCAGAAAAGGAGAACGGCGTAGGTCCGGCCAAGACTCTGGCTATTGCTCTCTATTGCGACCAAGGCAAACAACGCAATCGCCAAGTTTATCAGCAAAACTCCATTGTACAATGCCCCTAGCGATCCGATCAACGCACATCCAATCTGAATCCATCAGATAGATAATTCACCAAAACGCACAACAACGATCATTAAAAAATGAACAATTCAAATGCACAAATCGGCGAACAATTCAAATCGACACCGAACCCTAGGCCATAACGGATTCGAAACATCGGCAAAGGAAGCGAAAATCGGAGGAAAGAACCGATTACCTGAGCGTAAATAAGGATAACGGCGAGGGATTGGAGCCTAACATAGTCACGAAGCCAAGGCTGTATTCGATCACGCAACGAACCACAAAGCATCATAAATCGCTTTGCTGCTATCGCTACTCCGATAACTCTTCATAAAAAAAGCGAAACAAACAGCTCGAAGCTTCTGCTATGGAAATCGACGAATTTTCCGGCAAACCAAACAGATCCACCGAGAGAGAGAGAGAGTGAACAGCGAAGCAACGAAGAGAGAGAGAGAATTCCGTAAGGGAGGGTATGAATTTCATTGGCGGGATCACATTGCAGAAGAGGAAAAGAAAATATTCTTGAGATGGGGAAAATCAACTTCGTATCGAAATTCATACAACTTAAATCATGGATTTTCCTTTTTTTTCTCTCTTTTTTATCGGTTTTATTAAAAGAAACTGTACGGCTTTCGCTTTGAAGGCATTGGGCCACGCCATCTTTAATTATTTGAAAGTGAACATTTGGGCCGGACCTGAAATTCCACAAGGCCCAATTTTACCGGTTCAATCCACTTGATCAATCCGGTTTACTGATTTACGGTTTAACTGTCACGTGCTTCTCAAACGTCGTCGTTTTGCTACCACGTTGTCGAAGTTACAAACCGAGATCTGAGCGTCGGAGATGAATCTCTGTCCTCTTGTTACTGTTTGTTCGTCGATAGTACAATTTTTGAAGAACTGAAAAATCCATCGATTTTGTGGATCTATCTCGCTTGGTAATCCAATTTCGCTTCAGATTCTTGATCGGCGCTTTGTGTTACTGGATCGCGGATCTTCTTTTCCGGATGTTTGATTTTTTTTTCTCGGCAGGATTGTTCGACGACGTAGACGATGAGGATGGAAATTCGTGCGGCGACGTTATTGCTGGATCTGGTTGTAGCTGCCTACGTAGTTATGGGATTGGCTTCTCCTTCTACAGTTCCTGGTTTCCTCTGGTCTCCTCATCTCCAGTTACGTCTCTTTCCTCTTCATCATTCTCTAATATTTTCTCATAAATTTTGGAAATTTTCGTGCACTCGGATGTGTGCGTCGGGTTCTGATTTGGGTTCTCTTGGAAGAATACGGAAAATTCTCAATCTTTATGGTCCAAATTGAAGTGGCAGTTTGAAGAGTTATTAGGAGTGGGCGATGTCTTAGGCATATATATATATATATGTGTGTTTCGAACTGCTCGATTAGTGACTAAGATTGCTGATCTTACTGGGTATGGTTCTCAAAATTGAGAAACTGCAGACCTGCTATTGGTGAATTGGATGAGGCTGTAAATTATCAGGTCATGTCTGCAAAGGATCTTGTAAATTCTGTTCTAACTCAAGGAGGCTGGTCAAATTTTCTGGTATGTTTCTTCACTTGTTCATCTCTCAATCTCCGACATGTGTGATATTTTAGTTCTCCAATGCTCTAGATCTCTCTTGGCTTACTTGTTTATTGTCTCCTTGGTTTAGTGCTCGGAGAAGAAACTTCAGCGCCCAGTTGATCTTGCACTCGTGTTTATCGGCAAAGAGGTAAGAATATATCCATCTATTAGCAACCTATCACGGCTGCTGTTATGTATGAGATGAATGAAGCAGGAGGAACTATATTGAATTTGCAACTTTGCATTAGTATATTTGGCAGTGTGGTCTTTCGATTTTCTTGTCGAGATTTTGGTAAATAAAATCAGTATCATTGTTAGTTTTGCAAGAATAAGCACCTGTGTTCTGCATCTTTTTTGACTGAAGATATTTCTCTGGCTGCTATGGTTTCCATACATTTTTAACATTCTCTGTCTCGTACAGCTACTCTCTTCCGAGATGAAGATGTTATATGAGAGATATATTAATAATATGCATGGATTTTGATTTGGTGAGGACATTTATTGATTCATAAATACGTTATGAGTAAATTTGAGGTCCTTGTGACTGAAACCTGCCAAAGAAGACCGACTCCATAAATACTTATTACATACAAATGGATTTTCTGAAAAGTCGGGGAGTACACTGCTATAAAAGATACCGTAATATTTTTACGATTTTGTTTATGAAATTAAATTCATGTCTTTTATATCTTCTATCTTATATTAGATATTAAGTGTATTGTCATCATCTTTTATTTTCCGAATATTATTCTTCGAGGTTGGACCGCAAAATTGGGCCGTTTGGGCCAAAGACTGGCATATGAATGGCACATTTCCTCGAACCAAATGTTCTTTTCGACTATATGAACTTTTAAAATGCAAATTCACGTTGAAACTTTCTTCGAAGGAAGCAGGTTTCTCATATAGCAGTGCTTCTTCTTTGCTCAGAACCTATTTACAGCTTCCAACTTCTCGCTGGCATTCCCATATATTGCTGCGCCAGAGGAGGAAAGGATGGAAAGTTTGTTCCTTTCGGGACTCAAAGAAGCGTGTGCTGACAGTTTAGGAGTCAGCAATGTTGTGTTCTCAGAGTCATGCTTTGTCGAGGATGGAAGGATTCAGAAACTAGCAGACTTGCAGTCTTTTAAAGTAATTTTGATCGTTTGGATTGCACGTTCCACTTTGCACCAGCCTCTCTTTATCTTTTCCTGAATTTTTTCTTGTTACACCTAAACAATGGACAGGACCATTTGCTTGCTAGAAGAGAAATGAGAAAAGAAGGGGAAACTGACTTGGTTGTGCTCTGCTCTGAGGGTTCTGAATTATCTGGTTCGCTTGACCAGTCACGTTCAGAGGGTAAGTGGTGGTGGAGACCACGGTCGCAATAGGAGATTATTAGCGTTTGGATACTCGTTTAAGTTGGTTGAGAGTAAGAAACATAAAACAGTCTTCTAACCATTCTGCAGGTGAAACCATCTCTGAACTTGTCAGTTCTATGGAGCAATCTGGAACTAAATACGCGGCTCTTTATGTTTCTGATCCCTATTGGTATACATCATACCAAACTCTCCAGAGGTTTCTGGCTGAGAGTGCTGCAGGAAACAGCTCACTTAACGTCACTACAACCTGCGATGAAGTCTGCAAATTTAAGTCATCGCTTTTGGAGGGTGTCCTAGTCGTAAGTTACTCTTTACCTCTCCGTTAGACTCCCGTTCTTACGGGGAAACTCATATAAGTTCCATAGGATTACACGCCTAACTTTTGCCTTATCCTCCCCGTTCTCCAAATGACCTTTTTGTGGATTTTGAACTTGTTGGCAATCATAAAAGTGACTGAAACTCCTGTCTCTGAGATGGGTTCGACAATAATCTCGTTCTACATGCATTTTTACTATAGTCTCTCGACTCGAGGTGGAAATTACCAATTCCATGTGAAAATGTTGCTAATCAGGTCATCTTCTGTGTTTTTTTTTTCCGGTACAGGGGATTGTGTTGCTCCTCATCTTAATAAGCGGCCTATGTTGTATGGCGGGCATCGACACACCATCTAGATTCGAGACTCCTCAGGAATCTTGAGTCGTTGACCCTGAGGAGCATCTTCCATTTGCTTTTTTTGATATGCTCTGACGGGGTGCAAGGTGAAAGGTACCTCCTTTTATGCCCATTGTTACATTACTTAAAAGTGCATTGGATGATAAATCTCTTGTAAGATCTGTTCAACTGTTTGTGAGCCCTTGTGTGAAAATGTTCGTTAATAATGGAAGAACCAGAAACACAATGAAGTATATTCTTTTCAAAAAAAAAAAAATCTTTTGTTTTGTGGTTCCTTATCATCTTGTGTCGAAATTTATATTATTATTCCTCTTGTTGGTCGTCGCATCTCAATCCTTGGAATTCTCTGCTGAATAATGGTCCATCGTCTTCTTTTCTTTTTCAATTTGTCGACTTTTTCTTGATTCCAAGACTTTGTCCCCAAGAGATCTTCAACGATTTCCCTCTCACACCATCTTCCCTTAAATCCCTTTTTCATCATCCAAATCTTTAAGATATGGTGTTTTATAAATCCTGCATCGTTTAATAACGTGTTAGTATTTTCTTTTTTCATTTGCATGGCTGATGCTACTTTATAATTTCAAGTTCTGGCTAGGGTTCATTCTCAATTGGATGTGCAGAGACAGAGAGAATCTCCTTTCATGCCCCGATGGAACAAAGAACAATCTTGAGTATTTTATTATTATGCAGGGGTGTCAATTTAGGTTCGAGTTCCAAAGTCCAAACTGGTCCAACCCAAAAAATAGCGGGTTTCGGAACTAAGTTTTCCGACCTGAAATAAATCGAGCTTTTAAAAAATAATTTTACAAAGAATTTTGAGCGGACTGGGCCGGGTCAATCCGATCCGAACCCGAAATCTATAGGATCAGGTTTCGGACTTGATTATAGAGGTCCGAAAAAATCGAGTTGTCCCAAACCCGAACCCGAACTTAAAACTCTCGAACGGAGTGCGCATTCAGATCGGACCGATCCAATTGTTGACACCCCTAATTATTCTAAGTTATTTTGATTTTTTTTTTATGATTTCATAAATGATAATCACGAATTTCTTTGTTCCTCAAATAGAAGATGAACATGAAAAAAGAGACAAGCACATGACGAGACCAGTGATAGTGGGCATACAGAGGCTGAGAGCGCAGTGAAGATTACATTATTCTGTCACGACACCAACTTGCATATGCATGTCCCTCCGACACCCACCACCCCCAATTTCAGAGCATCCGCTGCTACAAAAAAAGAAAAATATATTATTTTTAATTATTATATGAAGTTATTACAAGGAAAATACATTGAACTTAACCGACATATATATATATATTGAAGATGTCTCAATATGAAATGAATCAAATACGATAGCTAAAAGTTTCCCATAAAAAATCCGTTTCTTCTCGACAATATGATAATAGTAATTAACTAAAAGAATTTGAAGAAATCTATTCTTTTATTGTTTATAACATTTGAATTCATATTCTCTGTAACAAAACAAATAGATATGGAGAGAGGCTTTAAAATGCCATGTTTTGGGGGATATATCATATATCTAATCACCGTCAAATATTTTATAACATTTAAATTATATTCCTCGAGAACTACAATACGTAAAAAAATTCCATGTTTTATAGGTGTATATCTAATCACCACCATCACAAATTTCTTATAATATTTGAATTAGTATTCTATAGATCTAGACGGTAATATAGAGATGATAAACATGTGCACAGAATAATATTTATTATGTGGAATAATCTATCACAATAACCAATATAAGCCCACGTCGTTTTCTATTTCATAAATCATTACAAAAAAAAACACGTTAAAAGTAATGAAAATGACGATAAAAATTCACTATATCGTAAACACAAAAAAACAACAACGGAATAACAATGAAATTCCACGATTTTGTTTACCAAAATCTGTCTTTCCCTCTTTGGCCATTTCCAATAACTATGATATTCCACAAATATCTCCATTACATAAATCTTGCTAATGATTTATTTTATATGATAAATTATTTGAATATAAAAACGTTCCTTTTCCTTCGTGCCCCTTCGAGTACCTGTCAGGAAATCACAAGGGTACACCACACAGTCATTAGACATTGTTTGTCTTTACATATCTCGCCCGCATCTCTCTCTCTCTCTCTCTCTCTCTCTCTCTCTCTCTCTCTCTCTCTCTCATTTCACTCACCCGTATAAATACATCAACTTGCCGAAACATGAACTGTTTTAATTAACCAATATATATGTATATATATATGTGTGTGTGTGTGTGTGTAAAGACAAGAAGATTATGATGTAATTAAGACCATATTATACATAATATTTTTTTTACATCATATGTAAGTCCGTAATTAGAAATTTTTACGTTTATGGGTAAGTGAGTGGCCCCGCTTCTCTGTTAAAGCCGTATAGCTCTTTTTGCATCTTCAAAGATCTCTGAGAGAATGGGGAAGCATTTTCACATGCATGGTGCGACCTTATCTTTTCTTATACATACATACATACATACATATATATATATATATATATATATATATATATATATATATATACTCTCTATTTTTCTTTTTTTTTTCCTTTTTTTTCCCATTTTCTCTCTTTGTCTCATAAAAAAAAACTACAATGTATAGAAATAAGATATTAAATGTTAATCATCCATATTCTAACAAAAAAAAATAATTTAAATATTATATGTTGAAAAACAGAGTATCCAAACATCTCCGAAAGCTTGTCTCTATATTAAGAGAATCGTTTGTAAAAAAAGGTTACTAGTATTATTTCATTTGATTTTTTTAAATTATAAATTCGAATTATGGTAAATGAGGAACTGCATAAAACGACACAACTAAAAAAATTTTCCAAGCAAATCTTTCTTCCATTTCTCACGACATGAAAATGGCTTGAAGAAGGGCATTAATGCAAAATAGTCATGCATATTGTTTAGGGAATATATATATGTATATATATATATATATATATATGAAAATACGCCCTATTTTCATACAACTATAGCTATAGGTGTATCCCTCGAGTCCGAGTGAAGTATGCCATGTTGAGCAACCCTTCTGTAGTTCTCTCGTCTATGGCCTAACCTGTACGTGACGAAAGTAGCGTGCAGCCAAGGATGACTTGCCGAATCTCCTTTTTTTTTATATATATATATTTTTTATTCATTTTGTTTTTTTATAATAATCATATATGTGATATAAATTAAATGTTCTTGAAGAAGTGAACAAAGGTTAGACAAAAATCAAGAACGATGGTCGGCAGGTTGTCCTTGGCTACACGCTTCTTTCTGTTGCGCATGCTAGGCTCTAGGTGAATGTCTTTGACGACCATGAGGTGAGTATATACCTTTTTTTCCTTATTATATAGTAATCTAGATTTTCGTTTCATCTTATAATGTTAGCAATAGAAAACCGTATATATATATATATGGTCGATTCCGGAATCACGATTATTGAATATTTTCTAAAATCGGAAACTCAATATCACGACCTAAGTGCCTCTACCAAAGGTCATATTCTAATTAATGGCCATATGAAAGTGTGTGAGGCATCAAAATGTGACTAAAATAAACTTTTGAAATCGACATTTTGGAGAGTGTGGTTGAATATGTCTTCTTCAGTTAGTATATATATGTTTGATTCAATCTCTCGTTACAAACTACGGTTCTTATGGTTGTCATATGCATTTGTGTTATATTTATTGGTGTGCCCATGAAAGAAGAAGAAAAAAGATTAACGTTGATGAACAGAATTAATTCTATTACATTTGGTTTTAATAAACATTTTAGGTGAAGTATAGGTAAGTTAACGGAATTATCATTTAAATATTTTTAAAAAAAAAATTAGTAGATTTTTAAGACGAAATTTAGAATAATATATAATATAAAAACTTAACAGATATAAAAAATTTTAAAATTGAAAAATTCTAATCCGAATCGAATGTGAAAATATCTGAAAACAATGAGAAAACGAAAACTCTTTTAGAAAATGAATATTTTATCAATAATCACCAAATTTGAAAAGAAGGAACAAAATCCAACGTAAAAATTTCAACAAATACAAATTTTTCTAAAACGGAAAAAACTTATACCAGATGAAATAATTGAACCTAATATCGAGATATCCATCCCCGGTCGAAATAAGTTCTCTACGACAGTTTTTTTTTTTTAAAAAAAGAAAAAAATCTCAAAGGAAAAAGAAAAAGAACAACCAAAAATAGGAAGAGGGTGATGCAATTTTGGGAGGGCCATATGGACGAAGGGAAGAGCGCAATGAGAGGGAACCAAAGAAGACGAGAAATTCAAGGAAACCGACGAGAGAGCCACGATGCATGCATGCATGCATGCAAAATACCCTTATAAAAACGAGACGAACACAAAAAAGGAATTGAAAATTCAGACAGTCAAGTCCCCCCCAATTTAAAAAAGCAATAACAACAAGCACGAAAAAAGGAAATATATATAATAATAAAAAAAGAGAGGAGATATAATTATATATCGAGGGAAATTAAAGTGGGAAATGGGAGGGGTTAAAATCGCGGCCGTGCTGATATGCCTGGCCGTGGGGGCCGTGGGGACGGTCAAAGGAGAAGACCCGTATTTCCACCACGTGTGGAACGTGACGTACGGAACAGCCTCTCCTCTCGGGGTGCCACAGCAAGTCATCCTCATCAACGGCCAGTTCCCCGGTCCTAACATCAACTCCACTTCCAACAACAACATTATCATCAATGTCTTCAACTTCCTCGACGAGCCCTTCCTCTTTACCTGGTCTTTCTCTTTTTTTCCTCTTCTTTTTTTTTTTTTTAATTTGTTCCGTTTGATCTTAGATTATTTGTGGGTTAATGCATCTAAAAATGTTCAAGTTAATAGATATGTGTAAGAAAAATTAGCAAATCGATCTATAATCATCTTGCTATGGTATTATTCCTTCGAATCTTTCCTTTTTTGCACATGTTCTTTAAATTGTTTCGGTGTTTTGTTTGTTTCAAAATCGGATTATCTTTGAATTTATATATATATATATATATATATATATATATATGTATGTATATAAGTAAATGGATTTTAAATATTGGATGTTTCGTGGTGGATTGATCTCTGTGATCATGGGTGAATAGGAATGGGATCCAACACAGGAAGAACTCGTGGCAAGACGGGGAAGCGGGCACCATGTGTCCCATCCCACCCGGTCAGAACTTCACTTACCACTTCCAACCAAAGGACCAGATCGGAAGCTACTTCTATTACCCGACCACTGCCCTTCACCGCACCGCCGGTGGCTTCGGCGGCCTACGTGGGCATCAAAATGTGACTAAAATAAACTTTTGAAATCGACATTTTGGAGAGTGTGGTTGAATATGTCTTCTTCAGTTAGTATATATATGTTTGATTCAATCTCTCGTTACAAACTACGGTTCTTATGGTTGTCATATGCATTTGTGTTATATTTATTGGTGTGCCCATGAAAGAAGAAGAAAAAAGATTAACGTTGATGAACAGAATTAATTCTATTACATTTGGTTTTAATAAACATTTTAGGTGAAGTATAGGTAAGTTAACGGAATTATCATTTAAATATTTTTAAAAAAAAAATTAGTAGATTTTTAAGACGAAATTTAGAATAATATATAATATAAAAACTTAACAGATATAAAAAATTTTAAAATTGAAAAATTCTAATCCGAATCGAATGTGAAAATATCTGAAAACAATGAGAAAACGAAAACTCTTTTAGAAAATGAATATTTTATCAATAATCACCAAATTTGAAAAGAAGGAACAAAATCCAACGTAAAAATTTCAACAAATACAAATTTTTCTAAAACGGAAAAAACTTATACCAGATGAAATAATTGAACCTAATATCGAGATATCCATCCCCGGTCGAAATAAGTTCTCTACGACAGTTTTTTTTTTTTAAAAAAAGAAAAAAATCTCAAAGGAAAAAGAAAAAGAACAACCAAAAATAGGAAGAGGGTGATGCAATTTTGGGAGGGCCATATGGACGAAGGGAAGAGCGCAATGAGAGGGAACCAAAGAAGACGAGAAATTCAAGGAAACCGACGAGAGAGCCACGATGCATGCATGCATGCATGCAAAATACCCTTATAAAAACGAGACGAACACAAAAAAGGAATTGAAAATTCAGACAGTCAAGTCCCCCCCAATTTAAAAAAGCAATAACAACAAGCACGAAAAAAGGAAATATATATAATAATAAAAAAAGAGAGGAGATATAATTATATATCGAGGGAAATTAAAGTGGGAAATGGGAGGGGTTAAAATCGCGGCCGTGCTGATATGCCTGGCCGTGGGGGCCGTGGGGACGGTCAAAGGAGAAGACCCGTATTTCCACCACGTGTGGAACGTGACGTACGGAACAGCCTCTCCTCTCGGGGTGCCACAGCAAGTCATCCTCATCAACGGCCAGTTCCCCGGTCCTAACATCAACTCCACTTCCAACAACAACATTATCATCAATGTCTTCAACTTCCTCGACGAGCCCTTCCTCTTTACCTGGTCTTTCTCTTTTTTTCCTCTTCTTTTTTTTTTTTTTAATTTGTTCCGTTTGATCTTAGATTATTTGTGGGTTAATGCATCTAAAAATGTTCAAGTTAATAGATATGTGTAAGAAAAATTAGCAAATCGATCTATAATCATCTTGCTATGGTATTATTCCTTCGAATCTTTCCTTTTTTGCACATGTTCTTTAAATTGTTTCGGTGTTTTGTTTGTTTCAAAATCGGATTATCTTTGAATTTATATATATATATATATATATATATATATATATGTATGTATATAAGTAAATGGATTTTAAATATTGGATGTTTCGTGGTGGATTGATCTCTGTGATCATGGGTGAATAGGAATGGGATCCAACACAGGAAGAACTCGTGGCAAGACGGGACAGCGGGCACCATGTGTCCCATCCCACCCGGTCAGAACTTCACTTACCACTTCCAACCAAAGGACCAGATCGGAAGCTACTTCTATTACCCGACCACTGCCCTTCACCGCACCGCCGGTGGCTTCGGCGGCTTACGTGTCAACAGCCGTCTCCTCATCCCTGTCCCTTACGCCGACCCAGAAGACGACTACACCGTCCTCATCGGCGACTGGTACACTAAGAGCCACACCGCCTTGAAGAAGCTCCTCGACAGTGGCCGCACCATCGGCCGCCCTGACGGCGTCCTCATCAATGGCTGACGAAAGTACTTCACCATGAAACCCGGCAAGACCTACCGTGTCAGGATCTGTAACGTGGGGATCAAGACATCGCTCAACTTTAGAATCCAGAACCATAAGTTGAAGCTTGTCGAGATGGAAGGCTCGCACGTTCTCCAGAACGATTACGACTCTCTCGACGTTCATGTCGGGCAGTGCTATGGCACCATCGTGACCGCGAACCAGGAGCCTAAGGACTATCACATGGTTGCCTCGACCAGGTTCTTGAAGACTGTCCTGACCACCACCGGAGTTCTGAGGTACGAGGGCGGGAATGGCCCGGCTTCATCCCAGATCCCGGCGGCTCCGGTGGGATGGGCATGGTCACTGAACCAGTTCAGGTCATTCAGGTGGAACCTGACAGCGAGTGCGGCTAGGCCGAACCCTCAAGGGTCGTACCATTACGGAAAGATCAACATCACGAGGACCATAAAGCTAGTGAACACTCAAGGAAAGGTCGATGGGAAGCTCAGATACGCAATGAGCGGCGTCTCTCACACCGACCCAGAGACGCCGGTGAAGTTAGCAGAGTACTTTGGAATGGCCGACAAGGTGTTCAAGTACAACATCATCTCCGACAACCCCACCTCCGACCAGACAAGCAACATCAAGGTCGAGCCCAACGTCCTGAACGTCACTCACCGCACCTTCGTCGAGGTCATCTTCGAGAACCACGAGAAAAGCGTCCAGTCTTGGCACATCGACGGATACGCATTCTTCGCTGTCGCGTAAGTAATACACAAAAGCAAAACCTACGTCTCCTTTTCATAGATCATGGTAATTACAAAGAAGCAATCAAACCCTAAACCTAAAAATTAAGAAACGACATTTTTTCCGGACTGATACATAGGGTGGAGCCGGGAAAGTGGACGCCGGAGAAGAGGGAGAACTACAACCTGTTGGACGCGGTGAGCAGACACACGGTGCAAGTGTTCCCCAAGTGCTGGGCGGCGGTCCTGCTGTCGTTCGACAACTGCGGAATGTGGAATGTCCGGTCGGAGAACATCGAGCGGAGATATTTGGGGCAGCAGCTTTACCTGAGCGTTCTGTCCCCGGAGGCTTCCCTTCGAGACGAATACAACATGCCCGCCAACAGCCTTCAGTGCGGCCTCGTCAAGGGCTTGCCCAAGCCTCAGCCTTACGCCGGTGCCTGAGTCATGTTCCATAAAACAAGCAACGACAACAATTTTTTCCCTTCTTTTTTTTTTTGATTTTGGGTATTTGATTAATATTTCGGATTTGGTTCGTATTTATAATGATTACGGATATATATACACATGCTGGTTATTCATATGTACATGAATTGAGATGTCATGTATGTGTGTCTATCCCTTGCAAAGATTTTTTTTTCTTCTTTTTTCCCTCACATGTATGATTTACCTCATAAAACTCAATGAAATAAGCAGAGACTCTGTTTCTCTGATTTTTTTTTGATGAAATATAAATTTCTAACCCAAAAATAATTAAATTTTTTGTAGAAAAATCTGATTTATATTGTGCTACCCAATTTTTTTTTTTTGAATTCCCTTGTCTATATGTATAGTTTGTTCATAGAGAAGTGGTTTTCATATACTACCAAAAACTAGTTGATATGTTATATTTATCCGTGTGTAAAATCTCTACATTAGATTACGATACGTAATTATTTATTCCAAATTAAATTCGTACATATTTTTACGTTTTGACATATTTCAATATTTTTCTACAGTACGAGGAATATGTGGGAAAACTATTCTTTAAGTTTGTGTTGGTAGAGAATTAAAGAATATAATAGCTAAAAATATAGCCTTTTTGTAGTTCAGCAAAAAAGGACATCATGGTAATTAAATTTCAAAAAAAAAATCGGCGAAGGTACAAAACTTTACAAGAGAGAGAGAGACTCCTCTAAATCTTAAAAATCGTGTGAAACAATAACAAAGACTAAAAGCCTCCCTCTGAATCAGAAGCAAACAAAACGAACAAAACTAACTGAATACTAAAGCCCTTCACTAAAACCATGTCGCATCATCACCGGAGACATCTGCTTCGTCCTCTGTCCTCCTCCTGTATATACACCCCACCCGACATTTCAGTCCAGAAGAAAGAAGAATGAAATCTTCCCGAACTTTCTGGAATCTTCGAGGCTCCTCCTCCTAATCCCGAGATTCTTCGACGAAAGGCGTTTCCTTGAGGGAGAACTCGTCGAGACTGTCGTTCTCCGTATCGACCTGAAGCTCTTTGAACATGGACATCACTTGAATCATGGTGGGTCTCTTGAATGGCCTGTCGTCCAGACACTGAAACGCGATCTTCAGATAGTGAAACATCTCCACATCCCTGGATTTTTCCGACACGAGCTCTGGATCCAGAATCTGGCTGCCCCTCTTGTCTCTGAACAGCTGTTTCGCCCACCCGACCAGGTTGTTGTCGTCTCCAAACTCCCCCGTATCGATCGGTTTCTTGCCAGAGAGAAGCTCTAACAGTACAACGCCATAGCTGTAGACATCTCCTTTGGCCGTGCACCGAAAACTCTGGTAATACTCAGGCGGGACATAACCAGGTGTACCTGCAAGCGTGCTCACGCTCAGATGCGTGTCCAGAGCGTTCACCAGCCTTGCCATTCCGAAATC
The DNA here is from genome assembly GCF_000463585.1 of Tarenaya hassleriana. NCBI lineage: Eukaryota > Viridiplantae > Streptophyta > Magnoliopsida > Brassicales > Cleomaceae > Tarenaya > Tarenaya hassleriana. The sequence goes on from NW_010965696.1 coordinate 730,563, forward strand.
CGAGACCCGAGCCTCGAGTTCTTCGTCTAGAAGGACATTGCTCGATTTCATGTCCCTGTGAATGATGTGAGGGATGCAGCTATGGTGCAGGAAGGCTAGACCACGAGCCGCTCCAATGGCGATCTTCTTCCTCGCTGCCCAGTCAAGAAACACACCGCCATTTTTTCTGCTTCCGTCATGGAGAACGCTCTCTAAGCTTCCCCATTTCATGTACTCGTAGACAAGAAGCCTCTCTTCTCCGATCTTGCAGTAACCCAGAAGCGGAACCAGGTTCCTGTGTTTGATCTTTCCGATCGTCTCCATCTCGGCCATGAACTCTCTGTCTCCCTGACCAGTGACATGAATCAGCTTCTTGATCGCCACGACTGACCCGTCTTTGAGTTCGGCTTTGTAGACCTCTCCAAACCCTCCTGACCCGATCAGGCTGTCGGCACTGAACCCATTGGTGGCCTCTAGGAGGTGAGCAAAGGTTAGTTTCCGCAATGGCTTCTCGAATGTAGCCACGTTGATGCTTAGTGGCTCGGGAACGCTAGAGAGCTTCCAGCTGCTGCTGCCGCTGGTCGGAAGGCTCTCTATGTACTTCTCTCTCTGTTCCTCCTTCTTCTGCACTTTCCTCACCCGGTAAAGCGCCAGAACAAGCAACAGGACGCATAGGAAAGAAAATGCGAAACCCGTGATCATACCAGTGGCAGCAGAAGTTTGATTCTTGGGATGGAGGCGGGAGCTGGCATTGGGCCACGCCATCTCTCTATGTACTTCTCTCTCTGTTCCTCCTTCTTCTGCACTTTCCTCACCCGGTAAAGCGCCAGAACAAGCAACAGGACGCATAGGAAAGAAAATGCGAAACCCGTGATCATACCAGTGGCAGCAGAAGTTTGATTCTTGGGATGGAGGCGGGAGCTCGTGGGTCGGGGTCCCGAGCCGCTACAGGGCGGGAGGGGGACACCGCAAAGGCCAGAGTTATTAGCATATCTTGAGAATGGGAATGTCGTGAGCTGGCCTCCAAAAGGGATCGAACCAGAGAGATTGTTGTTAGAGACGTCGAGGTCGCTGAGGAAGGAAAGTGTCCCGAGCGATCCTGGTAATGTGCCGTGGAGATTGTTGTGGGACAGATCAAGAACCCCGACCGCCTTCAATCCTCCGAGACTGTCGGGTATGGTTCCGGTTAACCGGTTGTGTCCCAAGTTCAAGACTTGAAGATAGCTCATGTATCCGAAGCTTGGAGGAATCGAGCCGGTAATGGAATTATACGATAGATCCAAGTAGATCATACTGCCATTGCTGGAGAATGTGTACATGGTCATGCCCGAGTAAATCCTCGTAGCTGGGCACGAGTGAACCATGGGAAAACCCTCCAACCGCTCGGCTCGGATGCCTTCAAACTCAACCAGCCCACCCGCCCCTCTGCAGTCTGTTCCACCCTCGTTTCTCACAAACGCAAACTGTTTACCCGAGACGCTCCCCGGCATTACAAAACCAGCCCGAGTCGCGAGCTCGGAAGGGAGATCTCCGGTTAAGTTGTTGCTGTTCAGGTCTAGCCAGATGAGGTTTCTGCAGTTCCCAAGCTCAGGAGGAACGTTTCCAGTCAAGGAATTGTTCCCCAGCTGCAGAATTGCTAAGTTCACGAGGTTTCCGACCCCTGTTGGGATTTTCCCTGTTAGCCGATTGCTCGACAGCGAGATCCATAACATGTTCGTGCACCGCGAGATAGATTCTGGTATCGAGCCAGTTAATAGATTGTTGTTCAAGATGAGTGTTTCCAGGTTTCCACCATCAACGCAAATGCCATCAGGTATCTCTCCTGTGAGATTGTTTGCCCACATTACCAATTCCGACAGATTCGGAAGTGTCCAAATCTCCTTTGGAATCGGACCGATTAGGGCATTGAAGCTGAAGTCGATTGTCTTCAAGCTCTTGCATTTGCCGAGCTCCACAGGAACCATGCCGGAAAGGTAATTGTTCGCTATGAGTATCTTCTCCAAAGGCGGCGAGCTTTGCAGAGAACAGAAACCAGATGGTACGTTTCCGGTGAACCCATTTGAGCTCAGATCGAGAACTCGGAGATTCGTACAGTTCGTGATCGAGAGCGGGACAGAACCGGTGATGTTGTTGAAGGCTGCGTACAGATACGCCAGTCTCGGAAGCTTGCTCACGACAGTGCTGAGGAAATCTCCGGCGAGCATGTTGTTTCCGAGGTTTAGGCTCTGTAATGAACTGCAACGGGTGAATGTCTCCGGTAGCTCGCTGGAGAGAAGGTTCCCGGAGAGATCGAGGACCTCGAGTGTTCTGCAGATTTGAGCCATCTCCGGTGGAATCTCGCCGGAAAGCCGGTTGTGAGCTAGGGAGAGCTGCTTCAGGCTCTGGAAACTTGCCCAAAATCCACCACCGGGAATTTTTCCGGCGAGGCTGTTGCGGGAGACGTTGAGCGTCTCGAGGAGCTTGCAGCTGGACAGACTGGTCGGGAATTTATCGCCGGAGAGACTGTTCTGAGACAGACTGAGGAAGGTGAGGTTCCCACACGGCCAGAAATCCACGCCGGAGAATTCGCCGGAGAAATTGTTGTGCGACAGATCGAGGTACTCTAGCGACGCCGGAGAATCGGCGATGAAAGTCTTAGGGATCCCTTCCGACAGGAGATTGTAAGAGATATCGACGGTGGCGAGGCTCTTACACGAAGACGGAGCAGAACCCAGTTTTCCGGCGAGCTTGTTGGCGGAGAAGTTGACGGAAACCAGATTGAAACAGCTCGAGAAAACGTAATCAACCACCGAGTAATCCGAAAGCTTGTTCGAAGACAAGTCAAGAATCTGAAGAGAACAACCGGAGGAACCGGAAGAGTCTCCCGACGAGAAGGAGTTCCCTTGCAAGTAGAGATTCCGGAGATTCTGCAACTCCGTGAGGTTTCTGAGGTTTAGGGTTCCGGCGAGTCCGCCGTTGCGGAGGTCGAGACCGACTACGCGGCCATCTTCGGAGCAGGAGACGCCTCGCCATGAACATGGAACCCAACCCGACCCGTATTTCCAGTTCGCAAGAAGGTCGTTAGGGTCCGAGTCCACAGAGAAGTGCTTGAACGCCATTAACAGAGCAGCTTCGCTGTTGCCGACGCCGATTAACCGTTTCCCATGAATGCCCATCGCCAGAAACAAGACAAAACTGCAGATTATCAGGAACAGCCATTGTCGCTTCATTTTCATAGCCCGCCAAATGTTCGATCAAATGCCTTAGATACTCGTCACTGAAATCCCTGAATTCCAGATTTCGGGGTCTGAATCGAGTATCACGAAGGAATACAAATATTCTGTTTTCTCACTTGTGATCCATAAGCAGACAGAACCAGAGACGGAACAACACAAGCAGCAGAATTACATGAAGAACTTGTCTTTGACTGTCTCTTCTAATACTCTTCTACTGTCGTCTCAGAGCTCAAGTCCTCTAAAACTCCATGGAAGCAGAGCTGGCAACACTGAAATCCAAGGGGAAAGATGCAAACTTTAGAATAACAAAAATCAAAATCCCAGAACTTGTTCAAAGTTGTTGAAATTAAGAAGAAAACAAAAAGTAGATACGAGTAGGCGTATCAATAGGAGGAAAAAAAAGGGAGAGGTTTTGTGGAGAAACAAAGAGTATAACCTAACCGGATGACAAGGAGGGCGACGGTGACGGTGAAGGAGAGAGAAAGAGAGAGAGAGAGACAGAAGAAGTACAGAGAGACAAAGAGTTCAGCTTACGAAGAAGACAACAAGGTAGTCTTTGACAGAGCTGTCTGCTCGAGTACGATGTTGCAGAGATGGTCGGACCCAAACAAACAAAAAAAAAAACCCTCCACCCAAACAAGCCAAAAAAAAAAACTGGTTTCAAGATTCCATAACTGGAGCTGCTTTTACGCACCGTCAACAAGGAAGCGTTTTTAGTACGGCCACCGCCCAGAAAAAGGGATGGCAAAAAAAAAAAGAATTTTCCGGGAAAAAACACAAATTTTCCCGGACATAAAGACCTATATTTTTTTCTCAACGAAACGAGTCTGAGAATTTCAAAGGTTTCTTCGATTTAGCTGAGAGAGAGATAAACAAAAAAAAAAGGTTGTGTTTTGCATTACCGGAGACGAAGGATCCTGAGAAGAAGCGAATGTGTTCTTTGTCCTTCGTTTTTTGTTCCCCCTCTTTGCGAAGAAATTGAAAAAGCAACAGAGAGGAAAATGGGCAAAGAGGAAAGAACAAAGGATGAGGGAAAGCAAAAGCAGACAAAAATAAGAGACTGAATCCTAAGGGAAAAAAAAATAGAGGGGAAGAGCATAATCATATCATGTTACAGACTAATTAATTCCCTTTTCTTTCCTTTTATCTTGCTATAAATTTAATCTTTATCCTGAAAAATGGTGTTATCTAAATTTTCAAAACCCAAATTATTAATTATGGGTTTTACAAATTTACCAATATAAAAAACAAAAAAAAACAAAAATGGTATCCAGTTATGTTTCATCGTTAGGAATATATATAAAATAATCACTACTAATGTTATATTGATCATTTAATAAATTCCAATATAAGATATAATATTTTTTTTTATTTGGACTACTAAACTATTGTTTTCTAATTTATTAATCCAATTCTAAAATTAGTAGTGCGCTCAATTTATTTAATTCTTTTGAATCTGATTTTACAGCACATTTTTTCCATGGTGAGGGGAGAGAGCGTCGAATTTCTATGGTTCATTAAAACTACATTATAGACTTGTAAATTAAATATGATAACTACTTTTTTAATTTTATTTTTTTAGTTAGGTATTTGTCATTACAAATAATTTAAAATGTAAAAATGTTTCTGTGTAACGTGTTACACATATGTCATGCAAAACATTTTGCCTTCTAACCGAAGCATAAATTATTATAAACTTTGGATTTGAAATTTAATATACGAAATTAGAAGTTCAAGAGATTTGCAAAACATAACATACATAATTTACTAAAATATATAAAATTATTAAAAACTCAAAAAATATACTGATTATATATATACATATCAACAGTTCAAAATATCACCCATATCAATACAGATAACATTAAAAAATTGAAAAATATAAATAAATATTTTTTAAAATAACAGTCATCAAAATAATTATACTTTATAAAAATTTTCAATTTAAAATTTATAAAATTCGAAATATTAGTTTCCCACTTTTTCCGGTTACTTAGTCAAACCTTGGATTTGATTCTTTTCACGTTCCAAAATAATATCTCTGCCTTTTTCGGGCAGGTTGAATTGCCCGTCACGTACGTCTCTCGTTTTCATATAAAATATACAAAAAAAAGATTATTTTTTAATAGTAAAACTAAAATAAAACATTACTATACAACTACGATAAAGGCCTCGTAATAATTTTTAATTTTTTAACAACACTCTCTATAACCCTACACGGCACGCACGAAGCACCAGCCGATGAAAATAAAATAAAAGTATTGTTCTTGTCTATAGTATTGTCGTCTTTACTTTTTCGGATATTAATTATGACCACATATATTTTTAGTAGTTTATATATTTACCCCTTAATGTTATTCCATGAAATTTCCCCCCACACATTTTACATTACAAAAAGATAATATGGTGTTTCCAAAAAAAAATAAATGTGATTCTTTTGTCGACGAAAAATCATGCATGGTGCAATAAAATGAGATCGACTTATCTTGTTACATGCGTGTGTGTATATATATATATATGAGGAAAATCAATGGCAGGTTGGTCCACAATAAGCATAGTGCCTTACCAAAAATAAAAACCATACAACTATGTATATTTATATATATATATATATATATACATATATATATATATATATAGTATACACAAGACGTTTTACATAAGTCCTGTTAAAAAAGGACCGCTTCCAATATTCATAAAATAATAAGAAAAACTATAAATGTATATAAATATGAGATAGATTTAGAAAAAATATAAATTGATTATATATATGACAGAAAATAGGAAGATTTTGATGTCATTAAACAATGAATAAAATTAATATTAGTTTTATATAAATTAATTTAAATAATTAAAACTATTTTTAATAACATTGAAGTGCATTACTCAATTATATATATATATATATATAAACTTACTTTGAATAAACCCTAAATGTCCACAATTCAAAGCAAGCCTACTCTATCTAACTTCTACCAAACCATGTACAAGTCTATTAGTTAGTATACTGTATACATCAAATCTATTTAAAATATATATAATTAATACTTTAAATTCAAATCCGTATCTTGCATATCCTCGTCTCGTGTATTCCACCTTAATATATGCGTAAATACATATAAATATTATCCTATCGGGCAGTGAAATCCAGCAAGCGCACCATCAATCGATAAAATAACTTCATGGATAATAGAAAATAAAACCTTAGGGTCGAAAAATCCGTGACATATATAAATATATATATATTCACAATCACATGAAGAATACGTTATGGGGAAGAGACAAAATTGTTCTCGAAGACTACTCTATCCCTCCATATTAATATACATAGAAAATTAAAAAATGGAATAGAGTTATATGTTTTTTTTTTTTGTAAGGATGGACTAATGCCTAATAATATATGTAGAGACGTATTTAATTTAGTAACATTGAATCACGATTGATAATTGTTATTTTTATAGATATTTTCCAACAATGAAATCAATGAAAAGTAATTAATTTTATAGATATTTTCCAACAAAAACTAATTATAAATATATAATTATTATTGTTTAGAATATATGCATTGGGTAGAAAAATAACAAAATTAATAAAAAGGATGAATTATGAAAAACCGGAAAAGGGTTCGGGGCGCGGAGACGTAGGGGGCGGGGGAATACAGAGGCAGTTTTTTTGTCGGTTTCTTGTGCGCACGAGCGCATATCTTGTGGTGGTGACCTCAAGATTCGCATCCCACTACACATTTTATGTATCTTTTTTTTTAAAAAAAAAAAAAACAGAAATAATTTTGTAAAATACTTTGGAATTATATCGTCACTTCTTTTTTACAAATAAATATATTTTTATTTTATTCTAATTATAATTTTATTTCTTGGTATGCTGGTATAAATGAGAGTTGATGTTGAGTCTCAATATGAAATTAACGTGTAGATGTAGAGTATCAACATCTGAAATTAAAAAAAAATGGATTTTGAAACAATTAGTTAATGAAAAAATGATATTCAAAACAAAATTAATTATGTTCGGATTAAATTCCTAATCCTCGCAAAGAGAATTTTGGTTACATTTTATCTATTCTAAACCAATGTAACGTGAAAAAAGTATTATTCATATTTTATATAAGACCAAAAGTATTATTCTATTTGATTTAGATTATATATATATGTATAGTGTAGAGACAAATAAAAACAAAAATAAAAAGATTGTAGACTATAGGATTTGAAAGTTTAATCAAATCAGTATGACTTAAATAATATTTCTTTCACTGTCAAACAACGGAATCCTCGCAACTAAATCTGCCTAATTATCCGTCTTTTTTCTTCAATTTAATTTTAAATTAATTTCGAAAATTTCAACCTATTTACAAAAATTCTTTGCCGAAAACATGACAACTTATACCAAAAAAAAATCCAATTTAGTATTTACTATTCGTACAAGTATAAAAAAAATTCCAATATAGAAAAAATTTAACAATACCGGTAGATCGATCGATCTACGTTATAAACTATGGGGGCATATGTCCCCACTCATTTTATTTAAAAAACTTAATTTCATTATAAATTTCATAAATTTCTAACAAAAATTGTTAAATATCTCCATAAAAAATTTAAATTTATCTCTTACATTATAATAATTTTTATATTGCCTCCATTAATAAACTTTTCTAGATCTGCCCATGAATATATATACAGATATACTAATGTTTAATAACATAATTAAAGTATGAACTTTTTCATAGGATATAATCTATAGTATTACAAACGAGAAAATAAAAATTAGTCCGATTTAACATTTAGCTTATTCTACTTTTCAAATTTGCGCAATGGCTTAGATATAAATTAAGGATTATAACATATATAAGATTAGATTTCTGGTTGTTGGTTTGATCTTATTTTATTTTAAAATTATATGTTTAAAAATCATATATTTAAGATATTTATATCGATGAATTAATGCCTTGTATCTAAAAATGAGGGTTATGGTCGAAAGAAAATTAAAAGCTCCTAAATTTTATTATTGGTAATCTCGCATTCGATCATTAAAACTTATATATATATATATATATTGATTTTATATTACTTTTTATTTTATTATGGTTTAGTTAGGATTTAATTTTCTGTAACATTTATTTTATAAAAATAATTATATGCTTGTGTAATGTTTATTGGTTTATCTTTATTTTTGCTATACAATATTATTTTAATTTTTTTTAAATTAAATTCGATTTAAATATGATTAGAAATGACGTTTTTTGTGCAAAATTATATGATATTTTTGTATTGTTATATTCTTCTGGTATGTTCAAATATTTAAAATAAAAAAAGTTGGTCAAAACGGAGGGCGACCGGATTTGCTAATTATCCTCACGTGGGTCCCACAGCGACGCGCTATCTTCAGCGCGTGGAAGTAAAACCCGCCGCTACGAATTTGCAATTTGCAAACCCTAAATAAGTCATAAGGGCTAACGAGTTGACGAGTAAGCACAGCCGTGCAAGGGGTACATTTGAATAAGGCCCCTAATTGTTTGGGGCCTTATTTTTGTTTGGAAAAAATTGTGTTCTTTTGAATTTTAAAAATTGTCATAAATTTAAAATAAAATAAAAATTTTGTAATGTTATCATATCAAAATAATATAACATTAATTTTATATTTTATGATTGAAAAATATATAATTTTAATAAATCTTAATATATATATATATATATATTAAAATTGATTAAAAATAAAATATGTATATATAGATATATAATATTTGTATGGGGCCTCCGTCAACAATGAGACGTAAGAATAGCATTTAAACATATATTAATGCACGCTTTGTGTGAGATAAACCACAACGTAACCGTAACCTATATACATCATAAATGATAAGCTTCAATTCAGTGTTATCTTTTATCGGTTCTCATGTTAATCTCTTGTGTATATTATATATATATATATATATATGTATCACCGTTAATTGGGTAATTAGCATTATAATCAGGGGTCGTTGAAATCTTGAATAAAAATTGTAATCAATTTAGAAAAAATTTCATTTATTAGGGTAAGTAACACACATTATTGGTACCCATATATTATTAATGGGTCGATCGGTCAAATAACTTTTTTTTTGTCATCATTATATCACACTATTTTCCGGTGGAAATAAATTCATTAAGCTTACGATTATATTATCTTATTTTGTTACGAAAAGACGTTCCATAGACTTTTCATATTCTTTGAAAATTTTGGTTGCAAGCAAAGCAACGGAGTGAATGGGAACGACAATGAACAAAAATCATACCGACGATTTTGGTCAAAAGACGAGTCTATTGCGTTGTAACCGTACGGACACATCTCACATCAATGCTATTAGATTCTTTGTCCGAAATTTCTCTGCTAACGTAAACATAATGATGTGTGTGTGTGTGTATATATATATGTATGTATATATGTAGATGTAGTGCATACCTTTGGCTTATCATAAATTGTTCTGATAAATCTTGTGACATGAGTGTAGTGTGTGTATATATATCCACACATGCCACCATCATACATACATATACCGTAAGATTTGTTATGTTTTGTTATTGATGTACGTGTGCATAATATATATATATATATATGTGCGCGTGTGTGTATATGCCTTTGGTTTATAATAATTTTTCTCGTAAATCTTGTGGTATACGTGTATATATAATATCCATATATATGCCATCAATATACATATATATACAGAAATATTTGTTACTATATTTAATTTGTTGTTGATGTGCGTGTGCATAGTGCGTATATATGTGGATACATACATGAATTTAAGGCATATAACAAATCCGTGTGATTAAATTATTGGATAATGACAGAAAGAAGAAGGAAGAACGTGGCGTTTGGGGGAGTCTCACAGCCTAGTGGTTAATGACAACCCCCCTCTACCATGAGGTTGTGGGTTCGAATCCTAGGTATGGTACTCCCCTTGAGCCGGTCAGCTTTACGAAGCTGGTTTACCTGCTCTGCATGCTGTTCTCGTCCGGTCTATGGGCTGAGAGGCGTTGCGGTGTCCGGTGTCCGACCCGAAGGGTTGTAGGATAGGGGTTTCCCATCGTACAAAAAAAAAAAAAAGAAAAAAAGAAAAGAACGTGGCGTTTGATATTTTGTTGGATGGATTGAAAAGTCGACCGTAGACCAAACCACCCATGCAGACACAGTTTGTCGTCCTTTTTTTTAAAACCCTTTCTTTTGTATTATTAAATGTTGAAATATATTTTTCCTAAGAAAAAAAATATTAGATATTACTAAATCATGAATATATATATATATATAATATTTTGTGTAGATCTATTGAATCAGTTAATTCTAAAAGCTTTTAAGATTTAAAGTTGGAATAACCCTATCAACACTCAAATTATATAATCCAATTCCTTAACTTTCTTTTGGTTTAACTAACATTCGCATTCCACATAAAATTAAAGTTTGGTCTCACTTACAAATAAAATGTAGCCATATACACAATGAAGCTGAAGCATATAAACCTTATCCACCTCGTTTAATATATATATTTTTTATTCTAATATATATAATCAGAGCAGTTATACTTCATTGTTTTAACTTGAACATATATTGTATTACCAATAAAAAAAAATAACCACAAATATTTTCACAAATATGCCTAGTCTTGGCCATTCACGTATTATAATTATTCATGCATGAAACTTCATGCACGAAATTATACGCACAAAAATAGGAAAAAACATGTTTATTTATATATATATGTATATATATAGTTGTAGATACATTAAGAGATCAGGCAGTGGGAAATAATCAAATTACATAATCAAGTGGAAGTTGATAAGACGAGGATTTCATGTGAGGATGAACACTGTTTTGCTAATGATGAGCCAAATCTTAATGATGTCTAAACAGTTTCTGATTTGTCCTAATTACAACCACCTTTTTGTTTTTCTTATTATTATTATTATTATTATTATTATTATTATTTTTCTTTATCAGTAATCCAAAAGATTGTGAAAGAAGCAACAAAAAGCTTAAAAGAAAGACATATGGTCCCATATATAATTATTTAAACTAGAAAAGAATATAAAGGAAATTGACAAATAGTTTCCTCGTTCATATTCATAATGCATGCAGGGATCGTCCAAAGTGTATTAGATTATATATACAAGGTATCTATTTGCAGTCAAATGATTATAATTTATTTTACAATTATATAGTTTATTTTTCGGATCTTCTATTTTTAAAAAAATTCGTCAAGGGGTCATCTTTTCAATTTTCAATTATGGAATATTAATTGAAATTGATATATATATATATATATATATATATATATTATTCTATTTAAATCCGAATTTTGAGTTGCAAGTATTCCAAATACAGATTTCAATTTCATTTTCATTGTGTGGATTTAAGATTTTGGGGATCTTGTTTTTCCCCTATATATTTGTGTTTCTTTCCATCATTTGGTTTGACATTAAGGACCGACCTAATTATGAAAAAAAAGCTAAGCATATATAGGAATTATCATTCATTACACCAACCTTTATATATATATATATATATAGCAACACAATTCCATCATATCCAAATCAGTGGGTTAAACTATGTATTGAATTTTGTCCATTTCCTAACATTTTAAATTCAAAACTCTTTAGTTGAAAGTTTGAAGGACTCAATACTGTGACACTTAATCTTTCTACATCTCTTTTCCATGCGATGATTTATTCATCAATACATATAATTGCCCTTTGAACCCCTCACCACATTATAATATAATTAATAACTTGCAACTTTTTAAATTTTAAGAGCTAAAAGCTCATCTATCTATCTATCAAGAAATCCATATGAAAGTGCAACAATCAAGACCGTAGTGATGTAGCTGGTTGAGAAGCGTGGAATGTCTTTGTCCCATATCCATATTCGAGCCATAGGTTAGGGATGGAGCTAGGTCTGTATTTACGGTATACAGACTGTTTTCAGACTTTAGAATATGTAGTCGGGTCGAAAGCTCGGATTTTTTTTTCCGAATTATCAAAATAAAAGTAAAAATACAACAATCAAATCCAATGAATTTGACTCGGTCTCTCATTCACATTACATAAACATAGTTCTTACCACCCATTTTTAAATAATATATACAAGAGTTGTGAGATTTTTGAATCTATTACTTTTCATCCTAACAACGTGATTTCTATACATGAATGAAAATAATTATAATCTAACCCCCATGATAAATTTCTTACGACATGCGATTGATTTTATGAAATGTGTTTGATTACAATATAAGGTGGAAAAAAACATTTCACTTTTCATATACAGAACTTTGTAAAACTACAAAAGTAAGGTTCTTTTCTCTCTGTGTTCTAATCCATGGAACTAGAAGAAACTATATCCCCTCTTTGCGATTCCTTTCGTCAATGCGCGTTTGCACCAACGTCTTCGTTGTAGATCGATCTCCTGCGTTCCACTTCGTCTCTGCGTATTACGCAACAACAAGAATGAAGAAAGAAGACAGAAGAATACTCAGCTTTGCTCTGTATGTAAACCATGTCTGCCCGACTTCACAAAGTAAACGTCAGTTAAATGTGGGGGGTGGGCACGGGTCTGAGTACCCGAGTTTTTCCGGCATACCCGACCTTGGCCTCACCCCCTCGGGTTTCTTGACATTGCCTATCCCCTAGTTTAAACGTTGTTAAATGATCTATACTTTGAGGTCGATATCGAGATTGCTGTGGGATATAACGGGCGAATGTAAAGAACTCGTTACCTGAGAAAACTCGAGATGGAATCGTAATGCACGAGGCCGAGCACTCTCCGCCTATTTCCTTTGTGAGGTTCTTTGCTGCGTTTTACAACGGGCAACTGCTTGATGCCTCCGGCCTCCATCAACTCCTTTGCAACACCCACCATCGTGCCGGGATAACACGTTAGTAGTCCGCGTTCTTGGCCACGGTAGCTTATTTTCCGGGTACATACCGAAGAGACGGGACACAGATTCTCCTGCAAGAGAAGAAAGGGTTATTCATTCAAGTGCAAGAAGCAGAGTGTGTGATTCAAATAGGTTTGTCGGTGTTTACATACATCTAACGTTATTGGTTCGTTCTTGGACAAGTACCGTCTGATATCGCCAAGCGTTAAGATTCCAGCTAGCAAATCCTCATCATCATCCTCAACCACAAGAACACAGTTCTGGCGGCTTTCATTCAGGAATTTTTTAGCTTCTCTTAGAGTTGTACTGAGGGAAACCTTCACATAGTTCTTTGACATAACCTGAGAAACCTGAAAATCAAAATCGAAGCAGATTAACTTGTTTGGAAAAATAAATGATGGGAATCTAAACCAAGATCCTAACACATGATGATTGATGAAATCTTCATATACGCTGGGGCAAACGAGAAAAGAGAAAAACAGATTGGAGACAAACACCTTGAAGCCTTCCAGAATAGTTTCTTCATCCAGGCTTTTGTGGTTAGCATTCTCCATGACCGAAAGCTCCAGGGCTTCGTTTTTATGTTCGTTCGATGAAACGGAAGTATAACCCCTCCTCACTACTGTGTTCCGAACATCAGAAGCATCGCCCTCTTTGCCTTGATTTGCTACAGACGGCACCCATATTGCTAACCCAACAGCTCCCTATTCGCCGAAATTGACGAGGAAAATCATATCAATAAGAGATTAAAATGAGACAACTTGATACCGACAATTGACGAGAGAAATCTGGTCAAGAAGAGCTTAGACAATTCAACTTTCAAACATATTACAATCACAACAGAGGACCGTGTTTATATTCTCCCACCATATAAACAGGTCACATAAAAAAATGATACTAGCATTGCTCTTTAACCTTTTGTGAACTAGAGTAACTTGAGATTTCAGGTTAACCCGAAGGATGATAGATGGAGCAGTTTACAGCTAGGAAGAACTGATTTTGAAAAGAAAGGCTTCTGCGCTATATTGCTGAGATGAGTTTACCCGAGATGTTCGGTAAAAGTTCATAGTCCACCTCTAAGGGATCTTCTACCAAATTACAAGTGCATCATCAAGACAGCACAACATAGACAAGGATCGTGGGGTAAAACAAATTTACCATGAGAGGAAGCAGTATCCTATAATCTTTTGTCAGCTCGAATAACAGTAATACTGACGTTAAGGGCACCGAACAGACCGAAGCTAGTGTTGCAGCCATTCCAACCTGCATCAGATATTTGATTTCACTGATGTGGAGAAAGCGGGCTGGACAAGATTGAAATCAGAAAGTTGCATTGAGAGCAGGGCCAGTGTCAAAGGGAGAAATTTACCAGGGCATATGCTTGTGGCTGTGCAACAGCAGTGTTTCCGGGAATGGCTCTGTTGATGATTTCTGCTGCCGAACCTCCAAATACAGCACCAACAGCAGCACCAATCATCAAACTTGGGGCATATAGACCACCTACAAGCCCAGAGCCTTTACACAGAGCAGTTGCCACTACTTTGGCCGCGGCTAACTGACTCAATAACCATATTCCAGGAGCTGAAGCACTCTTTCCCGTATGTAGAATTTCCTCAACATTTGTGAAGCCCCAGTACAGAATTCCAGGGTACTTGAGAGCAATCATACCGGCACCTAAGCCACCCAATGCAGGGCAAACAATAGCAGGAAGGCCGAATTTGTCTTTGATGAAGTCAAATGACTTGGTAAACCATGTGACAAGGCGAGAAAACACAACGCTGACAGCACCACACAACATGCCTAATATCAGGTACAGAGGGAGTTCTGGAGACAAAAGTGAAAACACCCATTACAGTAAATAACATCGATCTTCAGTATTTTAATGTATCAAAGTACTTTATCATGGTTATCTATCCAATCAATCTCAGATCTCATACTACTCGGAAGTCAGAGAGGAAGTTAACAGGTTAAAAGAAACAAACCCGCAGCAGACTTCTACTTGAGAGCAATCATACCAGCTCCTAAACCGCCTAATGCAGGACACACAATAGCAGGAAGACCAAACTTGTCTTTGATGAAGTCAAATGAGTTGGTAAACCACGTGACAAGGCGAGAAAAAACAACGCTGACAGCACCACATAACATGCCCAATATCAGGTACAGAGGGAGCTCTGGAGACAAAGTGAAAACATGTCGGAATTTTGCAACAAAACACCCGTTATAGCAAATATACGTCGATCTTTAGTATTTTAGAATAGCAAAATACTTTATCATGATCATCTATTCATCTGGATACCAGATCATATACGACTCAGAAGTCAGTACAGAAGCTAACAGAAAGGCTTTCAGTTGAACTTCCCATTAAAAGAAACATACCTGCAGCAGACTTCAAGTCGTACGAGGGAACTGTGAAAGCTGATTGAGTCCCCATCAAAGCGTTTGACACAGTAGATGATATAACAGAAGCCAAGATTATCATTGCTGTGGTAAATGGAGGTGAATTCTCAGCACGGAGAGGTCTTAAGACAGTCTCGATAGCAAAGAAACAACCAGCCACGGCTGCATTGAAACCTGGAGCGAGAAAGAAAAATCAAAAGAGGTAAAAATTTGATACTTCAACATCAATGAGAAGGAAAATTATCAGAACTTATAGAAATAGCGCTTGTTTGGAAGAGCTTAATAACCACGAAAGGGGTAAGCCCAAATAAGTTATCTGAAAAAAAGGTGAAGGTTTCTAGTGCAGGTCTTATTGCTCTCCCATTTAAAAGTAAGGGAAGCACCGACCTCTAGAATCAAACTTAGAAAAAGTCATATCCAGAATATAATCTCAGACTAGAATCTAGACCCTGTAGAATAAACAAAGGATTTTGCAACTATAATACAATGGCAAACACATTTCTGAGATAACGAGATTGAAAAAGCATAAGCAGGGGGAAAGATTGATTTACCCCAAAAGGTCCCATGAATGGAGCACATATATTCATTGATGAAAATCTACAGGATAAAGCTAATGATGGGTAGAGCAACATCATACAATGAACAAAACGGTGAAGGATGTTATGTTGCTGATTGGTCCATTTACCACTCCGGCAATGAACGTTTCGAAAAAATTGAAGTATTCAACAATATGGTCTCTAGATGATACCTGAAGCAATCCCAGAAGCCGCACCAGCAGCAGTAAGAGCTATTCTCCTTTCTCTATTGTTTTCCATCATAAGGGCAAACCCGTTGGCACAGGATTTCCCAATGTCGACGCTAGGTCCCTCAGGACCCAATGAACATCCCGTACCAAGTGTGACAGCGGCTTGGATGGCCTTTATTGTGGGAAATATACCAGCAAGGAGATCAAGTCCTTGCCTTTGAGAAGAAGTGGATTGCCTGATTTGGTCTAAGATTTCAAGCAAACCATGCATCATTCCCACAATAACTCCTCCAGTGACGGGAATTAGAAGAATTCGATGCCAAGTATCAGCCAGTCTCTGCAGGCGAAGCCAAGTAGCACCCTCGTTCGGAGTACCAGCCCATGCCCACTCATGAATTACATGAACCTAGACAAAGAAAATTCCAAACACTACTCCATCGAATCAGAAGCCAAGCAATCGAATCAGAAGCCAAGCAATATAGCCCAAAATCTAAACCGTAAGAATCGATCTAGATAAGATAACTACGCACAACATAGTAAATCGAGGTCGAATCGAGACATGATCGTACCCCTGAATTGAAGGCGGCAACGCATATTCCGGCAGCGACACCAATTAGACAGCCGATGAGCAACAGTGCCCATTCAGGTGGAGCACTGTCACCCAGAACATCGTTACCTTCATCGTGCCCGTGCCCGGAATGTCGGAAATCATGATGACAGTCAGCATGAGTATTTTCCACACTGGACGACAACGCGGGAGGAGAAGAAGAAGAAGACGGGTGGAAATGCTCTCTATCAACTCTGCTATTCTCCAGACGCTTGAAACTTAGACGTCGTCCGGAGAGCGAAATTCCGCGATCCAAATGCTTGAACAGATCTCTAACTCCTCTGCCACCGCTCCTGATCGACGGAGACTGAGCTTCAACATCGAGATCGTCTTCTCCGCCGATACTGCCGTCGCCGTCGTTAGATCGCAGCAAATGTCTCTCCTCGTTGTACTCTCCGGCTCCTCCTCCAGACGCCATATCTCTCATTTCAAACCTCCGTCACGAACGCATCCTCCTCCTTTCTCCGCCGTTGTTTTCCGATGGAATTCCGATCTCGGATGCCGAGCTCCTTTTCCCCCCGTGCTCGATCGCGAAGACACGCAGTAGAGATCCTTAAAGAGTCCCTTCTTGACGAACTAGAGGGTCCGATAACATGGGCCTAATGGCTAACGTGGCCCAAATCCAAGTTAAAAAACTTCTTCTTCTTCTTCTTCTTCTTCTTCTTCTTCTTCTTCTTCTTCTTCTTCTTCTTCTATCGTTGTTCTCTATCTTTCCATATATATATATGTATGTATATACATACATATATGTGTTGTCCAGTAGGATTTCATCACTGAAGATATGTAATGACGACAGTGATAATCTTGAAACATGTTCTTGGTTTTACAGAAGAACGTGTCCGAGGTTGAAAATGTGAAGGATCATCATTAAAAGAGGAAGGAGCTTTTTCTCTTTGTTTAGAAGGAGAAAAAGAATCAAAGCTACAAACCCAAAATACAAGAACATGTGAATAATCTCTTCACTTTTTCCTCATCTGCTTCTTAAGCAAAATTTCAGAACACCCCCACTGGTAATACAAAAATTATTTCAGGATATGGTGAAATTGAATCATATGCTAATCATATCTCCTATACTTTCTGATCTTTGAAACAAGATGAACATACTGTCCTTTCTCCACCATGTCTCTTATTACCTCGCGAGCCTCTGAAAGCATGCCAGCGTCCCGTAGATAACTCACCAGCGTCCTATACACCACGAAATTCGGTTCACACCCTCTGGATTTCATTTCCTTGAACATTGCCAATGCCTCTTTGAACTTTTTCGCCATACAAAACCCTCGTATCATGGAATTGTACGTGAAAACGTTAGGCAGTTGTCCTTTAAGCGTCATCTCGTTGAACAACTCTTGAGCCTTCTCAAACTCCCCGGCCATGATATACCCTGTGATCATCACAGTGTAGCAAACGACGTCCGGTATGAACCCTGTTTTCACCATTTCGTCGAAAAAGTACTTGCAAGCCTCTAAGTTTCCAGCTCGACTCAGGCCGTCTATCAACGTGGTGAAATGGAGCATGCTAGGGCTCATGCCCACTTCCCTCATATGCCTGAGCAGCTCGAGAGCAGCCAGAGGTTTATCTCGTTTCCCATAAAAATGGAGGAGAATGTTGTATGTATGGAGATCTGGACAAAACCCTTCTCGACCCATTTCCTCAAACAGCCTATAAAACCGATCTAGTTTCCCTAACCTATAGTTTGCACACATGAGGATGTTATAAGTCAGAACATCTGGTGAAAACCCATCCGCTAACATCTGCTGATAAACCCACACAATCAATCTGTACTGTTTTATCACCAACAACGAATGCAGAATTGCATTATAGGAGTGTCTGTATGGCCGGAAATTGAAATTCTTCGACTTGATGAATCGGTCCACAACTTTTCTTGCGATGCCTGCTTCACCACAAGTACATATCAATATATTAAATGTCTGTGCAGTGGTTGGGTAACCTTCACTGTTCATCTCATCAACCAGCCTCCACATTGCCTTATATTCCCCACACTCTGCAAATACCTTCATAAGTAAATGATAGGAGTTTGCTGTGTGTCTGAAATTCTCTTGCTGGCCAGACCAGATGATGAACTTATACGCTAGTTTCGCACGCCTGGTTTTACTATCATAACTTATGGCCCTCAAGATCCCGAGAAGAACCTGTCTCACGAGAAAAGCCGATACTCTAACACTCAACTCATCTAAAGCCGATTTCGTATTGAATCCCGGCTCATCTTGCAGTAAAATCTCGAGAACCCGCGAAGCATCAAGCCTGGCTCTCTCTAAAAAACTTCTCCTAACTGAAAAATCCCTTCGGGCACCGCCCTCGTGTTCGGGCATATCCAGCTTCTCGTTAAAAACATCATCCGAGTCCAAAACTTCCCAGGTTCTGTTCAGGGGTTCTTCGATATGATGGAAACCATTATCGGTCTCTTCACCGCCGAAGCTCCCGTCGCAAAGTTTTCGTGACACGAAGAAAAATCGACAAACTTTACGGGCTACACTCCTGCCGAAAGGAACTGCGAGGTACATATTCAAGCTCAATCCAACATCGATGTCTCCCCATTATCTCTGCAATCTTAATGATCTAAGCAAGCTCAAGAAACCCAGAACCACAAAATGAAACCTCTCTAGGTATAGATCTCCAAGCCTGGGATTTCCGATTCCTGAAAAACCCATCAAAACGGCAAATCCCCCGATCGGAAGCTAGGGTTTTAACCCGCCGAAAGCCTTAAGTTTCAACTTTGAGAGGCAATGTACCCGGGAAAATGATTATACGTACGTACGAGGAGGAGCTGTGAATTACCTGACGAAGGACGAGAGTTCCACGTTTTACGAACTAGAACCCAGTTCCGGTCGGGGGTCTGTTTCGCGTCGCTGGAAGAGGAGAGGCTTTGCGTTAGTGTGCAAGTCGGAGGACGACGCTGGGGAGGTTAGCTGTTTCGCACCACACGGGACATTCAGTAATCAAACCAATAAAAATAGGACACGTATCCCAATGGGCCGTCGACCCCAATAAAGCCCGGTTTCAATTATGGAAAAATATTTTGTCTATTTATCTGATTTGCCATAGTTTTGAATCATTGTAAACAGTGTTACGGGGAAAGCCGTTTAATTTCATTTTGAAAATGAAGATATTATATATATATATATATATATATATATATATATATATTTTTTCTTTCATAGAAATAAGGCAAAACATTACATGACGTCACTATCCAGTACGATGGGCCGTTAGAGCCCACCAGATGGCCCATTAAGCATATTTTTATGAGTTGTTTTGGAAAAATTGACAAATCTGACATGTGGTGTTCCAGATCGGACGGCCAGCGATGCCCACATGCTGCAGGTGTTGTGGGTCCCACTGATGTTTCCCTCCACCTCCTTTGGTTCTGTTTGTTTTCCATGATTCTATCCCTAATAATTTCCACTTCGTATAATTATTACACGAAAAAAGTCCCCATAAGTAATAATTAATCATATGCGATCATGTCGGCGGATTCCTTCGCCGCATGAAGGTTGAGCTGCAAAATCTCGGCTTGTTTATGGGTTTCGGGTCGTTCTTCTGTAATTCGTCAATTGGTGATCTCTTCTCTTAGGTACGCCCTCGCCTTTATTCGATTCGATTCGATTCGTTTCTTCATTTTCTGGGAATTCATGGCACTCGGTGGATGATTCCTGTATGGTTCGAATTCGCTAGAATTTTTCAAGTTGGCGATTCATGCGGTGAGTTTGATATAATCAATGAGGTGGGGATCGGTGTTTGAGTTCTGCGTAATTTGCGTACTGTTGAGTGAAATGAGCTGAATTTGGTGCTCGTGGGTCCAAGATTTTCGATTTTCTTGATTTCTTTTGGGATGTGTTTCTGCTGATTAGGGTTCTTGGGTAACATCTCTTACCCCTGTTCTGAATTCGATCCGTTTCGCTTACTCAAAAGGTTTTTGGATAAAGGGTCAACGATGAATGAGGCTATAAACACGGTTTCAGCTGAAAATGGGAGCGCCAATGGGTTATTGCCTGATGATAATCATGAAGAGGGTGTTGGATCCGCACAACAAGAGAATGCAAGTATCGTGAGGGATGGATCTCCGGGTGGATTATCGCCTTCGATAAGAAAAGGATACGGGTTGAAGAAATGGAGACGAATCAAGAGAGATAGCCTCGTGACGGAAGGGGTGGTTGCCATTGATAGCAGTAAAGTCCTGAAGCGTGGATTATCGGGTCCTGTTAATCCTCCTAAACCTGCAGACTTATCTTCGATTGAAGCCAGACAGAGTAGTGAAGGCTCTGTCGGATCCGTAAATATGATGAATCATCTGGGTTCAGGAAAAGTGTTTAGTCCCGTTCCAGGTTCTGCGTTTATCGTAGGCCAAGCGTTTTCTGAAAGTGTCGGGCTGGAGAAGAGCGAGGATCGTAATAGTAAGGTGGAATGTGGTAGCAGTGTTGGAGGAAAGATTAGTTCGGGTAGCTTATCTCAAAGAGCTCAACAAGGCAAAAGCCAGATTGATACCATTAAGAAGGCTAGAGCGGAGCAGGTAGAAGGCGAGAAGGAAAATCCTTCTTGCAGCTTGGATTCCGACTTGAGAAGCACTGATTTTGTATTTTCGAGTGGTGCGTTTTCTCATGATGACAAGGGGAAGCATGGTGAGAAATTGTTGAATGAGTATAGAAATGAGGGTCAGCAATTCAGCCGGGAAGATCAAAATGGTCACAGAAAAGAAAACGGAGAAAGAGAAGAAGATAGCGTTTCGAAAGACTATCTTTCCCGGTTAGAGAACGATCTGCTTGCGGATTCAATCAGGAATCTTGCAGCTGTGCAGGAAGCTCTTGAGAAAGGTTTGAATTCTAACAACCCTTTTTCTAAATAATGTTCTTTTTCTTTCCAATTGCCCTTAAAAGTGATACTGCATGTTTTCGAAGCAATTCGTAAGTCTAAGCAGATTGTTGGTTGTCCAAAAATTGATGGCCGATGAGACAGAACGTAGGCATGAATTTATCGCATCTCATGTACTTGGCTATCGGGGTTTTATGATTTTTTCTCGAAACTAACTAATGCAATATGACGCATATGCAGAAGTTCAGAACTTTTCGGAAATCGGGAGAGATTCTATACCGCTACATCGCAGCATAGATGAGTCGGGTTTTTCATCTGACCAACCGGGAAACGTAGAAAATCCGAGAGAAAATAGCTCGGAATCACAGGTACCGATCTTGAAGCAGCGAGTAACCCATCTCGAAAGCAAACTGGGGGAAGCAAAGGCCAAGCTTGAGGCCAAGGATGCCAAGATCCGGGAATTAGAGAACTCGAAGATCGAAACTGAGCTCGAGGGCATTCTCCAGAGAAAGATGGAAGCTGAAATCGAACATCTGCTGCTCACGAGATCTCTGGAAGAACCGAAGAAAACGCGTAATCTGAGGGAAGATCCGGGACACAAGTCGGGAAACATCTCGGGGAGAGCATTCAAGTCCGGCCTTTGTTTCTTGGCGCAGTTGATTTTGCTTCTCTGCATACTCAGGTTTTTCATCTTGCAGCTATTGCCCGACTCACAGATCGTTATACCAACTTAAAAAAGAGTTGCGTAGATTCATCTCTTTTGGTCAACCGAACATTTTTTTCAGGTACGATCGTTTGTTTGTTTAGCATATAATCTTGTCGGATTTTCTTTTATGTTGAAGCTGTAATAAGTATTAACGATTAGCTGCGGAGTTGTTTTTGTCTCGGGTGGTTTGGTTACTGGTGAAGTTTTTAGTCATTTTACTTCGCAAGTAACGCTCATTGACTTGGCGACATCTTCCCCCACATCATAGGAGGACATGACATCGTGACTATGTTCATCGATCAGGGGAAGTGTTGGTCGGCCGTTGAGGCAAATAGCCCATTAAGCTCACAAGTGAGGCCCATTTGTTAAACTAATGGGCCGAAAAGAAGGCCGTCATGGATCTATTCAAGGCCCAACCAAACTAAAGATTCCATTCATCCATACGCTCACGTCGGGCGCGTGAACCCCACGGCCAAAAAACATTACGTGTCTCCAACCCGAGCCGAGGTTTTTTTTTTTTTTTTTTTTTTTTTTTTGTGAGCAGTTTTCGTTTATCTCATGAAACATGCGAACCGAACTGATATTTTTTTTGACTCGTTTGAAAACGGACGTAACAAGTTGAATCTAAAACGAATCAGCTCAGAACCAAACCGGCTGGCTCCTTCGACACTTATAGACTCGACCGAACTCGGTCCCATCTCAGACATCAACTCAAAAAGGAAAAAAAAAAAACCAATGCAGAGACCAAAATCCAAACACGAAATAGCTCGTCGTTATTCGCACAGGACCCCCTCATTTACGCCCTATGAAAAATGAATGTAAAACCGCACCAGACCTCTATATAAATAAAAAATCAAAGGCTCTCTCTATCTTTTCATATATAATATTATTCCTATCTCTCTCTCTGCTCAAAGAAACGAGTCCAGGTGCGAGTAGTCATGTACCCTGCTGTACTCGAGAAGGCTTCCGTATGCGCGGTCCCATACCCCCACGAACAGCCCCTCCGTGTCTGGGCTGAACGATATTCCCGATACCTCCCCAAAGAAGTCGATCTCCTGCTCTGTCTCGTACCCATTCCTCACATCGTACACGTGCACAAAATCCGCTGCCTCAGCCACTGCCATGTATTTTCCATCTGATGAGTATCGGATGGACCTGATCGCTCCTACGTTTGCCCTCAGTACAGCCACCGATTTAGACATGTTACGTATATCCCACACCCTGCAGGTCTTGTCCTGGTTTCCGGTGGAGAAGGTGTGCCCGTCTGGGTGCCATGCCGATGCAAAGGAATAGTCCAAGTGCCCCGATAACGTTCCCACAGTCTGTTTTCAAAGATTTCGGAAAAAAAACTTGAGAAATTTTAAGCATGGAGAAATATGAGTTTCTGAATCTATAAAATATGATATTTGCACCTACCTTTCCCGTGTTGGAGTCTACCAAAAGGCCCTCCGGGTTGTCCCCAACAATAGTCAGGAGTTTACCGTCAGGACTCAGAGATGTGTGCTGTCAAGAAAACAAATCGATAGATAATCGTTACCACCAGATGATTCATACCGGAACCACATCAGAGCGGTAAGCGGATAACGGTACAGAGAGATCAAATTTCACCAAAGCAAAGGACTTACATTCACTGGCCAAGGAAAACGAAAATGATTAACAAGCTGGTGCTTCTCCATATCAAAGTCTCTGACCCCGCAGTCATTATTCGAGGCAGTAAAATGAAGTGCACCACTGCACGTAGATAATAGAAGGGCAAAAGCAAAGTTAGAAGGAGAAATCCTGACAAGTTGTGACAGGGCCTCGTCAAGCAAACGAAAGAGGTCTACCTCGATTTAAAATAGATCTCAACAGCATTAATGATAGCATTATCAGTATGAGTTATACGAGAGCAAAAGCTGACACCGGGTCTATCAAGATGCTGGACCAGAGCAGAGTGGAAAACGATGAGCTTCACCAAGAGATTGCACATAACAACTACTTTGCTTAACCACTGATATCTTAAAAAAGACTAGGAGCTCACCTTGCAAATAACTGTTCCTTGAAATCCACCGGCGACTAGAAATCTATCCTTCACTGCGAGTGTACTAACTCGAGTCCGTGTAAGTCTTTCCAGCAAAGTTTCACGATCCTCCTGAATGCAATGCACACAAAGAAAAGTTCTTCACATACACCGATTTTTAGTTATTTTGAAGACATTTTTATCATTACGGAGTAACACTAACCTCAGGTGGAGGTGGAGCAACATGTCCTGAGACATTGAGAACCTCAGTGCTTGCACATGTTACAGTATTATAATGCATAACTTGAAAACGTGACACAACGTACACATCGTGCTTCGATGTCGCCCAAACCAAATTCCTCAACTGCAATATTGAGAAAAAAAATTATTGACCAGATGACCTCCACATGTATCTTTGCAGAAGACTAATCACATGAATTGCATTCGGTATATTGAGTCAAAAAGCCATGCTATTCTACAAATCCCTTAACCATAAATGATATGCAATGCAGGCAATCACCACAAGCACACAAATTCCCCATTATATCCTCACCAATGCCCAAAGACAAGGTATAATCAAATCATATAAAAGGAATTTCAACTAGAAAAGCATAGAGGAATTTCAATGGCAAAACCTGGAAGTGAAGAATAGTTGATTTAACAGATCTTGAATTTCGCCGGAACTCGTAGAAAGAGGCCCCTTTTCGAGTGACCTTGCAATCCTACATTCATGAAACAAAAGATAAACGATATTAGATAACTGATGGCAACCAAATATGTGGACGACAATTTGGACAATCAAAAAACATATCCCTTACTTTTCCCGATGATTCCCCAGAATTGGGGACATTTTCATAGTTTTTGTACTGTTCTAGTCTAGTTTGCCTGTATTTTTCCCTAGTAATACTAAGCCTTTCCCAAGGAATTCCCTGAATATCTTTTCCTTTCCGAGTTTGCTCTGCGGTTGTATCCGGTATTTTATCATTCTGAAACAGAGAACGGAGGATAACGCACAAGATTAGAGTGAAACTGGAAGTTAATATTCCTCACAGCCTAAACCGTCTGTTGAGGTAATTAGCATAACCAAAAACTGTTCGACTTGAACAGGGCATTACTTACTGGGAAATCATATTCGTCATAATCAGAACCTGATAATATATCATCGTCCCAATCCATATCATTATTTCTGTCTTCCATATCATCATTTCTGTCTTCCATATCATCATTTATGTCTTCCACGAACCCATCGTCCTCCGCTTGGAAATTGGACATTTTTCAGGTAACAAATATAGGCAGCTGCAAACATAAAAACACAAACTATTTAGCACTTAGCCACTTACTGGACCTAAAAAATCAGGAAAACCTTAAGCTGCTGTAGTATAATACAACACAGTAACTGGGAAATTCTTGTTCGATTTCAGGAAGCTTTAATCCCAAACAAGAATAGCATCCCGAAAATTCTTGTCCGAAGCTAACATCATAGATGCCAACAATGTCCAACAAGCAAAACACATACCAAGTCAGCAGCAGACATCAAACATGCAAGACCTCCATGGAAAAAATACTTCTCCATGCCCGTATAACAAAATACCAGAAACAAGGTCTTACAGGGCAATTTGAACTATCATATACTCCGTTCCATCAATCTGGCTAGTTAGATACCACACGAAACGAAAGCAAAATCCGCAACCAACCACCAAAATCCGATTATAACACATAAAACATCAAGTTCCCCATGGAGTTCATAAACCAAAGCCGACAAAAGAGGAAAAAGGAAGACAAACGCAATCAATCAACAACAATAAATCCGGTGCATGGGCAAACACAAAACCCTAACAAGCCCAATATATATAAACTCTCGACCTAGAGGACGATTCAAAACCCAGGAACCTCACACCAGAGCACGAGCATGGAAGAAGCAGAGATGGAAGGGTGGTTACAAAACCCAGGACCGGGAGATTCACCTGGCAACAGAAATTTCAAGGAATTCAAAACGGAGTCCTCTTCCGAAAATCGATAGATAATCGTTACCATGGATTCGGCAAAAACTCGTATTAGGGAAAACGATGAGATCGATCGCGAGAGAGGGCCTTCCGAAGAACACCGAAAAATTTATCTCCGTTCACAGGCTACAACCGTACGAGGGACAAGGGACGGGGAATTTTACTCAAATCGGCTCGCATCTATTTCACGTGTACACCAGAAAAAACATAACACATTTGTATGTGAAAAGACGAAATTACCCTTAATGAATACGCGATTTTTATCCGTTTGAAAACAATTTCGTTATTACGACTTCGTAATTAATTCTAAATATAGTTACAATTGATTCTAAAAAAGGTGGCAAAAAAATCATCTGTCTTATTTTAGTGGTATATCATAGTGGTATATCAGTTATATATTAGTCGTAATAAGGTCGCAAAAAATAAAACGAAAAAGGTATTTCGGACTTTTCCAACTGTGGGTTAAAATTAAATTTTTTTTTTTTTCGGTGGTGTACACTGAAATTGCTGGGTTATTTGAGTAATATTCCCTAACGGACGGGCCCGATTTATTTATTATTTATTTTCAAAATAAAAACAAAAAACAAAATATCGAGTAACAATAGATTTACACAAAAAAATAAATAAATAAAGATATCAGTATCCATCCCCTAAGCTTTTACGGATTATTAGCAATTCGAAATTTGTTGGAAAAAGGCAAGACAGAGTGTTTATCACTTCTGTTGGGCTTCGCACTACTTATATTTTAATTAAAGAAATGTAAATTATACTAAAAATTATTAAATTTTTTTAATACAATTAGAAACTATACAAAATCGTGCAAAAAGAAAGATTTACATGAATATAGAATATAAATTTGCTTGATGAATGAAACATGGAAATTTAGAAAGATTTAGATCAATATGGTTAAAAAAGGAAATAATACAAAAAAATTAATTAAATCGTTTTAATAGAAGATATCCCAACTGAAGATAATTTCCACGGGCACAACACCGTTGAAATTATATCATATCTTTTTTTATTCTTGAGATGATTTTAAATCGATAAAATTTGAATCCGACCAGAACCCAACATAAAAACGAAATAGATATAATTGCTCTAATAAACACATGAAAAATAAACGAATTAAAACCCTGAACACAGATGGGTTTTGATTTATAGCACTCAATTTTCCTTTTGAAGAACCTAAAAAAGGCATTACAGAAGAGGTGAGAGTCTGAGTCATCTCTGGTTTTGGACAGAAGAAAGCCGAACTTTGAGAGGGGAGAGCTGTATACATACATATATATATATATATAGCTTTAATTAATTTGGAAGAAAGCTAAGACTATTTAAGTCAACATTTTAGGGTTTCAAGAGCAGCTACTGCCGCAGCAGCTCCTCCTCGAACAGGTTTCATGATTCTTTAGTCTATTCAAGTCAGCTGATGAGATGGGCAACCGTATATAATACAACGACGACTTGATCTTCCTAGGGTTTTAAAGTACTAAATTGTGTTGCATCAGCAAGATAGCCAGAGAGAAGAGAGGCCCAAGCTGTCAAATATTGAGAGCCAAATGACAGATTCCCATTTAGAGATCTCTGGTTTTCTTCATCATCGTCACCAGAAGTCTAATCGTTCTGATTTGTTTCCTCCGGGTAGAAGAAAGAGATAGCAACCGGCAAAGCCCGCAAAAGCTGGGACATTATCAAAACTACCCTTATTTTGCTATTCTTACTTCAACACATACCCTTTTCTAATTGTGACCATGTGACCCATATGAACATATGGATTATATGTTGATCTCATTGTTCAAATAATTAGTAAGATATGCAAGGTATGAAAAATAAGGATATAATGCCAAAGGCTGCAGATACTAGTGTTCGGACACACCAGATTTCTGATCTGGGTCTTGATGTGAAAAACAAATCGAGAGTTCTCAGAAGTCAGTAGAGCGCGAGGAAGTTTCGTTTTTTTTTTCTTTCCCAGAGCGTAGAAGACAGCAAAGACTGTAAACGGTTTGGATTTTACAACAGTTTTGCCCCTCCCACGCATCCACAGAATTCCTCCTTTTTGTCCTAATTATGGGCTTACAAGTTTATGATATGCATAACATAACGGATATATTTATTAAACGATTAAGAAGAAAATGATAAGTAGGCCCAGACAACCGGAAGGGGCCCACATATAGTAAACCAGCCCAGAGACATTATACACGGCACAACAAAAACCCCAAAATCAGATTTTACATTTTAAAAAAAAAGGTAAATGGGAAAAGACAAAAAATCAAAATCTGACAAAGTACACCATTGTTTTCTACAGACATGAAGACAGAGACAGACACCAAAGTGTACATATATAGAAAGAGAGACACTGATGGGGTTTGTAGCAGTAGGAGTGGTTAAGCATAATCATATAATAAAATCATTTACAGCTCATAAGCATGGAGTTGATAACGTGCATGATAAGGCGGATAGAGGATTGGTCACCTCCTGAGAGGCCAGGGGTGGTGCGGTGGTGGTGAAGGATCTGATAAACCTGCTCCAGGATGGGCCTTGCGTGCAGAGCTATCATCTGGTCTCCCGGGTTTATGGCCGCACCCACATCCATCATCCATCCCAGCTTTCTCGACGTCTCCTTCCCAATATCGCACGCTAGCTGTTGCAGAAGTGACAGCAGTACCCATTGGCTCAGCGGCAGGGGCACCATCGCCAGTAGCCCCTGCAGATCCACCTGCTCCAATAACCCCGTTTTCAGTGTCCGCATTTGGAAAATGGTGGAATGCCTATATGTTGTGGATTAGGCCACAGGAGAGGCATTAAGAGCAAAAAACTATCGGAGATTGATCCCACCCAGTGTAGGTATTTTATTTCACAAGATCACTCGTTATAAGGGGGAGATTTATGGGAGTTTATGTTTCAACCTGGGAGCATAGCCATGAGACTATAGAGACGTCACTCCTCTGTAGAGCAGACGTGAAGGCTTCCTCGTACTTGCGCTCTGACACCATCCGGGCTAATTCTTTTGTTGGATCCGGAGGCGCTTCAACCTGAAAGTACAAGATCATGATGCAACACAAGACTTGTCAAAAAAAATATTCGCTTAGGACGATGCATCATTCTTTGTTCCAGAAAGAAAGGCGAAGACCTTTTCAAGGAGGGCACCCAAAGGCCCGTTGCTTAGTTGAGTGACCAAGGGATTTGATGCACCTGGGTTTGCTCCAGCAGCTGCAAGTTCTATAAGTTTCCTCTGACCATCTGTTATTTCACAACTTAGTGTTCGCGCAACCGAGGAAGCAGAATTAATGGTTTCCTATAAAACGAGAGCAGCAAGATTAGAAAGACGCCCCATGAGGATTTTAGGTAAGTGATTCATCAAGCATAGCAGAGATTTAAAAAAGAAAAAAAATACAGAAGGAGATGATTGCAATCTGAAATTTTTGTGCATACCCTTAAAGTATGTGCGAGCTGAGAATGTACAGATTCAAACTGTTGCTGGGCTGCACTTGTGTGCTCGGCTATCCCTTTCTGGAAGGTGGCGTCTACTTGCTCAAACATGGTCTTGCATGACATCTCAAAGGCAGGGATAACCGAAGCCTCCAAACTGGACCTGAGAGCCTCCTGAAAGAAAAGATGCAATTTGTAAGAGACCGGCTGATGAGATTGAATGCTTATCAAGTATAGAAGTCACAGTAGATAATACTCTCCTAACAAATTAATCAGAATGGGTTTAACTCAGACGAACCTGGAGGGCTTGCCTGCCCGAGGTCTGAAATTGCGCTTGGATTTGCCTGGCTACAGTAGCTTCAAGTTTTGCATTGACAGACTTGTCGAGTTGATTGATGGCCTTATCCCCAATTCCTCTCTGCATCACGAAATAGCAGGTTATCTGTCTCTTAATAATGCAGCTTTCTCAAGAATCAATCATAAATTTTCAGAACTCTAACCTGGAAGGACTCGGTGATCGCTGACGATATTGTTTTCTCAATAGCTGGTGTTACTGAACGGACTATAGCTGGTCCGATTGCAGTAAATTCTTTCTTTACCACTTTCTCAAAAACAGCATTCAATTCTTTGTTCATGAAGTTCGTCATTGCATTTACTATTTGCTGTGTGTGGTCACGCAATGTTTTCTCATTTTTAGCTGTCTCCTCTTGGAAACGGGCCCATAAAGCATCAGTGTTCGCCTTGGTGACTTTCTCTATCGTTCTTCCTAAAGCCACTTCTAGTCTTTTACCTTCTTTAGTGACAGGACCATTGACAGCATTTGATAGTTGTCTCTGCATCTCCTTCTGTGAAGCCATTATCTGGAAGGGAAAAAGAGAAAATAGTCCCAAATCATACAAATCAAAAGTTGATAGGATATGTTCCAAGATATGGGCTTATGTAAAACTTGAGTTTTGGGACCAACTGTCACCTGATTCATCATCTCTTGCATAGCTAGGAATTGAGGCAATAGTGACTCTGTAGTTGGAAGACCTGAGTTCCAACCTTCATTATAAGACTCAGCCAGATCGGCAGCATTCGACGATGTAGACAACAAACTGGAACCATATGAATTTTTAGCCTTCTGTTTCCTCCCTTTGCTATTTGAAGCTGCTGGCTGGGGAAGCATACTTGATGAAACCTCGGGAAGCTTTCCAGATGCACCTCGTGAGTCAACACCACCTTCCTCCCCAGCTTCAGAAGATTGACCAAGTGCTTTTGATTCCTCAGGTGCATAACTCTCCTCCATAACAGCATGGCAATCTCTTGCCATCTCAGTACTGAGATTTGAGACCTGTGAGCAGAAAATCTTCTCTCTATTTTCTGATACACGGTTCTCAGTTTCTTCGTGATAGTTAATTCCATCATTCTGAGTTGATCCTGCTTCACCTACTTCTTTAACCTCTACCTCTGCACTATCTGTATCGGTATCCACAACGTCCTGAGCATTTGCATCTTTATCTCTCTTGCCCTCAGTAGCAATGGTGGCTTCAGCAGATGAAACACCCATCAATATCTCTGAAGGTGTTACAAGATGAGTGGGGTGTTTGAAAACAATTGGTGGGCTTCGAATCGCAGCTGCATCATCAGGTGTAACCTTTTTGTCACTCCTTGAGCCATCATCTACAGAAGACACATCTGATAAACTTTTTTGGCCACCATCCATTTGCGAATAATCAGTGGCTGGAGGTTTACCGCCGAACTCACCCTGAGGGAGTGCTGACTCAACGGTATTTGCCGGAGTATGATAACCAGAAAGTTTCCGTGACAGCCTAGGACTTAGAGGAAGCGGTGGAGAAGGAGCATACCCGATATCAGTATCACTGGCTGCAGATGGGAGGCCAGAAATTTTATGTTCACCATTGGTAGGAAAAACTTCTTGTGACATGGTCTCCATTGATGCAGAACTCCCTGAAAACCTAAGAGCACTTGCGCTGTCCGATCTACTTACTTGGACAGGTGGTTTGAGCATTGAATCAGCTGAAGGCAGTTCTGTAGGCTTCTGTCCAGCTGCATCTGATGTGCCTTCAGCAAGATTCACCTCCCGTGAGACAGTTGAATCTGACTTCTCCAAACCCATGTTCTCTGTAGGAGGGGGCAAGCACTGGCATAAGTCTAAAGTATATTGCTGGATAGCTTGAGTCTGAACACAGTAAACCTTAACAATATGCTCTTCAGGAGGATCATTTGTCCCTGTAAAACTCAATATAGGCATAGTGACTGTAAATTCTGCCAAGTAATCCATCCTTGTCTCAACTGGACAAGAACCATAGTCCAAATGCACGGCATAGATGGCGTTCCTTTTTGCATTTGCAAGTAAAAGCAGCCCTGATTGAGACAATGCAACGACTTGGTTGAAAAACGCCTCTTCAGCTCGTGGTTCAGCTGAACTTTTTAGGTCAAGTGTCTGGATGCACTTCCATGATTCAGAATCAGTCGGTAGGAGCCACCCTTCCTCACCAGCTGAGACCCAAATCTTCATTTCTCGGTTTAGAGGACCCTACGGGAAAGTGTTATGAACACTATCAGGGCAAAGAAAAAGAGAGAGCTAAGATTTTAAAAAATGCAAGCAAAATGAGTGAGCCTTCAACACCTGATAAAGCTGGGAAAGGTTAAATAAAACACTTAAGAATTTACCCCCGTGATAAGTATGATGTGATCAGGTCTCTCAGGAGCTGTCATGAATGTGGCTGAATTGACTGGATGACCATCATGTGGTCTTAAAACTGCAAGTGGTTGTGCCTTACGGTCTTCCCATATCTTAATCTGCAGTGGAGAGTTGGGCCAGGGGAGTTAGCCTGTCAATCATGCATGTACAGAGACGAAACTCTCGCAAAATGTGCGTAGATTAAACAAATGAAATGAGAAAAAAAAGCGCACATAAATATTACACCAAAACCTGACAAACCATAAATAGAGATGAACAAGAAATATGGAAATCATTTGGCCCCGTTATGGGAAAAACTTTAAAGGTAAAATGCACTAGCAGACACAAACGAGGCTTTGGCTGGTAGACCTGTACAGTCTCAAAAGCTGCATTTTTTGTTCATCTTTTCAAAATAGAATGCAAAGAAAATTTAACAGGAAAAAAAAAACACAGGTCGCCAGATAACACGATATTCTGCACGAAAATCAGAGACATTCAGAAAAAAAAAACTTATATATTCCAGCAAAACTGGGGGAACAAGCATGAGCAAGATACTAGAAATACAAACCGTGCCATCCACTGAAGAAGAAACCAAGCGAGTTTTCATCCACTGGGACATCGACAAATCAGTAACTTCTCCATCATGTTTACCAACAAGTTGCACGCCATCAATCGGCTTGTCAAGAAGACACTGAAGAGGTGCCTCCGCTGAATATACTGCACCTTTGCCAACTTTGGTAGTGTCAATCCGCAATATGTTTTTTCCAATTGAAACCACCAAATTTTCCTTTAAAAGATGCATTTTGAGCAATACAGAAATACAGATGCGTCAGAGAAACTTCTAAAGGAAACTTGAATTTATTCTCCAGGGGGGGGGGGGGTCTCGCATTAAAAAAGGAAATTACTTGGTTACCTGCTTGTGAGAGTGCCAGCACACACGTGGATGCTTTGTGTCCTCCTCCCCTAATATCTGAACAGCAAGAACCATTCCTCCAGATATCTGGGGCTGATCCTCTCCTTCTGAACCTTCAGAAATTTTCCATACAAAAACTTTTCCCTCTAGACTAATGCTGTTTAGAATAAAAGAAAAAGTAGACAATGAGACAAAACTCAAACTAAAAGTTGAAGCTACTAGCCAGAGTTGTAGAACATTACCTAGCCAACAGGTGAACGTCTTCCGCAAAGAATGACATGTCCGTTACTCTCTGGACACAAGGTATAGTTAGAAAATTGAAGGGAGTTCAAGGAGGCCATACATGATCGAAAAATGGAACCAAACATGTATGAAAATACTTCCAATTAATATCGTTTAACCGGGTGGGTTGATAACAAGGGAGTGATCGAGCAGGAGAATCAAAATGACCAATTAATGACAATACAACATCAACTAGATGGGTACTTCTGAAAGAAAATCCAATCTTTGAAGCAAACTTCTAAGCTAACACACTTCAGGTACAGAAGAGTGCCTCTTATTTGAGTAAATCTAAGCTCAATTCCAACTAGACCTATGCAAATAATCTGGAGAAAGGGTAAGAAGAACAACCTGAGTATGGCCGCGGAACAAAGATCTCAATGCGGTGTTTATGTTGAGAACCCGAATATTCCCTCCCTTCAGACCGTAGCATATGTAGACCTTATTCACCGCGATTTGTCGACCCACTACGAGCTGCGGATCCGACCCGTATTTGGTAATCGGAGTCACCTCGAGTTGCGGTTGAATCTCTCCCTGCAATCTCACGTCCACATCGTACACCACATGTTCGCCGACCAAGCGTCTTCCTTTGGGTAGCTTACAGCTCTGAGCACGGATTGGAACCGGACCGCCCGGGAATGGCCGTGCGACCTCGTGTGGATGCAGCCCTGGGTGCTGAGGCGACGGATCTTGATTGGCCGTGGCGCCACTGTTGGCGCTTCCGCCATTATTATTGTTGAGGAGAGCGAGGATG
Organism: Tarenaya hassleriana; assembly: GCF_000463585.1. NCBI lineage: Eukaryota > Viridiplantae > Streptophyta > Magnoliopsida > Brassicales > Cleomaceae > Tarenaya > Tarenaya hassleriana. Next base: position 765,018 of record NW_010965696.1, read on the forward strand.
TGCGTACCGGGGTTGTGATTCGCTCGGGGCGATTGGAGGTTGAGAGGTGGCGCAGGATAGGAAAGCGATCTCGGCGGGTGCAAGTTAGCAGCGGCGGATGAGGAAGCCGGAGGCGCCTCCTGTTGCTGCTGCTGTGCCAGCGCTGCCGAGGACGCCGCCGGAGATAGTTGGCCAGCGATTCCAGGCGGCGTGTAGAGCTGCTGGTGATACTGGTTGTGAAGAAAAGGTCCGGCGGGTGGAGGATAAGAACCCGGTGGCGTAGGGTAAGGGCTTGGCGAGGGTTTGAAAAAATTGCTGATATCGAAGGGAGGAGGATTGTGAGGGTTAGTGTTACCTGGTGAAGACGCCATGGATTTTGTAGATTTAAGATCGCCGGAGCTAGGGTTTGTGAAATCGATAGATAAAGCTGCCTCTATGTATGTATAGATTCTGAAGAAGATTCTAGAAAAAGAAACTCGACGGATCTGAAGAAGAAGAAATCGAGTCTCAGAAAGCGAGGAGAGAGAGAGAGAGAGAGAGAGACGATGATGACTTGAAAGTGAAGAGGTAGAGAACTTTTGGAGACCAATTTTTTTAATGAATAAATAAATGGGGCAAGATCGAAAGTTCTAAAATTGTATGGGGTAGAAATGAAAACCCGTACAAATTATGAGATCTTCGTGTAAAAAACAACTTTTATCCTGGTCCTAGCTATATATAATGGTGGCTCAAATTGTTAGTGGGCCTTCTTTATCACAAGCCTGCTGTGTAAGCCCAAATTAGTATTATGAAAGAATTAGAGAACGTTTTACATTTTCTTTTTTTTTTCTTTTTTTTTTGTTGAAGAACATTTTACATTTTCAATATCAAAGCTTTGGAAAATTTGGAAATTTTAAAAAACCTGTATATTTTAAATGAAATATGAAAATAAAAATCGATAATTAACGAATATAGTTATTTTAAATATTATTATTTTGTAACTAAATTCATTGCTTTTATAGTAATCGATAATATCTATCATGTTCACGGATTTTTCTTTCCCGCACAATTTTGTTTTTGTTTTATGACCGACAATAACAATGCTTGAAGTTCAAACAAAAACGGACATAAAGTAACAAAATCCAACAACCATCGGGGATTGCACCTATTCATATTTTTCGATTTTCAAGTTGACTCAAATTTCTATCCCCATTTTGATTCAGAAAATACTTGATCTTAAAAAGTGGTTCCTTTTTATATTATCTTAATTATGGCAATTTATTTAAAAAATTCATATCAAATGGGTTCTTAATTGAAATATTGATTATATATTATCCGGATTAGTTTTATTTAACATCATATACCCAAATTGAAATATTCATACGGACTTCGCAATGGAAATTGAACAAAATTTTTGTAAGTTTTCAAATGTACAAAAAACGTGTGAATGGAAATAAAAATGTAACAATGGGTAACAATCGATACCAAAGGATCAGAAAAAAAAAAAGATTTAAGTAAACTTAGATCATTAAATGTATCCATTTGGTCTCTCGCCTCCGATCTTGGCCGTTCTTCTCTGCAGGTCTGCCTCGTAGTGTTGGAACGCTGCGTCAAGAGCCTGCGGTGGCGGAGACACCGGTTTAAGCATTTAACCAATCCAATTCCAAACCATAACCGGACAGAATCTCCCGGTTTAGCTGATTGTCCAAAACATAGCTACTCAATTCTCTCTCGTTTTCCCCTCCCAATCTCCGGTTTAAGTTTGGTTTTCGATATTATACACAATAAACTTCCGTTCAAAATCACCGGGGATGAACATTGTTTGACATGATCAGATTAAAATTCGGATACTATGAATATTATATATATATATATATATCAGATTTCGGATGTAGAAGAAGCTAACCTGTTGCATTGGACGAACCAGTAGAGAAACATGATGCCGGAGGTCTGATTGCACTGTTTCCTTCATCGCCTGAATTTTTCGGGGTATAACACATTCATTATCAACAACCCATCATGCTCATAATTCATAATTCACATACATATAGGAAAGCTACCGTACAAAAACTGTAATTAGTTATATAAGAAACTAGTTTAAAAAAAAACATTTAACAGGAAAGCCCAGTTGCTTATCTGTTCTTCCTAAGAAGAACTTGAACAGTTGTCCAAAGCTTACCTCGAGCTGGGAATAAATATTGGACATGCCGTCCTTCAGCCTGCCAACCTGCATATTGATGTAGGGAATGGAAATACGCACATTATGTATGTCAATCCATTAATGGACGGCTCCGGAAGAAAGCAGCCGAAAGAACATTACCTTGACATGAAGGTGGGTGGTCGTTATCGGGTACGATGACCAGAAATGCCTCAACAATTCTTGTATAGACGTCCAGTGCTGTATAGAAAGTAAAATTCACTTATTTTGGCTTCCGAGATTCATTATCAAGAAGAAAAAAGACCATAAGTTCCATTTCATAAGATTCTTAATAAGCTGAACCATAATAGAACTCTTAATCCATCGTTACAGTTACAAAACCAAAATGTGCCCGCATAAACCATTCTTAAAAGCTAGCTTGTATAGAGGATAAAACACATATAGCTCTACAACTGAGAGGGATGCTGCCACAGTCACCATTACATGGGATTGGCTTCTAATATCAGCTGATAAGAGACTAAGCAATGTTATATCCAAGCCTTTCGTGGTGTTAGCAGGAACTAGCCTCCATTTCCATCCAGTAATATAATGAAACGGCCTTTTTGTCAGTAAGAAATATGCCGGACATTGACTTACATGGAGAATTTCTTCTTTGGTAGAGTTTGGTAGTCTATCCAGAAAGCTCTCCCGAGGATTCTTCCCAAGATTGTATTTAGCGCTTGAGATAGTTTGGGTTAATGAACTGAAAACCTGAGACCACAGTTTAAGCAGCTAGTAGTAGCAAACACCCAAAGCAATAAAATATGGTTTCAATTTTTAGGTAGCAAGCATTTTTTTTGTGTGATAAAGAGTGTGTTCACCTTGAAAGCAACTTCAGGTTTAATCAAGGGATCGCTTAATCCAGCAGTTCTAATCTCGGAAATGGATTCTTTTAGCGACCCATAAGCTTCCCAGACGCTTCTTTTTAATGACCCTGCTCCGCCAGGCACATCTTTGGAAGTTTTTGCTTGTTGAGATTCAAAGTAGTCTCGAGGGTCCTGATTCCAAGCAAGAAACCGTAAAGAGGTGTCCGGCCGGCAGGTCTAACAACAACAACAAAAAACGGAAAGCTGTTTAGAAAGAAAGTTAAACCTTGATAGAGAGCGGTGCTAATGGGAAGTTCTGTGGCGCCTGAAGATCCTCCATCTCTGCCATCCGAGACATTCTCTCCAACCTCTCCTGATTTGCATCCTTGGAGGTTCCATCATCAGCTTTGCCTACTGTTGAGGGGCAGTAGATATGCATAAGTAGAGGTGGTGGTGAAGATAATGGTACCGCCATAAAATTTACTCATTCTTGCTCATAGCATTAAACGCAAAAGAATGGAATTGCAGCATGTTTAAGAGATTAGCCAACCTTGTTTGGCTCGTGCGAGAGCCTCTGCAACAAGCCTTGTATCCTCCGACTCGACATCTGCTTTCAAATTCAAAAAATTCGTGAGCCTCAGCACATTTTCCCCACATGACCGAAGTACATGTTTACTCTTCCTTCGTTAACCACTGGGAAAGAAGACCCTTGATTATTATTTCTCACATGAATTAGAAGAGGCAAAAATAGGTATTCTAGAACAGATGTCTACCAATGGTCCTGCCTTCCAGAACAACAGCAGCATGACGATTAAGATCTTGCAACAATGACCTCCTAAACTGGTCATTCTGTGGTTCAATTGTGTCCTTAGAGCCATCGCGAATGATCCCATGGTCCTGCATGCCAGGAAATTTAACTGTAAGACTGTAGTACATTATTAACCCCATTTCTAATACGAAAGTTGAAAGTAACTAGTCCATTCCATTATTGCATTGGAGAAACCCTTTATTGCAAGACGAGGTGGATTTTGTCTTGACTCGTGTCTATTATTTCCCAGGCAGTAGGTGGCTTACCATAAGATGAGTGTAGTCATCTCCCATATCAGCCTCCATGTCAAGGGTAGGATCAACTCGTCTAATCTGCATATATGACACTACATATAAGAAGAATACGAAGACGTACATTTTCTTATCAAAGAAATACAGAGGTCATTTAACCACATAATAGAATAACCTTTTGCCGAGCCTCTCTAGCCAATATTTCATCAGGCTTCAGAAAGACAGCAAGTTCCTCATCTTCAGCAGCTTCTGCTGCAGCTACCGCTGTATTTTTAGAGCTATGAAGATATTCTGCTCGAAAGTATTTGGTCCAGAAGTCCTTTTCGGTCATCTTTTCAAGAAAAATAAAACTCAAATTCAGCTAAGTTTAATCTTTGATGATTAATAAAGATCAACAAAGCTAATCATAATATTAAAGTCCTTTTTACCTTTCTCGGAACAAAATTTAAGTATGCCTGCCGTACAGCTGGCTTCTCAGCAAATATCTGAAAGTGTAGTGTACAAAGGACATTTCAGATAAAGGAAAATGTGATAGATGACTGAATAAAGAATTAAAAAGTTCTTCCAACAAATTTACAGACCTAACCTACAATCGAAGGAACATTGACATGTTGTGACAAAGGTCTCTGTCACTACATTTCTAGTTTCCAATTGGAAATCTGGCCACCTAGCTTATTTTATTTCCGCAAAACATATCAAACTTCAGCCACATTAATGCTATCTTCAACTTATATCAAAACCATGCAGAGGCCATATTCGAACTAATACCTCAGAAAGATCCTTACAGAGCATATAAATTGATCGGAAATATAACTAAAACACCCTTAGAAACTTACCTGAAAAATAATTTCCGGTGTCAAGTTAAATGTGACCCTATTAGTCTGAGAACAAAACATTGAAGAAACTGGTTAATATCCAGATGCAAAGAAACACATGAATGACAATAAACTGATATGCTGCAAAACACATTAGGCTACGAGTATTTAAGTGCAATCTAGCAGAAGAGATAAGCATGTGGGCAGGCAACAGAAAATAAGTGAGAATTGGGAACTGGTAAGGACTGGACAGAGAGAATATATTATACCCGTCCATCAGTAGATGGTTTGATGCCAGAAACCATCATACTCTTCAGTCCAATCTGTTGCCTCAATTTTTTGCTGGGATCTTTACCAAGTAAGTTCTGCCACCACATAAGATAGGTAACTGCAATAAGATGAGATAGTCGAAAGGTAATAGACAATACTGATACATGGAATCCATATAGAACCAACCTTCCTCAACGCCCAAAATTCCTCTTCTGTCAGGATATTTTTTAGCACGAATTGCTTATGCAATCTCTGCAACTCACTTCATATAATGAATGTTGCCCATATCAGTAGAGGATTCAACAAATATGTAGGAAAAGGAATAAAAATTACAAAAAGAAAATCATAGTGTTCCACCTACTCACCTATTTTCTCGAAGCAGCTTGATGCGTAGCTGCATTTCTGCACTGCTAAGTTGCTCACCTGATGTCGTGACAGCTTGTTTCTCAGGAGGCTCTTCAGATTTGGCAAGGGCCTTAGCTGCTCATATGAAAAACCATTTGCATTGCAGTAACACCATCATGAAAGATAAGGAGAAAAACTTCCACTAAAAGATGCAGTAACAGCAATTGGAACTCACCAATAAAATCACGGCAAGAAAGCATGTCAGGATAGTTGTCAAATTCAAAAATGTGACTCCCTCCCTAAGACCATAGACGAGGGAACACTTCAACAATGATAAGGGTGATAAGCTTCAAAGTTCACACGGATACCTTTTAGATTTAACCATGAATGCCGACAAAAGAACCTGCTTAGTGCTGAGATTCAGCCATGGAGGTTTATTGGATGCTTCTTTCGTGTTTTTCTGACCTGAAAATTCATCAAGACGAGACTTAATAATTCTACATTGGGAAAAACAGCAGAATTCCAGAAATCTCTAACCAACAAACAAAAAAGCAATTGTCAGCAGGGGAAACATAAGCAATGCAGATTTCTACCCAACAACAAACCAGTGAAAGCATATATCATGCATTCATTATGAGTAACTTATAATGCATACCTTTGATGTTCTGAATCGGCACTTTAAGTTTTGGAGCTGATGCTGGGTCGTTCGGCACGAAGAGCAGCGCTTCTTCCCTCTACCCAAGATACCCAGAAAATCAATTTCACAGATCATCTTCATCCCACAAACACATAACAGAATCCAAACGCAAATGCCAGAAAAAACATCATATGTCCCATGACAAATCACACAACTTTGTCCCTAAAAGTTCTTCTGCCCGAAATTTTCCCGAGAAATGAAAAGACCAAGAGAAATATGATGCTTACAATTCTGAGAAATCCAGGAGTTCCCGGATCCTTCACAGAGCTCTTGTGTTTCACTCGCTTCTCTACTTGCCCACTCGCCATATACACAGACAAAGAAGAAAACTTTCCACAGATTTGGAGAGATGATCAGAATACTTAGGACTGCTTCATGAATTTATCCGTTGATCGGACGAATCGGTGAAGATGGCGAAGCATGCGCTTCGATGAATCAGGGTTTTAATCGCAGGTTCCTGCAAAGGTATTTTCTATGTTCCTTGTATTCTCTTATGCATACTGCATACATACGCAGACGCAGTGGCAAACTGTTTGACGTTTGGGCATTTGGAGGAAGACATGCACGCCGCTTTTAAGGATGCGGGTAGTATTTCCAAATCCACCCCTATATAGTTACGGATTCCTATATTTGCCCCTATATTTCTATATTTTTGTCTGTTTGGCTTTTTCTTCAAGTCAAGTGTTTTCGTGGTAGAAGCGAAAGTCATTCGGAAGATACAGAGATTCCTGACCAAACCAGAACGACAGGGTAGATCGAGAAGAGAACTAGAAGATGAGGATTACTGTAATGACCGCCGATGAACAGATCCTCACGTTGGATGTTGATCCCCACGAAACTGTAAGATTTCTTCTGACAGAGACCTAGTTTTCCCGATTAATCGGTTCTTAATCACAATGTGCGTCTCGAATTGTTCGACGAAAATTGTCCGGTTTCACCATTCTCTCTCATTAATCGATGTTTCGGTGTGTTCTCTTTGTTTTGATTCTGGGGATTGTCTCGCTTAGGTTGAAAATGTTAAGGCGCTGCTCGAGGTTGAGGTAAGGGATTTCGCATCACTCTTCTCGAGATTTTTGTTTGAATTCTTTAGTTTCGTATTGAGAAAAAGTATGAAGGAACTGAATTCCAGTTGAAATCTGCCTGATAGGTTTAGGGTTTTTGAGGTTTATCTGTAATCTTATTTACCACTGTATTTTTGCATCAATGAGCAGACAAATGTTCGGCTTCAGCAGCAACAACTTCTGTTTAATGGAAAGGAAGTTCAGAATTCCGAGAAATTGAGTGCCTTGGGTGTTAAGGAGGATGATTTATTGATGATGATTTCCAATGCCTCATCTGGGTGAGTTGTTTAATATCTAGTTATCTACGCATAGTTCTAGCGAAAACGATGCATTTGAATTTCCTTGTTGTCTCTTCTTGCTTCAGAGCTGCTGGAAATGACTTGGGCTTGAATCCCGATGGATCAGCTATTAACCCTGCAGCTTTCCGGCAACATCTTCAACGTGATTCTAATCTTATGGCACAGCTATTTCAGGTACCTCCATTGTTCCAAGTGATTGGCTTTAACTGTGATATCACTGATATGTTTCCCTGGTTCTAAATTTTTTCAGTGAAAAATTCTTATATGTACCGAAGCTTGTCTGCGAATTAGCATCGTAAAGAACACTGTCCATTACCATATATAGTGTTCCTTGTGCCTTTTGTTTTTCTTATTGTTCCTTACAGCATGTGTGGCTATAACCATGCTGCCATGGTGAAACGGAGAGGGTGTGTTTAGTTTTTGGTCTTTCTTTTTACCTGGTTGTTCCCATTGATAATGTAAACTGCAGACAGATCCTGAGCTTGCACAAGCTATTTCTGGAAACAATTTGAACAAGTTGCAAGATATTTTGCGCTCAAGGCACCGCCATAGATCTGAATTACAACGTCAGAAGGAGGAGGAGCTTGTAAGATTTTTCAAAACTTCAGTTAAATTTCACTCGAAGGGAGGCACTAGCCTTTGAGTAGCTTTTCATGTTGAAAATATAGTACTGCTATTGTGATGGAAGCCTGCTTACATATGCCTTTTCTGCCGCATTGTAGGCCCTTCTTTATGCGGATCCTTTTGATGTTGAAGCACAGAAGAAAATTGAAGCTGCCATTCGGCAGGTCAGTTTTTCTTTTTGCAGTCTGGGGATTTTTTTTGGTTATTATCTCAATATGTTCAAGATTACTATCAAGGGTAAACAATCATGATATATACAATTTTGTAACATGTCATCCATTTTAAACATAGATAGAAAATATGCTAAAAATGCATGATCTTCTTGTTTCATCCTGAATATTTACGAATTCTTTGTAAGTTTGCTGATTTCAACACATGCATAACACATTAGAAAGTGTCGCCGTTGACCCCGGAAAACTTACAATGAATTCGTTAATGTTCGAGATAAAAACGACCTGGTCATTTATTATTAGCGTACATTTGATCTACGTATATAAAACGGATAACTCTGTGCAAAATCGTGTATATTTTGGCTGTTTACGCTACCATGAATTCCTTTGTGACATTTCTTATATAGAGCTATTTATGCTTTGTAATTAGTTCTCTGATATGATCCCTCTTTTATCCTAGGTTATTGTTTTGTTCTTAACTTTCCGATGATCTTGACATGTTATTTCTTGTTTTCCTTGTTGTCTTGATATTACACGCAGAAAGGTATTGATGAGAACTGGGAAGCTGCACTTGAGTATAATCCAGAAGGTTTTGCTCGGGTGGTATGTATGCTCCTGGTCAAGTATGTATTTCTGCCTTCCTTTTAGATTCTTTTTCATGAAACTGGTAGTTTCTTTTTTCATCTTTCCAGGTAATGCTATACGTGGACATGGAGGTCAATGGTGTACCTTTAAAGGTAACAAATATAGAACCCAAAACAAAACTTTTGATCAGTTTACTAGTTTGATCTCCATTCATTTATTTTTTCTCTCTTTATCTTTTACCGAAGTAAAAGCAGAATTGTTTTGACATTTTTTCGTGGTTAAATGAAATCTGTTTCTTTACTGCTTCTTTGATCGAAACTTTTAAAAACACGTTTTGCAACGACACTTCTGCTTCAGGCTTTCGTTGATAGTGGTGCACAATCAACAATCATATCAAAGAGTTGTGCTGAGAGATGCGGGTAACTGTGGCTTCTGATTCTATATTTTCTCCGGTTCTGTTGTGAAGAATTGAATTGTTATGGATCTTCTTTGCAACCTATTCATGAAAACTTACTTTCAGATTGCTGAGACTCATGGATCAACGCTATAAAGGTATTGCTCATGGTGTTGGGCAATCAGAGATACTGGGCCGCATTCATGTCGCCCCGATTAAGGTTAACACCTGCGTTTGCTTACTATCTCTACTTGAGTAGCTGTTTTCTTTTTTTCTTTTCAATTGCCCATTTACTACTGATTCATCATTGTTGGTAAGAGGAAGTAAAATATCTTTCCATGTAGATTGGGAATAATTTTTACCCGTGCTCATTTGTGGTACTGGACTCGCCAAACATGGAATTCCTCTTTGGCCTGGATATGCTTCGTAAGCATCAGGTAAACATCACCACCACAATGCTTTCCGTAATTATGACCTCTGTATTTTGATCCTTTTCTGCCAAAAAACTTGTTTTTTTCCTCTTGTAGTGCATCATTGATTTGAAGGAGAATGTCTTAAAAGTTGGAGGAGGGGAAGTTTCCGTTCCCTTTTTGCAAGGTTATTTTACATTCTCAATCTGCAAAGTTCGACTTGAATGTGCTTACTGTTAATCTAATATCTGCCTAATTGAAAATTCACGTGATAAAAAATTTATGTACTTCAGAGAAAGACATCCCTTCTCGATTTTTGGATGAAGAACGTCTTTTGAATCAAGCATCCAGCTCAGGAGCAGCGGTAAGCTTAATCTCCTGTAATTGAATGTACGGCATTAGTTGATGGCGTCTTGATGGGAATTAAGAGATTGCGTTGTTCATATGAACAAAGTATGAATTTCCAAAAAAACAAAATCAAGTTTAACCATGTGAATGTAAAGCAGCATTAGTGGAATATCTACCCCCTCAAGTAGATCTTTTTTGTAGGTGTCATCGGGGTTAACCGAGAAGAAAAAGACTGATATGACCCCAGCAGCAAGTCTACCTTCAGGTCAGTTTTCGGAATCTGGAGGAAGATTCTGATATGCTTATGTTTTTTGTGAGATTCGAGTTCAATTGGGATTGGTATAGAATCTCCCCGTTTGAATCTGTTAAGCAAAGAGAACTTTCATCAACCTCATTTTGCATGCGACACTTTTGCTTCTGACTATGATTTGTCTCCTGTTTCCAGGAGCCACAAGACAAGACCCATCACAGGTAACTCACTCTGTCTTGTCTGATTTGATTTCCGTTATTGGAACACTCAAAACATCATTGCATAATCCGCGACGATTGCATTGCCACAGCCACAGGGACCTGAATTTGAAGCCAAGGTAGCAAAGCTTGTGGAGCTAGGCTTCCCCCGAGACGCAGTGATACAGTCTCTCAAACTATTTGACGGCAACGAAGAACAGGCCGCCGGCTTTCTTTTCGGCGGCTGAAGGTATTTTTTACTACCCAAAAAAAAAAAAACAGAACTCCCTAAAACATAAACAAATGATTCTCGATCCGAACCTTGGGTTTTTTTTTTTTTGTACTTATAGCCTCTTAGACAATGGGAAGGTTGTAATCACATTCATCTCTCCATTTCATATTTATGTTGTCTTTTAGGACGATACCAATTCTTAAGCTGCGGAAATATTTTCATGTTTTTTCCCTTTACCATAAAGTTTTGGAAAACGACAAGAGGGTCGTTCGTGAAGCAAAGGCCCGATTTTCTGACCAATGGGCTTGTATATAGAGAGCTATTTGCATTACAGAGAATTCCAATTTAAAGCTGAGGATAAATGAATTTATTTATATATTGTTTTATTTTTAACTCAAAACATCAATATTTAATTGGACGGCCCGTCACATTAAGGGCATTAAATTTTAATGGTTCTATGACGCTTTCAAATTCCAATGACTAGGACATTTATTTCTCCAACATATTATTTCTATATGCATTCGCATATATATATATATATATATATATATATATATATATATATAGAGAGAGAGAGAGAGAGAGAGAGAGAGATCGCTATCAAATCAACTAGTACTTGGAATAGAAGGCAAGTGAAGTCCTTTCTCGAAAATGATAGAAGACTTGACTTTCTTTACATTCTGAAACATGAAATACCTTCACTTTCCATTTAGATATGTCATTTCTTATTTGAAAATCTCATTTAATAATTCATAATCTATTTATTTCGTGTAATTAAACTTCAAAAGGTTAATTATAATTGGTTTAGAATGGGCAAACATAAATGTATTTGTAGTTTTCTAAAGACCACAACTGCAAAATTCTCCAAAAGAAAAATATATATATAAATATTAGATCATTAAATATCACTATAAATTATATCAATTAATAATCTAATATTTATATATTCTCCAATTCAGCAAATATATATATATATATATATATAGAGAGAGAGAGAGTCGGAGTTTTTGTTAAACACTTGGTCGATCGGACCATGGAAATTGATGATATCACAAATATATATGGGTAAATAAACATTCGTTACAAATCTTGAATGAATCGAATGCGAGCAATATTTACAGAGCCAACCAGCAAAAAGAAAAAAAATATATTTACATTGCCAAATGATTTACACAGAGACAAGAGCAAGACTATAGAATTCACATGACAGAGCAACCATCACTGTAGGTGTCGCGACAAACACCGTAGTAGGGCGGAGGAGGAGGAGGAGGAAGAGTGTAATAAAGGGCTTGACTTCTGAGATTCCGGCAGAATTCGCAGAAACCCGAGTTCGGAATCTCGCAATGGCATCTCCTCGGCGGCTCGTTCTGCTGTAGCGGAGGCGGAGGCGCCGCCTGTACGGTCACGATCTTGGCATGGCCGACTTTCTTCCTCAGCTCTCGTGTCAGCTCCACAGTGTCGATCTCTTCCCCCAACACCACCAGTTGATCGTTTTCTCCTTGAATCGACACTGATCTCACGCCTAAAATGGCAAAATTATGAGAGAGAAAAAAAACCCTATCTTGTTCCGCAAGTTACTTGAAGGAATGGCGAAAAGTTTCAACGTATTACATTTTGTTAACCTGTAAGCATTTTTGTTTGTTTGTGCAGTCTAGTTACACGTATTTGTGGTAAGCAGGATTCAAAGTTTTATATTTCTGGCTTTGTTTTTTCATGTGAAGAAAACCCTAACTTATGGAGCAAGCAAAAGGGTTACCGTACCAGATGTTCCTGACGCAATTTTCATAGCCTTGGATCTGGATTTAGGGCTATCAGTCATCGCCACCTTCAGAACTATCCTTTGCTGAATATATCGAATATGAAAAAGCCATCAATTAAAAAGGTGTTTTATAAAATTTCTAGTTTCTTTACATACACATATATATATTATACGGTTCCTTGCTTCACAAGAAATGGTCCGGAGAAGAAAACGGAAGCGAGAGGCTCTTACCCTCATCTTGCCGGAAAATCGCCGGTCAGAATATTCCGATGAACTAAATTAACAAAGGGTTAGGGAGAAAATTTCCAGATTTGAATGATTTATAGATGATGTCGGAGAAGCATTTTATAGGGAGACCTATAGATCCTTAGATGTTATTTAATTACTGTTAATATATATAATATATATACACACACATATATCTGTTTTTATTTTCATAATGTTTTTGTTTTAGTCAACCGAACCGAACCGAACCGCGGTTGCGGAGACCGAGTCGTAAGCAAATTCCATGAAATCTTCCAGTTTAAATATTATAACATCTTTGATTAGGTAAGAGTATTTGCCTGCTTGGACTTTGTTTATTATATAGTTTTTTTTTATAAAATGTTTATTATAAAGTTATATGACAACAGTATCACTTTCCTCGTAGCTCCTCTTGTCTGATTTCTCATTTTTATATTTCCTTTTGCGCAGTCATATGCTTTTGATTACATATTTTAACCGTTTGATTATCATCACGTTACCATTTTTCCACCATTTTGGATCTTTGTAGTTTTATAAATATATGTCAACTAGTTAAGTTACACGGTATGGTGACCACACAAGGAACCTAAGTAAATAATGTAATGATTGTGTGGACGTTTCCAAAAATTGTAAAAGATTAATTCTATACATTATATATATATATTGTGATGCATTAAAGTTTAAATGTATTTATATTAATCTATTGATATTTTGAGAAAAAAGATAGAATTTTATAAACATCAAGTACATTTTTAAATACGACATGTGGGTTACAATCTCTTCGAGTAAACGAAGAAAAGGAAATGAAGATATTTGATTTTTGTTCCCCTTTTTTTTTTATTTAGATTTTTGCACCTAAGTGAACATCCCTTTTTATCTAATGTTTGTTGTTCTTTTCAGCGGTCAAACATCTACATACCTTCTGGTCCAGGGAGAGTATTACAGCAAAACTATTCAAGAAGGCAGAGCAGAAGCAAATAAAAACAACGTAAAAAAAAAAACAAGATACGACATGCAATAACATTGCAGAAACAATCATCATTTAGAGGAGATTTCACATTTCCAAAGTCCAAACAGATCATCAGCAGTGAGATTTCAATGTGCATAGCATCATTAGTCAAGCAGAACATGGAGCCGATCACATAAAAGTCGAAAACTTTGAATCTCCGGGTGAAAACGAAAGCAAAACCCGGAAAAACCCTAGAACATGAATACGAAACGGAAACGGAAACGGAAACAGAGCCAATGCAAATCCGAACTCCATGAAATGAGATGCATGCGTTTATAAACACACAGAGAGAGACGAAGCACAGATGATGAAAGCAGAGCACAAGGATTTTGTTAAGCTGAGAGAGAAGGAGAAATCTCCTTCGCTAACAAGCAGTATTTGATTATCCGATGACTAGTGTTGCTCCGATTTTCCCACTTCATCATCACCTCCTGTCTGTTTCAGAAAGCTATGGGGAGTAGAATCTCTGTTTGCCTTTCCGTCTGCCATTAGAGAGACTTCACTGTTTCTTCCAACAAGTATCGAGTTAAACGGTCAGATTGACGTTTACTTCAAAGTTCAAACTTCAATTTAGGTTATCCATAAATTCAGGGGCCATGAGAGGGATTGCGTCCAGGAACACAAACGCTGCCTTCCACGGCCCAACCGCAACAGCGTTTGCGTCCTCATGATCAGATAATGCTAGGGGGAGAAATAACACATCGGAAAGATGCAATCATTCTAAGGTTTCTGTTTTTCTTTTGTGGGACACTAGAAAACATACAATAAATCATGGAGAGACATGGAAAATTTCATCACCAAACAGGAAGCTTCAATGGGTTTTGAGAAACTGACAGAAAGCTGGAGAATTTATTACATGCGTGAGTGAAGGTGACTCCTTTACGTGCATGTGGAGGCCACATGAACACATGCGGAGAAGAACAAAGGCTTCATCGTCTGGGAGGGAATCGCCATTTTGCTCTTTTTCAACCAAACGCATTGTTCCAATGTCAAATAAGATTCTACAGAAACATGAACACTCAAGAGTATGTTTCCAACTCTCACGGAGAAATAGTCGTACGTACCGGTGGCGGAGGAGAATGCTCAACGATCGGACTCCGACGGCGTCTTCGCCACGATGGAGAGCGCGTGCAGTCCACTCTCCAGCTCGTCTCGCAGCAGATCGTACACCATCCTGTGCCTCTTCACCAGATTCATCCCTTCAAATCCCTCACAGACTATCTTCACGTTGAAATGAGTCTCCCCGTCCGTTCTGCCCCTCACGCCGGCGTGACCCGCGTGCTGGTACGACACATCCTCGATCAATAGGTCCGAGGGATCGAGCTCCTTCTGCAATCTCTCCCTTATCCTCGTCGCTCTAGACCCAGAATCACCCGGACCTGACCCGGTTCGATCACCGGAGCTCATTCCGATTCTCGATCTGGAGCTCCCGTTTGGATTTGGACCAGATTCGGAACTTAATCCAACAATCTCCTGCTGATCTATGTGTCCTGAAAAGGATCTGGGAATGGAGGCAAAGTATCGTGGAGGATTTCCCGGCGAGATTAGGGTTCGGGTTCGGTGGAACCTCAATGCGATTAACCTAAACGAAGACGAAAACATCGCCGCCGTTCGGCGACGAGAGTTTCCTGAGACCTGTCTAATGGTTTATGTTACGAATACGAAACGACATCGTTTCCAGCTTCCTAAAAATACAAACGACGTCGTTTGTGGGTCCTCAATCCCTCATACCGTCATACCCTCCAACATCCGAGTTGGCGCTGACGTGGGACCTCGATTCGATTTTTTCCTTTTTTTAATTTTGGGTTTTACTGTACGAACAGAAACACGTACCAAGTGCCAACTGTGAGAAGGGCAATCTCGTAAATACATCGAACTCGTCCACCGGTTTGTCTTCTAGTGGCTCAGTGGGCCGCATGGGCCGGATACTATCAAATGAAGTGCATCGCCGACTTAGCGGCTATTTTAAAACGGTGTCGTCTTTGGCCTTTCTCGGCTTCTAACGTCCGTACTCGAGTCGAGGGTTTTTCTCCTTCGCTGCGTCAGAAGGGAACCGGATACAGAATTTCGTTGTTCGTCGGTTCTGATTCTGAGATCGACCGGAGAGGAAAAAATTCCGATGGGTAAGAGAAAAGATCGTCGTCTGGCTGCTATGAGTAACGCCGGTCGCCGTGTCAAGCTCGATCTCTTCGTGGAACCCCCTGGTACTATTTTCATCTTCTTTCTTCCATCCAATTTCGACATAGATTTGTGCGAATTTCATGGGTTCTTCAGCATGTTTGGCTCTTGTTTTTTCCCCGTTCAATTGATGTAATTGCCGTGTTGTGTCTTAGAACTTCCATGGAAACGTAGCAAGAGGTGAAGTTATCAGCCAACAATTCCTATTCATGTTGGACCTGATCTCTTTTTCATGTTGGGAAAGTCTGTAGCAAGTTGAATTTAATGACTAAGACCGTTATTATCCGTCATGGAATATGATTCAATTCAGTGAATAATCCGAAAAAGGAAAAAAAAAAAACATTTGTACTTCTTTTTGTTTTGTTTCCCCTGGGATCTCTGTTTTGTTGTACTCAATTATCTCTTTGATGCTTTTAGGAGATTTGGGTGGCTCGGATGCGCGCGATAGAGATGATCGGGAACAAACAGACCTCAATGAGTTACCCAATTCACCTTCTTCTTCAGGTGGGTTCCGTCATTTATCTTCAAACCCGCTATGTAGCGAGGGGCATGAGTATTCGACATGTTAATGCTGCCCAAAAATGAAAAAAAAAGAAAAGAAAAAGAGGAACGAACTCTTGTTTGTGTGCAAAGACATGTTATGTTGTTTACGAACCGTTTCGAAGGGATCTCGCCGAATATTTCTTCTCAGAGCGTAAGGTGGCTGTGATCTTGGGGACATTCATATGAGAGCAGTTCATACCCTGCGTCTATGGTATTTGAATGAGTCCTGCACCATTATGCTCTATTTTGCAGCTTCAAAAGCATTGTGGGGGCTTTCTTCTGGGAATATCTCATAGCGGTTCGTATATCTCTGGCTTTTATTGGCTTGCAACGGTTAATCTGACAGCTTTTGCGTAGTTGTAACAGGTGGCTGAAAAAACTTTCTCGAATGCTATTCTTGATCTTTCTACTTTAATCAATTGCAGCTTCAACATATCCGATGATTACTCCTTTAATCAGTTTTATTGAAATCTAATAATGTGACCAGTGGGCTTTCCAACATTTGATGGTCAAGTTTTTTCCTTTTCAGGTCAGAAAACAGAAAATCCTTTGCTTTTACTTGGGCAGTACAGTGATGATGAGTTGGAAGATTCGGTTGAGAGAATTAAGGATGTCACTGTGGATAGCTCATTAGCCGATAACACCAAGCAGGTAATGATATTTAATTTTTGGAAAACAGTGACCTGGTAATAAACTGTAATGTTCATTGTTCATCTTTGTGACATTTTCTTGGTCTTGTTGGTGTGAGTTTCTGACATGATTATGATGATGATTTTTCTTATCTTATCCAGGCTGAGGGATCTCCTCATGGAGGACACAAAGATACGGATGTCAAATCCGACGCAGACACTGTGATGCAGACGGTTGACCAACAGAGCTCAGAGAAGGATTCTTGTGCATCTGATGTATTGGCTGAAAAGGATGGGGGTAAAGTCACGGCAAGTGATTCTACTGACTCATTTGGACTACACAAGCAATCAGACTCTTTAATGCAAGCCTCTAGTATGGTTTCTTCTGATCTCCATGCTACTGGGGATGTTTCTTCACAATGGAAGATGATCTTGCATGAGGAAAGCAAGCAGTATTACTACTGGAATACAGAAACTGGCGAAACCTCATGGGAAGTTCCCGAGATTTTTACTCAAATTGCATTAGTGGGTAATGATGAAGAAACATATGCAGTTGGATACAGTGAATCTGGACCCATGGGTGCATATGAGTCCAACTTAGTTTTAAATGTTGCACCAAGCCAGTTTCTAGCTGTCCCAAATATTATCTCGGGACCTGAGAGCTTGACCTCCTTAAAGACAGTGAATGGTATTGTACATCAAACAGAAGCGTTGAATGATGGGTACAAAAGCGAGGATCTTAAAAGCAAACCTTTGGGAACTGATGGCGATCAAAGTGAGTGTCAGACAACATCTGCTGTTTCCCTACCATGTCATGAGAAACTTGCAGGTCCAGGAAATTCATCAGAATATGTGCTTGCAAATTCTGATAATGGAGCAGCTACTGATCTCCCTACTCTTCTGTTGGGGCAAAGTGAGCGTCTGCTGGAGAAACTGAGGTCATTGGAAAAGTAAGCAATCCTAGTTTGCTTTTTTTGGTTACTCATTGGTTTTTTTTTTGAATTAAGGATGCAACTGATCCTCTATCCTTTTTGAAGCTTGATCTATCCTTAACTACTTATATGTATTACAGGTCTCATGGAAGCTTGCCCGGCAATGAACGGATAGCGAAGTACATTCTGGAGGTTGAGATCAGATGTTCAGATATTAAGGCTCTCTCATCGGATGCTTCGTCCTTGCTCTTGTTTTGGTTGCACACTGAAAAACAGCTCAACCAACTGGAAGAGAGTATTAACAATGAAATCTACGAGCTTGCGAAGTCTGCAGTAATGGATGATATCGCAGCAATTGACAGAAATTCCCTGGAAGAAAAAGAGAAATCAGTTGATAGCACAGGAAGTGAACTCGAAGACAGTGGGATAGAAGGAGAGAGAGCTCATCCTGGGAAAGCTCCCAATAGAGATGAATTGGCTGGTGAGAATGTCGGGTCCCATTACGGAAGGGATTCAGTTAGGGAATCTGATGTCACTGATTCAAATGAAATGTTTGAGAAGACCTGTTTACCGGTTGTGGAAGATGACGACTTGGATGTGGATATGGAGGTTGAAGAATTTGTCCCACCGTTTGAGGCACCTGGTGGCGAGATTTTAGGTCAAACAGAACAAACCAACCTTCATACAGATGCAACTGGTCCACCTCCTCCGGGTGAGGAATGGACTCCGCCACCACCGCCGCCTGATAGTGAAGAGGTTCCCCCTCCCCCTCCCCCTCCAGACACTGACAATGAACTAATTCCTCCACCGCCTCCGGACGATGGACAGGTTCCTCCAGCTCCAGCCGATAAACTTCAGGGACTTTCATACATGTCATGCCAATCTTATGCTCAACAGTCCGCTACACATTATGACTTATCCTATCCGGGATCCAATTATCAATATTATGGGAATGTCGTTGCTCAAACTCCTGACAATCTGCTCTATGGTCCTGTTGATGGTTCTCAAGTCTCTCTACCACAATCTTCGTTTTATTATGGCACTGTTTCTACCACCAGTTTTGAATCTGCTCCAGGGACAACCAATGGGGTTGAAACTTATTACAGTTTCAAAGAAGGAATTGCTCCCCTGTTTCCTGTCATTAGTTCTGTGGAGTCATCGCTGCATCACACGGGTGTTAATTCTATTAATCACAGTGTTGTTAATGTTCAGCCTACTGATGCTTCTGCTGTCCTGGAAACTAGCTCCACAGCCAATGCCAAAGAGAGTGTTTCAATTTCTTCTCAATCAACAGATGCTGTTGCTAATTCGACTGTATCATCAAAAGGACAATCTAAAGGTATGCTTTTATGAATTGCCATATGTTATGTTGTGGTGCTTGGAAAATTTTGCTTGTTTTCCAACTCTTTGGCTCTGTTTTGTCAGTTGCACGGCCTAAAAGACGCCCAGTTGCGGTTGCATCGTCTTTGAGGTCAAATAAAAAGGTGTCGAGTTTGGTGGACAAGGTATGGTATTCAATCTTCTTTGCTCATTTTTTTTTCCTAACAAACGGTGATTCCTTAAAAAGTTTCTTAGGATTAGAGCTGAGGTGTCTCTATACTTTGTTCAGTGGAAAGCTGCCAAAGAGGAGTTGAATGAGAGTGAAGAGGAAGAGCCTGAGAATGCATATGAAATTCTAGAAAGAAAAAGACAACGAGAAATCGAGGAATGGAAGGCTCGGCAAATCGCCAGTGGAGAAGCTAAAGAAAATGCTAATTTCCAACCCCTCGGTGGTGACTGGTTAGTTCATCATCCTTTTTTAGTTTTGAAAGCTTTAACATCGATTGGATTTTCGCTCTCCTATCTCAAAAAGAATTCCAGTTACTTTTCCTTGGCGCCTGCTGTTTGATTCGTAGCTGCCATCTCATCTGACAGGCGTGAGAAAGTGAAACGAAAGAGACAACAAGCAGCCCGTGAAGCTGGAGAGACTAAAAAGGGCAAAAACCAGCAGACGCCTGATGATCTGACAAAAATCTCGGCGAATCTACCCTCGGGGTGGCAGGTTACTACTGCTAATTCTACAACTTTATGATTTTTGTCTCACATTCAAAATATTGCAATAAGACGCATAGTCCTGTTATAAATAACCTCCTCCTCCTCACGGGGCAGGCGTACTGGGATGAATCCAGCAAACAAATATACTACGGGAATAAGGCAACGTCTCAGACAACATGGACCCGACCCACCAGGTAAAAACCTAGGCTTCACTCAAATCTCTCTCTGTTTGAGTTTATGCTCCCCACCAAAGGGCACATTCCCTTGGATTTTTGCCCCCTTGTTGTAGCCTTTGATATCTTCTTTTCTTTTTTTTCCCTCCCTTGGTTTTTGTTTCTCTCTCGGTTATGTAAAAAAAAAAGAGTTGTTTCTGACGGGGTTTTCTTCGGCATGAAGTTAGTTTTGGAATAGAGGTTAACTGTTGAGATGGATTATGGATATCTGTGTTTGTAATTGTCCATGTAATCTATAAGAGGCTGACCTCATGCCATTGCCCTCTCGTTCCCTTCGCCCGTCCGTTATTTGGAGCTTGTCAGGTGAAAGGGAAGGGAAGGGCTCGAGGCTACCACCACCTTCAATGCCTGCCCGAACGCTTTCCACCCTTCAAAACGTCGCCATTTGGAGAATGAAAAATCCGGTTTCATTTCGTCTGCCACATGCACTTCATTCTCTGTCTAGGTAATGTCTACATCGTTTAGGACTCGCTTTGTTCATTATCATTCTCTCTTTACCTTAAGCGGCTATATCTCCCTCTTGTTTTTCTCCATTACAATCAGTTTTGAAGCGCCGAAAGTAGTGGTAAATCGAAGTTTGACGTTGAAGAATCTGTTACTGAAATAAACTTTGACGTCGAAATTTAAAGATTGTTCAATATGATTGCGTTAAATTAAAAAAATTAGAGAATTCAAATGTCTTGTAGTTTGTATACAATATTCTACGTTAAAATCATGCATAAAACATGATTGTTGAAATTCTTACATAATAAATATAAAATTTCCATCTAATTTCTAAATTAGATATGAATTTGGAAATTCATGACAATGGCTTGGTAATTTATCGTTTTTATTTTTATTTTTGATATTAGATTCTACCGGCGTATTCGTCGGTTGGCTGATTGAGTTAATAGATCGGTAAAAAATTGACTACATATAAAAAAATATTATGATTAGGTTGGAAGTTAATATCAATTTCATATTATTATATCACACTAGTTGGTGGTCCAATGGTTGAAATGTGATAAAAGTTATTTCAAGATCATGAATTCGATTCTATAAGTATGGAGGAGGAGCACAAGACTAAAAATTGACTGTGGATCTAAGAGGATTAAGTGAACCGAAAACTCAATGAACCTCCTATTTATATATAAAAAAAATCATATCATTATTTTAAAAATTTTGAAATTTATATATTTTTTTATAAATTGAGAATTTTTACTGTGTCACTTTTTAAGTTCTTCTTTAGAAATTATATTTATAACAGCATTAAGAATTTTATTAAAAATAAAGTACAATTTTCTATTTAATTATCATAAACAATGACACTTTTTTTTATAATTTCAACGTTGCTAATGCTTCGTTGAATCATTATTCAATATTGTATTTTGAACAATTTATTAAGATTTTGTTTTACTGTTTTTGATCTTTGCTTAAAAGAGTTATAATTGGCTTCATATTGTTAGATTAACGTTTTTTGCGCAAAAAATAATAATTTTTAAAATAACATAAATTTATTAAATAATATTATTTTTTAAAATAAATTCTAAAATTTATTTGTTATAAAAAAATAATTTTAAAGAATTTTGTATGTAAGAAAATAACAAAAGGTAAATGTTACTTTGCCGAATAATGCGAAATCTCTTTTAAGAAAAAGTAAATGCAAAGACAGTGATTAGGCTTTCCTCCACGCGCCGAATTTTTGAAAAACAGTCAATGAGAGATGGGCCCTTCTTTCCAACCCTGAGCCTATTTTTCTTTTTAGTCAACTGGCCCATCTCTCATTGACTGTTTTTCAGGTATTTCATGTTTAACAATTTTTTTTCGGACATTCCTGAAAGTTTATTTAGATTAAAGCAAAAAGTTCATTCGGAAATTTTAATTTTTTTTTATAGCATGGTAGAAAACTATATATTTTTTTAATACATTTTCATACAGTAGAAATACTTTGATTTTTTTTTTCATTTGTTTTCACCTTAAACACTAGATATTTTCCGAATGTATTTTTAAATTTGGGCAGTGCAAAATTTGATATGGAAAATCATAGTTTAAAGTGAAAGAGTTAGCATCCGACGTCTATATACATGCAATCATTTTACATTAGACTTCTATGTACATTTAAATGTTGAACGTCTATGGATCGGAAGCCCAATTGCAGCTTTTTACAAGCCACATCATCCATGCAATACACCGACGTTGATAAAAGTTCCTTTCCCGAAGCAGGTCCATCCCCAGTTTGCTTCTTTAGCCACTTTCCCCAATGGCTGCGACAGCTGTGAACTCTTTTATCCATAAGGAAGTCCTTTCAGTATCACAACGCACATCTGGAACCCTGGCCAGTTTTACTCGAGACGGGGTATATTCTTGCGGAGAGAAAACGCAGCCGCAGCTGCAGCTGCCGCTG
>NW_010965696.1:788373-850713 GCF_000463585.1 Tarenaya hassleriana
CGCGGCGGCGTCGGCGGCCGGGGCAGAGTGTCTGCAACCTGCAGACGAGTCCAATGCACGACTTGGCCCCAACCAGAATCAGCCAACTGAATTTCCGCACATGCAGACTAGACATGTTGGTGGTTTCACCAGAATTTACCATACGATACGACATAGCCCATGGCCACTGCTCCAACTCTCGATCAGACCCAGCAACCATCACTCAACCAAACCTGCAATGGCTGAAACTACAGTTCCTCAACCAAACCTGCAATGGCTGAAACTACAGTTCCTGCTACAGAGATGCACAAGTGGACGAGTCAAACAGATGCAAAGTGATTTTGTATGTAAGTACTTAGGAATATGATCAAACAGGGACTGGAATTTATGGTGACAAATGGAGGCAGAGGAATAGATGGATCGGTTATATAGAGTTGGTGGATGATACATTGACACTATGTGGATCACCATCGACATCATGCTTCTCTGTAGTCTGTATCTTGAATTCACAGCAACGGGAGACTTTGTGACTTGTCTGTATCTCCTTGTCCTTCTTCCCCTTTTTCTATCACTTGAACTTGGAGAAGAAATAGAAACTGTTAAATCCTCAAGAGCTTCTTTATCAGATAATATATTAACATACAAATCTCTCCAGGAGTAATTCACCATGAAACCCTCTCCCTTTTCCCCGAGACCTCAGAGAAAAAAAAAACTATGTTTAATGGAAAATTGATAGTATGCTTTGATAAAAGCATTAAAAGCTTGTGGCCTACCAAACCAACACCCTAAAGGGGAAAAAAGAAACAGAAATCAAGAAAGATTCAGGTTGGTCACAGTTGATCCACTTTGCTCCCACTTCACCTTCAACACCCCTTTATATTCTTGCTTTATATACCACAACCCTTCTCTCAAACTCATTTCTTGAGTCCCAAAAAAAGCCGAACATGGAGACCAGAAGATCGGCCGACCAACTCATAGACAATCCTGTCGTTGGTTCTATGCAGATTGCCGGGAGCAACGGAGTGGTTCATAACATTGAGTTTGTGTCCCAAGCTTACCTCAGAAACCGATACTCCTCTGAGATCGACATCGAAGAAGAAGATCACGCTTCCAACGCTCATGAAGCCCGACCACTTCCCATATTTCTCAAGGTTTTCTCCCTTCTCCTTTCATGGTTCCGTTCTTCATGTTGTTTCAGCCCCACTTACTTCTCTAATGCAGTTTGAAGATGTGGAGTACAAGGTGAGAAACAGCCAAGCTGCCTCCACAAACCCCGCAAAAGCAATGGTGTCGAAGGTCGCCGCACAAATGAAGTCAGACCCAGACGGCTACAAGCATATCTTGAAGGGCATAACGGGAAGCACTGGTCCTGGCGAGATTCTTGCCCTCATGGGTCCTTCTGGGAGCGGCAAAACGACTCTCTTGAAGATAATGGGAGGAAGACTAACAGATAATGTCAAGGGAAAGATTACTTACAATGACATTCCTTACAGTCCCGCTGTTAAGAGAAGGTACTGCACCAATGAGCTTTCCTTTCACTACATAGCCCGATAATATTTTCCCGAACCTGAACTTGCCGGTCTTTCTGTCTTTTTCCAGGATTGGGTTCGTGACACAAGACGATGTGCTGTTGCCACAACTTACCGTCGAAGAGACCTTGGCGTTTGCCGCGTTTTTGAGACTTCCAAGCAGTATGAGTAGGCGACAGAAATATGCCAAAATAGAAACGATCGTTAAAGAGCTAGGCCTTGAAAGGTACGTCCCCTTATCTAGAAACAATTGTTCCTGGATTTGTCTAGGATAAGCTATCTATACAGCTTCGAGTCCAGCAAGTGCCACTCTTATCTTATCTATACTAAACCAATTTCTTGATATGCAACAAAGGTGCCGTCACACAAGAGTTGGAGGTGGTTTTGTGAAAGGAATATCAGGAGGAGAAAGGAAAAGAACAAGTATAGCATATGAAATTCTTGTAGATCCTTCCTTGCTGTTCTTGGACGAGCCAACCTCAGGCCTTGATTCCACTTCCGCAACTAAACTTCTTCATATTCTGCAAGGAGTAGCTAAGGTGTCAGCACTTCCAATCCCGCAAATTAGTTATGAGTAAAGTTCTTGGGATACTTGTTTTTAATTGATTCAAATGTCTTTTGCAGGCAGGAAGGACAGTCATCACGACAATTCACCAACCATCAAGCAGGATGTTTCACATGTTCGACAAGCTACTACTGATCTCAGAAGGATACCCTGTTTTCTATGGCAAAGCTAGGGAAACAATGGAGTACTTCTCATCTTTGAGAATCGTACCTGAAATAGCGATGAACCCAGCAGAGTTCTTGCTAGACTTGGCCACCGGACAAGTGACGGACATAAGTCTGCCTGATGAACTATTGGCTGCCAAAGCCTCCCACCCGGATTCTGAGGAAGTGATAGTCAAGGTAAATATAAAAAATATGAAATGAACGCTTTCATACCTTCGATTCAGAGTATCACTGAACCATTTTGTTGCAATAGCAGTACCTACAACTAATGTACAAGACAGATTTGGAGCCGAAAGAAAAGGAAGAAAACCACAGAAACAGGATGGCCCCAGAACATCTTCAGCGGGCCATTCAAGTGAAGAAGGACTGGACACTTTCATGGTGGGATCAGTTCTTGATCATTTTCAGAAGAACATTCCGAGAGCGGTGTAGAGATTACTTTGATAAGCTAAGATTTGTTCAAGCCCTCGGCATTGCTGTCTTGTTGGGTCTGCTATGGTGGAAATCGAAGACAGACACAGAGGCGCACCTTAGAGACCAAGTGATTAAACTCGTGTCAGCCTTGCACTTACACCAAAGCTATAAATAAAACTCTCACTTATTACATAACTTCTACTTGCAGGTTGGCTTGATGTTCTACATATGCATATTTTGGACATCGTCATCCATCTTCGGAGCAGTATATGTGTT
The DNA here is from genome assembly GCF_000463585.1 of Tarenaya hassleriana. NCBI lineage: Eukaryota > Viridiplantae > Streptophyta > Magnoliopsida > Brassicales > Cleomaceae > Tarenaya > Tarenaya hassleriana. Next base: position 791,301 of record NW_010965696.1, read on the forward strand.
TCCCTTTGAGAAGATCTACATAGTGAAAGAAAGAAAAGCTGATATGTACAGACTAAGCGTATACTACGTATGCAGTACACTCTGTGATATGGTAGCACACGTTTTCTACCCAACATTCTTCATGATCATCGTCTACTTCATGGCTGGGTTCAGGAGGACTGTCCCGTGCTTCCTTTTCACCTTGTTCACAATACTATTGATAGCCATCACAAGCCAAGTAAGCACACAAAAAGAGGGTTGAGCGAGATGACTTATACCATTGCTTTTTTTAGGATTCTACCTCTTTGGCGATTAAGATGGTTTCTGCCTCATAATTTTCAGGGTGCAGGAGAGTTCCTTGGCGCTTCAGTTTTGAGCATTAAGAGCGCAGGCATGATCGCCTCCTTGGTGCTAATGTTGTTTCTTCTAACAGGAGGTTATTATGTTCAGGTACTCAGTATACTCTTAACCCAGCCACGTTCAACCATGGTAGACAACTTTACATGGTAATGATAACCTGGTGTAAGCCTCATGACTGGAAGACAAACTATAATCAACAACAATCACACATGAGCAAACATCCTAACGGATAGAGAATAAATGTAATTGCATATGCATGAAGACAGAAGAAATATCTTATGCTCTTTTGAACTCTTGAATGCAGCACATACCAAAGTTCATGCAGTGGTTGAAGTACTTGTCCTTCATGCATTATGGCTTTAGACTGCTGCTGAAAGTTCAGTACTCGGGCGACCACCTTTATGAATGTGGGAGCAAAGATGGCTGCAAGAAACTGCAAAGCTCATCTTCCTTCGACACAGTCAACTTGAATGGCGGTTTCCAAGAACTATGGTTTCTGCTTGCCATGGCTTTCGGCTACCGCCTCTGTGCTTACTTCTCCCTGCGGAAGAGAATCAATATCTGCCATCTCTGATAATAAGACGCAGCCTGAAAAAGATAAGCAAGCTTATACAGCAACTATGGCATTAGATCCATGATCAATCAAGCTCCCTCCAATTTTGAAGTCTCAAGGTGTTATATATGGACAAGAGCAGAGTAGCAATCAGAAAATTAGCATTAAAGTTATACAATTGTCATTCTGCTTTTGTTTTAATAGAAAGACAACATAACCCAACACAGAATATAAAATATAATGCCTTGGTTCATCATATAAACAAGTAGTAACAACTCTCTGTTCAATCATTTCATGTATCTCTGCAGGAATTTTCGGTGGAAGTCGTTCCTGATAGTGTCATTGATGAAGCGCTTAGGTGCTTTTGTTTCCCCACGGGCCTGATTCTTGAAAACCACATCATCATCCCACCTGAACAAAGAAAACTGAATCTTAATCTCTGCTCCTACAGTTAATATAATTCCAAGATTCATGAAAAGAAATGGTTTTCAAGTGACTAACCTCCTTTTGACATTGAATGAGGCTGGACTGTTAAGGAGTGGATTCCCTCTGAGAAGTGCTTCTTCCTTCACCTTCAGCTCTTCCTCCTGTTGCTGCTTTTCCTAGATAACATGCATGACACAATTAAATACCAAAAGATCCAAGGTAACAGCTGGTTTAAGAATATAGAATCTCCCCAAGCTAAATAGTCACATCAAAGCGTTAAAACAAATTATTGAACTGAGACCTGTTCTAGCCATCCATAGAAAAATATCTGCACACAATTCCTCACCAGACAAGACTAATCGTACCTTTCGGAGTTTCTCCTCAGCTCTTTCTTTCTTTATCTGCTCAAGTTCAGCCAAAAGAGCTTCAGTGTCATCTTCATCATCGTCATCACTTTCGTCATCACTGAGACACAAAAAATCAAACCGAAATAAAAATATAAAATGAAATGTAGAGCTTAGTTTGGAGAAAGGGACACAAAATCACATTTTGGGAGAAATCACAACCAAGAATCATCATTTCTCCCCACAACAAAACACATAACTGTTCAATAAGGATAACAACTTACAGCAAATTACTTGGTGTGAAACAATAGAAAACCATTTTGGAAACATCTCAACGCCAGTAGCATATCATAGCCAAAAGTAGCAAAATACAACTATAATCTTGATCCTTATAATCAGATATAAAGTAACCTAAAAGGGACAACAGACTATGAAATAAAAGCAAAGAAAGACAATACAGGAGATGGTCAAGTTACGAACCTATCACCTTCACTCTTGACCTCAATGTCAGAATCATCAGCATCTGCACTGCGAGGAACAATCCGGTCTTCAGGGTCCCTTTTAGAGCCTATAGACAAGATATCCATGTCAGAAAACGTTTTGAACAAAGTCTAATTCATATATAATGACAATGACAATTTTCCAACCTTCCAGTAGAAGTTGACTGCCCCTTCTGCGATCTCTATCATCTGAAACCATGCAACAAATCACATTAACAAAGAGGCAGTGTGGAGAGGTTAGATTTCGCAAGCCACATAAGATCATCATAGTGAAAAAGACATAAGTTAACAACGACCATCTTGTTTACCAACGTAAGACTTGTCTTTGGATGAGAAATGTCTCCTCTCACGCTCCTCGAGCTCATCACGAAGATTCTTCTTCTGCAATTCTTCTTGAGTGTGCTGTCCTTCCCTCCTGCGAAACGAAAACAACAGGAACACATGAGCATATCCAGCCAACAAAAAAGCCTTCAAAAGATCAACTCAACAAACCGCCATACACAACGACACGTATATCCATAAAGGTACAAAAGGGAGCAGATAACATTTATAACACGAAACAACCCATCTCCGAAGCGCGAAGCGTAAACAGGTACCAATTTCAGCAAATTCCACAAGAAAAACACGATACGTGCAAAATCAACTCGTGTTCCACAGCAGTAAACCCTAGAAATCTAGCCAACCTCACCGATTATCTATATCGAGAGGAACCCTAGAAACATTGCATAATCACAGAGTCACAAAATTTGTCACACAAAACGGAAGAGAAGCGAATCGAAACCTCACCTTGGCTTGAGAGTCGTATGAGCGGCGACATCCCTGGAGGAATACTTCTGAGAGGGGCCGAATATCCGAGCACCTCCCTGCTCGTTGCCACCCTTGGCGGGAGCCCAAGTCGGCCGAGCAGCAGTCGTCATCTCCGATTCACAAAAACCCTAAATCCCAAACGAGATAGAGATGACCAATTGAAACAAGAAGAGAAGAGGAGTCGGGCGGGGCTTGAAAAACCGTAGTTGCGTATGTTTATATATATATATATATAAAATCTTATTATATTGATAAATATTTCAAAAACAATCTTACTCCATTAACTATGAACTTTGATAAATGGATTTTTTTTTTTTGTAACTGAATGGTTTTATTTTTTCTGGTTCATGGAAAAGTGTGTTAATCCTATAAATAATCAACTAGATTATATATTATACGTCGGACCATCGCTTGAATTTCAATCCTATATCCCCAATCAAATCAATTACAAACACAGAGTTCATCACTAATATATCATATGCTTCCATACATATATACAAATTATAATCATGATACTGAAATTTGGCCAAGGAATGAAATCATCTATCATTATCAACATATAGGAGCTCTCTTCTACTTCATTCATTAACCAATAGAGAAGAGATTCAGTTATACACAGATTTGCATGTTGCAACAAAGACCAGGAAGGTCGGACACTATGTACGAGGAAAAGAAGAAGATGATTGTCGGAACACTTGAAAAAGAGTCTTAACTTGGAAGACAAGAAGCGAATCTGACATCATCTTGATTCTTTGTTCGACGAAAGATTCCACTTACACTTGTCGAAATAACTTTCTTGGAGGCTTCTGTTTTCGGCTTCCGCAGTTTCTTTCCAGAGTTCTTCGGGATCTCTGAGTTATGGAGTGATGATGATTTGACAGGAATCTCGGTTTCAGACAAGATCCTAGTTGCTATTTCAGCTGCTTTCTTCTGCTCTCTCTCCCGCCATCTTTTAAGATCTGCTTCAACTGATCTTTTGCCTTCTTCAGCAATCTCAGCTTTCTGCACCGCCTCTGTTACCTCAGCCTGTAGACCCTTAATCTCTCCCTTACTCATCTCTAGTTTCTTGAGAGCTTCATCCATGCATGCCCTTGTAGCATGTACCTGAGCTAAGTTGTTGAATTCCTCGGCTTTCTTTCGTAAAGACTCAAACTTTTCCAGAGATATCGTAATTCTGGAAACGGGTTCTGAAAATGAGGCCCTGGTAACATCAGTACTCTCGGAAAAGGCAAATCCTTTGACGCATTCAAGGGCGCGTTCCTTGGCAGCTTTCGCTTCTTCAGCCTCAAACAGAGCAGCTTTCAGCTGTTCTTCGAGCTTTCGTAGTTCAATGTTTACGTCTTCAGCTTCCTTCCTCAGCTCCTCTGCTTCTGCTTCAATTTCAAGATCAGCCTTGGTTTTTTGGAGTTTGGCGTGAAGGTCTCTGGCAATGGCTTCCATTTCTATTTCCTTCTCTATAAGCCCTGCATGTTCTTTCTGCACGTTTTTAAGCTCGAGTTTCAGAGACTCTAACGTTTTGCATAAACCAATCTCCTCTTCAGCTACCCTCTGAAGAGATTCCTTGGCAATGTCCAGGTTTGAAGTCACAACTCTCACAGAATCCAAATCAATACCCTCCACATTTCTCATATCCTGGCAGATTTTCCAGATCTCTTGCTTTTTCTGATCGAGTTTGCTAAAAACAGCGGCGTAAATGTCTACAGTCGATTTCAAATCCTGTTTCTGAGCCGAATCTGCTTGTTTGTTCCGTTTTCCCTGATTCCCGGCCATTTCTGTAGCACTTATGGCTGATTCTGCAGATTCATCTGCTGCTCTAACCTTGTCAGAGAGATCAACAACCACTGTTTTCGCCTTTTCAAGCTCCAACACTGCCTCAGCCTTTCTTGCATCAGCCTTCTTTATATCTTCTTTCAACTTGTTCAACTGTTTCCGAGAGAGATGAAGCTTTGTCTCCTCATTCGGTGTTCTCTGCAACCAAAACCCATACTTAGCAGAAGCACACATATGCTGCAATTAAACGACAGAGCCCATTTGTTGTGAAGGAGGTCTGATCAGAGTTCCTTTTATCTTCTTTAGCAAAATGGGTTGTCAACCTCAAGTTGAAGAAATCTCTAAAATCTCATACCCTTGATCGGTTTGCCGAAAGATTAGAGGCCATAATGCGTTTGTTTCTAGACAATGGACGGGTGCCAAAGAGAATAACTGCGTCTTTGACAGATTGCAACGATGAACTTGTGTCTCTCTCTCCCTTTGCAGCCATATTGCAGCCTCTTCAGATTCGCTGCTACAATACCTGTTTGACCCACTGTTCTATGTTAAGCTACAAATGAACAAATAAGAAACACTTTCTACCCATTTACGTGAAGTAAGACGCAGACGCTGAACTCCATCAATTAGCTGAAAATTTCTCAAGGAGAAGAGCCACGAGAGCAAAAAGAAGAAACCAGTGAGCACTCTACCAATGGCAATGGAGTCATCTCGAGCTCGAACAAAAAGAAGGAAGAGAAATCATTCTATATGATAATGCGAGTTACACAAGTGGGATCAAAGAATCTGACTACACTTTTAATAAGAAACACAGACCGAGAAGAACGAAACATGACAAGGAATGAGACAGAAGCCGAGGGATTTGCAATAGTCAAGACAAGAAAACCCTAAGAGACTAAATATTGAAGCCCAAAAGGGACAAGACAGAAAACTCGGAAACAGGGGAAGACTATAAGATTTCAACTTTTGTTCGATAGTCACAGGCAAAAATGCAGAGACCCCACCAGCTAAAATCGCCTACAACTGTTCATCCATGTCCGTCGAAGCCAAAATCAGCCATTCTTCCTAATCCATCAATCGAAACAACAGCAAAAACCCAGAAAGCATATATGCGGTTCTTCACGAATCTCCGAGAATTACGGAGGAAAAAAACTGTCTTTCCCCACCAACAAAATCAGAAACAGTACACGAAGAGATGGAAAAAAGCGAAGGAATTTGTACCTTCTGGACGGCTTGTTTGCGTTTCGTTCAATAATCCAGAGGAAGAGGGAACTTCCTTTTTTTTTTTTTTGATACTCTAATGTGCAAAGCATGCACGTGCTTAATGTCCATGCAAAGTATCACGGGCCTCTGGACTCATGCTTGTGGGGGGTATTATTCTATATCCGATGTCACGTTCCTGGAGGCCAGAAAGTGATTGATAATTTTGTTTAGAGATTTTAAAATCATTTTTCTATAAATTTCTCTTGAAATAACATTTAATTGGTTGCGTTTTGGGCATTATATCAAGAAATATTTGTCGGATACGGATCGGATACGGATATCAAATTCGAATTATCCGACATATCCGATCCGATCCGTACTAATTAATAATATTATTAAATATAAAAATAATTTGCTATAAAAATTTTAAATGCTTTATACTTACATAATTTATATATATATTCAAGAAATATTTTGTATATATTGAGATTTAGAATATTTAATCTTTTGAATATTAAAATTTATTATGTTTAATTTTTAAATTTTAAACTTTCAATATATTTGTATATAATAGAATTATATTTGTATATAATAGAATTATATTTGTATATAATAGAATTGATTTTGAACTTTAAAATTTATTATGATTATATTTATAATTGAATTGATTTAAAATATTTAAATTATGAATTTTAAATTGTGAATAACATTTATATTAAATAACTTATATATTTTTTTATATTTAAAATTGTTATTTAAATTTGAATTTAATTTTTATAATTTTTATGTCGGATAAGGATATTCGCAAATATCCGCGATATTTACGGATATCCGAAATTTTGGATATCCGTAAATTACGGATCGGATACGGATAATAAAATCGAGTATTTGTGCGGATCGGATACGGATATCTCAAAAATCACGGATATCCGATCTGTGTCCACCCCACATGGTACTGCAAAATGATTGGTGGAATTGGATCCAATATCTTTGCCATCTTTTAAAAGCGGAGCTAAATTTAATGGGTCCATACTCGAGGCTTCATAGCCTTTAGGTTAGGCTCATGACGGGCCATTAACTGCGCCAATAATATATTTTAGATGGGCCGTACACACAGGCCATATGTGCGCCCAAATATGACATGCTTGTGTACAAAAGCTAATAAGATAATGGAGGATTATACTGATTCACAATATTAACATATTATAAAGATATATAGCTTAAGTTTTCCTCCTCTTCGTCTGCTGAAATACTAAAATCTGTAATGACTCCCTCAAATTCTGAATCATAACACTCTCTTTGTTCAAAGGGGGATTCATTCTGATCTCTTTCACCCCGCAAGGCTTCCACAGAACAGAAAAGCTGTCTTCCGTCCCGCCTTCGTTGCTCACCGCATCCGTCGCATCCGAAAATCTAGCAATCTGTCCAAGCATGAGAGTTATCCAAGTGCAGGTCGATGTAAATGACACGCTCAAAAGGATTCATAAATTGGGCTTAAATCCAACAAACGCTGTGCTTTTAAGACTTTAGAGACATGGGTTTCTCATAAGATCAAATACCCGCATCTTTATTTTTTGGCCAGAGAGATGGATTACTTTTTTCGTTCATGCATGCCATTATATACTGTCTCTGACAAAACATTGGGAATCAATCTCTGCTGTGTTTAGCTGGGGAGGTAAGAAGGTTACTTACATGTACAAGGAGTCAACAAGGGAGGATGGACGGTTTTCACTGGTTCTGATGGTGGCGGCTCTGGCTCGAGAAGCTTTGTTCAAGCAAACCCGAATCCTTCACTGGCCTCGTGAATTGCAAGCAAAAGACGCTCCTGAAGTTGTTCCTTCGATGAATACTCTGGGAGGTCCAGCTGGTTGAAACTGCGAGCGAGCAGATTCAAGTAGATGTTGAGCCAGTCGTGGGTGAGAATCAATCTTTTTGGTTCGGAAAAGTAGAATGATGTTATGTTATTAAAGGTTATGAGTGATGTTATCTAACCATGTATGAGCTGATGGTAGCCGCTCTGGAGCTCCATAAGCTTTGTGGATTTGGAATCTCTGAGGGCCAGATATTCCCTGCAGCGCCTTGAATCCCTCCAATGGAACCTGAAACCCCCCAAAAAAACCGTTTTGAAAACGCAGAATAAACTTGTGATAGACTAATTTAGGAAAAGATAATGAGGAATGTAAGAAACAGAGAAACAGGAGTAGAGGTTTATCACACCATGTGTTTCAAGAAACATCTAAAAAGAAGGGTAAGAGGTATTTATCGTATTTACCAAAGATGTAGCAAGACTAGAATGATCTCTTAAACCAACCAACATCTATTATCACATATGCATGATTATTATTGTTACATGAGAGATCGAAATTCCCCTGCTTTACCTTTGATGTTCCAGTGACAAATTGCAGTAGCCTAGCCATGTCTTCTTTGCTAAAAGCTTTAACTACCTCCCAGAACCATTGAACAACGGGAGATGCCGGTGTGTAACCAGTATACTCGGTGTTTGCTTTTAGATCGTCCACTAAACAAATGGAAACAGAAAGAACAATTGTCACGATAGCTCATACGAGCAAAGAGATGCAATGATAATTGAACATATGGGGGAACCAACTCACAATCAATTTCAGGCAGCCCACTTATAAGCAGCTCAAGCTCTTTATCATTGAACATCGATACGAGGTCCCGTGGTATTAACTCATTAAAGCCTTCAAGGAACGCGTTGATTTGAGGCCGGATAGCATTAGTCAATATGTGGCTGGCTACAAGGTCAACATATTCATGCTTGGTTTCTTCTGTCACCCGTATGTTTCGTCCTCCAGGTTTAAGCTCGTAATCCGTCACCTTTATCAGCGGATAGCAAAAAGATTAAAAAAATTCAACATGACATGTGCATGGGAAAAAAACAGCATGACGGATGCCTATGACCACATACATACCTCAGCCTTCTCATAAAGGATGTGTTTTTCCTCATCTGCATCCATGCTAAATGTCAGGTCCAGTATGTCGCTCACATCATTCTGGGAGGAAAAAAAGGTGACAGCGAGGGATTAGTCTAACAGATAACAGGACTAAAAAAACAAATTCAGGCAAGATCTCAAACCTCTAACAACCACTTCAAATTCTTGTAGTAATCGGGATCAACCGCCTCTATATCATGGTAAGTCACCTTTACACCAAGTATGTGTTTATAGAAGGAACGAGTCAGATAAACATCCAAAAGCTGCCCGTCTAACAATGCCTTTGCCACCTGCAGGAAGGGAGATAAAGAAAAAAACAACTTAGGTTAATAAAGAATGCACAGCAAGAAAACCATAGTAGAAAGGTCCTCGTATATTACCACACGACCCACAAACTTGAAGTATGAGAGATGCTCGGTTTGGTATACAGAATTGGGATTCGGTTGGAAGGTCACATTGTTTCCAACGGTTGTGAAGAGCAAAGCTCCCTTGTCAAATATAACCCTCGACAGTAACTGATACCATTCTCTAGTCAGACCACCAGCATCAATACCTTCCTCACCTTGAAATTGCACATTCAACCGTCCTTTCAGATCCTGCGGGGAACGCATACGCAACTGGTTGTATGAATCTTCCAGTACGTAAGCACGACGGACACTGATACGTAATGGCCCAGAAATGTGTTGGTCGTGCTGTTGCCTTATCCTTGACCTGAAATATGCTTTCTTGTTGTCAAAGTCAATCAGCCTTGGTGCCTTCAACATCATAGAAAGTGACTTCTCCAACAAACTTGGATTCTGTCTAACAAATGCATTCAGAAGACGCCTGTGCTTCTCAGCAAACTTTGCAAATGTAACAGATCCATCAAGCTTTTTCTGGGAATCCAAAACTGATGTAGAGTTCACAGAATAGGAGCCATGGGCAGCCTCCTTAACTTCTCCAGCTGTCACATTTGCATGATCTTGCTGCAAGATTGACAGATTAATTTGGATCTTTTCACAGAGAACAAAGAAAGCCTCAATAAGAGGTAGGAGCTTCTGGGTTCCTGGAGGAAGAGGGGATGAAGGAGAGGCTCCTTGGACATGATCTCTGGGGTTTACATTGGACGTGGTTGTAGGCACAGTATGATCTAGCTGCATCTCAGTCATAGTAATACACTCGCTCAGTTCTGTGCCTTCAACATCATAGAAAGTGACTTCTCCAACAAACTTGGATTCTGTCTAACAAATGCATTCAGAAGACGCCTGTGCTTCTCAGCAAACTTTGCAAATGTAACAGATCCATCAAGCTTTTTCTGGGAATCCAAAACTGATGTAGAGTTCACAGAATAGGAGCCATGGGCAGCCTCCTTAACTTCTCCAGCTGTCACATTTGCATGATCTTGCTGCAAGATTGACAGATTAATTTGGATCTTTTCACAGAGAACAAAGAAAGCCTCAATAAGAGGTAGGAGCTTCTGGGTTCCTGGAGGAAGAGGGGATGAAGGAGAGGCTCCTTGGACATGATCTCTGGGGTTTACATTGGACGTGGTTGTAGGCACAGTATGATCTAGCTGCATCTCAGTCATAGTAATACACTCGCTCAGTTCTTGCCACAAGGGTTCTAAGGCCATGTTTAATCCCAGCATAACATCTTGTTCCTCCTGTTCTGTTTCACTCACGCTTCCCACATTGTTATTATTAGCAGGGGAAGTAAGTGAACTAAGTACTTGCAGTACTCGCAGGATTGACTCTCCAGCCATGGAACCCGTACTGAGACCTATCTTTTGTGCATTCCTGAGAATGGTTAACTCATTGACAGTAGAAGCACTCAAACTGCTAGCTAATTCTGAGAGTTCTTTTGTGAAGAACTTGCGGTGAGCCACAGCAACTGCACCCAGTTTCTTCAGCACTTCTCCAGAGAGCGAATAAATTTTATCTGACAGCCTGTTAAGTTATTGACACGTGGGTCAGTCGATACGTATCTAGGATTGTAAATTACTCTAAAGAAAAGAAAAGCCGTTTCAGTAGATCACACAAACAGAAAAAATAAGAAGCCTGAGAGATGAAAGGCAGTTGTTCCTTACCCCTCACGACCAAGAAGACTGCAGAGATTGCGGAGATCAGACTGAGGCAACTGCAGGAAAACATTATATGTTTCAGCACATTTCTTCCTTCCTGAGACCGATAAATCTGTTTCATCTGCTTTGTTTCCCTGGCTAGATTCAGGATCTTTTCTTGTTTCATTTGAAGCTTCCTCATCCACAAGCTTGTTTTCTGAATTCTCAAGTGCCCCTGATGATGGCGACCAACCCTCAATTAATGAGGCTGCCGTGTTGACAATTACTTGAAGCAAGCCCATGACCTAGGCATACAGATCAGAATTTTGAACATACAAGAAAGTAATAAGAATAAAGTTCCCAGCACTAGCTATTTTCTACTGTTATGGGCTGACAATTCTAGCATCGGTTATTCCATGAACATCATGATGAGCATACCTGTCCAAGATGAGATGTACTCTGTAAGAGCAGAGGCCGACTAAGCAACTTCAGGAAGAGAACCAGAGGTATTTCAAGGTCCCAAGACTGTGTCACAGATTTCACAGGAATAATTCTCTCAGTGGCTGTCTCCTCGCCCTTGTCTTCATCTCCTGAGGGATTTGGGCCTGACAACCGAGATATAAGTGATGAATCAAAGTAGAACAACATGTCAGCCACAGCCGAATGATTCGTTGCCATGTAAGTCAAAACCTCAAGCACCCGACGGAAAACCAAGGGAGGAACACCTGCGTGGAGAGCACAAATAAGAAACAGAGTTCTGGGAGCTGGTAAGAATAATTGACAAATAATTTCGACAAAAATCGCTACCATTCAACAACTGGGATCGTCCATAAACAACATTCGATTGACAACCATAAAGCCTCTGTGGGTTAGTTGTTTCCAGCCCACTTGTTGAAATTTCAGTTTCTGGCCTTATCATATCCAGCAAAAGTAGAACCAATTTTGCTCTTGTAACACTGTGTGCACATAGGTTTAGCAGAAGTCTCTGCAGAAGACCTTTTCCCAAAGGCTGATAACATTGAAAACAACAACACCAAGTTAAAGAAAAGCAAAACACGATACATAAAGTACTTCACAATCAAATAGCTATTGAGATGTGTTGGGCTAACACCAAAAGCATTGATTTTTTTTTTCTCCAACCGTTGTTACCGTTGACCCTGTGATAAGGGTAAGGCCATTCCAAGGTAGAAGGATCCAGAGAAAAATAAAGAGATGTAAAAAGGAAAATTTGACTATACTAAAATACTATAAAACTGATCAACAATTTACCACCAATACACTACATATCACCGTCTTCGTAAATCCACTACTCTCTGAGTTCAATAAGTGTCTAGAGTGAATAGTTCTACCTGAGCTAGTCGTAAGAGCTTGACAAGCGATTTCAAGCCATTGACATTCAGAAGAGGTTCTCCTTCAATCTCTTTTACTTTCAAGCCATCTGCAGCAGATGTAACAGCACTCTGACCAATGGTGACTCCTACACCTCTGTCCGTTCCTGCCGACCTATTGTATCCCAAACCATTCCTCCGATTATTCAGCCTGCTACCGCCGAAAAGACTACGAACCTGATAGTGACTCATTGCTCGGTCTCTGAGCATCTGAGCTTCGGCAAGCAAAGGAGAAGGTAAAGCTGCTAAAACAGCTTCTGACGAAGTTAAGAGAACCTGGAATAATATAAGCATATTTTGAAACATTACTACTAGTTCATGAGACATACCAGCTGAATAAAATACAGATGGAGATACAAACCTCTTCACGTAAATCAGCAGGTAAAGTCGCTATAATCGAGGCATTATCCATGTCAACTGGCTGTCCCTGAGACTGCTGTACGATTTGCTGTGCCCTTTGTTGAGCTAGAACTTCTGCCTGGATATCTGGGGGAAGGGCAGCCAAAAACTCAGGATCTATGTCATCTACTGGAGACGGTGCATAAGCAGGAGGCTGAACTGACTGAGCTTGCTGTGAAGCAAGGACTTCAGCCCGCAAATCTTCAGGTAGCGCCTCCAAGAATGCAGGATCAATGGCATTGGCTCCGGAGGGCCCGTTATTCGAAGTATCTTGAGAAACTTGTTCGCCTTCCATTGCAACTTCTGTGGCTCCCACGGATGAAAGCTCATTGGTGTCACGGGCCAAACGCAAAGGTAGAACATTTTGATTTCCCTCTGCACTATCACAACCCATATCTACATCTGTACTTGCTTGAACCATAGAAGTAAGACCATTATCTGGAAGAGACATCCCAGTAACAGATACATTTTCAATATTGGCAGGATCACCGTGTTGACCTTGGGTAGGGGAGATGAGAGGAGCTGAGTCGACGTCAGATTGTCCAACAGCAATTCCATTACTTTCCGCAACTTCCATTCTGTCAATCGCATTGGATGCACTATTCAGAGGACGGGGCTGAATATACAGTTCATGCTGCTGGAGGCATTCACCTGCATCATGGACAGTAGGAGATGCTATATTAGCTTGATCTTGATTGGCAATCTGAACTGTTGCATCAGGTGCATCATTAACACTGTTGTTATTATTTGATTGTCCCAGTCCTTCACAATGCTGGTGGCTTCTGTTACCATCCCCCAAAACGGTTTGGCTGTCATCAGCTGGATGAGCATCTGATTGCTGCTGTTCTTGAACTTCTGAACTATGGGGCTGCCTTTCAACAACAATTCTTGCTGGAGCAGAAGCGTGCAAGCGAGAAATGAACTGTTCTTCTGCTGCCTGAGCAATTGCAGCAGCTTGGGTACTTGGTTGTGGATGACCATCATCAGTCCACCGACCATCACTAGCCCATCTTCTTGATGAATCCACAGAATAATCCGTCAGAGGTGGCGGTGCCCCACCTCCCAAGCGATCACCAAAAAGATTACTTGATGCTTGATCATAGGGTAGAACAGGTGTATCAAACATATAAAACTGCCCCACATCATAATTCCCAGCTTCTGAATCCCTAGATAAATTACCAGCAGTTGCTGAGAGTGAGGCCATATCAGCCGTTTGCAAAGGTCTGGAGAAGAGTGGATGTTGAAAACCATGCACTTCTGAACCAGATCTAACAAAAGAAGCCCTGCCAATTTGGCGTCGACGCTCGAAGCCCAAGGGTCTGCGAAGACCTAAAAGATCGTCCACATTCACTCCTTCAAAAGGCTCAGCGGCAAGGTCATCAATAAAACCATTTCCACCTCCAGGCTGTCCAAGAATCTGAAAGTGATCCAGCCCATCATGAGCTTCCCTCCATCGGACCTCTATTACACGATTTTCATGGAAATCATCATCATCATCTTCCTCAATCATGTCATCGTTATATTCATCTCCAAGACCAGCATCCTCAGGGTCTTCCACATCAGTTTCAGCAAGCGACATAATACCTGCTCCATCTTCCACTAATTCTTCATCCTCGTCATCTCCCTCATCGTCATCTTCTTCGTCCTCACCATCATCTCCCATGTCATCATCTACATCATGGTCAGCTCTATTCTCAATATGAAAAGTCATTTCGATTTGATCGGTGTTGTGTAATACCCCACCTTCAATGTCTTCACACATAAAATCCATCTGAATAGGTTCTGAGGGCATTGTCTCATCTACCTCTATCCTCATGTCCTGAGGAAAAGATCTGGTTTGATTCGAATCATGTTCACCTTCACTTTGAGAGGCAACTTGAGGCTGCTCCAGTCCATTCAGCGTTGCATCTGTTACTCCTTGCTGGCTGCTGCAATTTTGGTTATGCTCGTCAGCTTCAGTCTCATTTAAAGTTTCACGATTATTATGTCTCTCATTTGAACCTGTGCTTTTTTTCTTGTTTGAACTTTCAGATTTGGGAACCTGCTCAGTAGCATTTGCAGCCCTTGTCAATGTCTCGAGAGACTTAAGAATAAGTGTCACAAGTTTTGGAGCATCGGGGTGATCAAGATCGATCACTTGAAGAATGTCTGTCAAACACTGGATGATTCCCCCATCTATCATGCTCTTTGCCACATCAAGCGAACAACCAGACCCAGGTAAATTGCTGGAAGATAAATTCTTTGACAGAATATCGGACACCAAATCAACGAAAGCAAGAACTCTTTTATCTGGTAACAAAAGGTTTTTGCTAGAATTTCTTCCTGACACTGCAAACGAAGATAAAACCTTTGCGAGCTCAGTGATTACTCTTTTGCGTCCTTCACTAGAACGGCTGCACAAAACAACTAAAAACCAGGAAGCCTTTTCAGACAGTTTCTTCTTCCACTCATCAGGTCCAGCAAGTTTGTCTATAGTTATAGGAAGCAGGCGATGAATTATATGATAAAGCACCCCTCCATGTCCAGGTGAATCATCAGGTTGGCTGGATCCTCTGAGCTGTGATAAATCTGCATCTCGTTTCAGTATGACATTGGTTGCATGTACATACATGAGAGTAATATCACTCAACAACTTAAGGATAAATGTTACCCTAGCTAACCCTTCAGATTTCTCAAATCCAAACTCAGCTTTCCTAGCATCACCGACTTTTGATTTACCCTTGACTGTAGTGGTAGGTTCGTCCACCTCCATCATATCCAAATAGGTTTCATCATCTTCCTGCCCCTTTGCCCCCGAGAATCTCAATACGATGTCAATAAGCTGATCGATTACTTGAGATAAATTAGCGGGGACCTTTCTATGACCTTTTGAACATTTTCCCGACCCATCCTGAGGCTTATGTTCAGAAATTCTGAGAGGTTCATTTGAAGAAAATCCGTGTTCACTGCCAGAAACTTTTGGCTTTTCTTTGCTCTTTGACAACACCACAAATTCCCTCCCCCCTGATGACTCCAGCTGACAAGTTGAAGCCACGGCTTTCATGAAAACCACAGGATCCCTTGAAACTACAGGTGCCATTGTTGTCAAGAATGTCCGAGGTAATATCCGCCCAATATGTCTCTTCCCACTCAATATCTGTCGTATTTCTGATTCCATAGCAATTTGAAGGGTCTGAGGATCTTCAACAAGATGTCGTACAATAACAGCAGTAACAGTATCGTACCCCGGGAAAAAACACTTTTTCGGAAGGCTAAAAAGAGAAGGCAATCCTCCATTTTTAAGAAACTGAATAGCCAAAGAATGTGTTTTGGTTAAACGAGCACATAACTGAAGGACAGCCTGCATGACCATGTCCGGAACACACTGCTTTATAAGGTCACAGACGATTAATAAAGCTTTTTGACCCTCTTCAGCTGTAAGGTAGCCTGTAGATTTTCCAAAAATCATTTCAAAAGGAGGGTCTCGCTCCTTGTTATCGATATCCGATGCCAGTCTTTTCGTAAAAGCTGCCGCTGAGTCCAATGAAGAATCGTGCTGCTCAGAAGAACCATGCAGGGATCCGCTTTGATTTGCTTCAGCAGTTCCAGAAGACACTCTTGGTCGAGTCTGCAACATCATGCTCAAAACAAGAAGCAAAGCGCTAACGCATTTTGGAGCCAGAATCTCATTCGCTGATTCATTTTTTAACTTGAAATCCGTCAAGATATCAATTGCTACAGACACAATTCCATCCTCTGCAGCAATTTCTCGTGTGTTATCATCTTCCAAAAGAACTAATGCTAGAATATGGGCTATCACAGTCAAAGCACCAGTATCCTTGGAGAAGTCCAGAGGTGTAAGCTTCAGTTGCTGAATAAGATGTGAAACAACTTTTGGTCTATCTCCCCCTTTATTTCGACGGCATAGTGTCATAAACAAATCAGTCAATGGAAATGCCATCGAATCATTACTCTGGAATAACTTCACGGATGCAACAATAATATCATCTACAAGTGGTTCTTTGGGCTCTGCTTCTTCCTGTGGAGAATCTACAGGCTTTTCTGCACCATCAACTTTTGGAATTTCAGATGAGTTTCCAAGAGAAAGTGCAAGTGCTCGAGCCAGCTCATCATCTTCTTGCACAGGATCCTCAGGATGACTAAACAACCACTCCATAGCCATTTCAACACTGTTGGTTCCAATCCGTCGCAGAGATTCTTCAGCCCTTGCCCTTGAGAATCCCATTTCAACGATCGTGGCAACAGTAGCCTCATCAAGCTGCGGGGGTAAGACTCTTTGGTTTGAACTCCTAGAAATACCACTGTGATTTTGCCTCGTGTCCACAACACCAGAGTAGATATGTGTTACGAGGGCAGTAATTGAAGCTACAAAATTAGGATTACAATCTGGAAACATAGGGTGGTTCAAAATAGGTAGAATGACATCCAGAACCTGAGATTGCAGATTTCGCACAAAGGCTTCTGGTTCCCTGGGAACAGGAAAGAGACCGATCGACAAACCCACCGAAGCTGGCTGGACTAGCAGCTGCATCTGAGAAGTAGAGGTTGGAGATAACAGAAATGCAGAATTCACAAAATATTCAAGTGTTCGACAGTAGCTTTGCAGTGTGTCGACCAGCCACGAGCTGTGAGATAATCCATCCCCTTCTTTGGGCTTTTCATTCTCAATGCCATGGGCAGGAATATTGAACGGTAATGTCCATAACAACTGACTTGTAGCTTCAAAGGTGGTGAGAAGTTCCTTAAATGTCCCGTGAACATAAAAACTATTCACCATTGCTGTAAAACAGGTCCGGCGCCGAGTATCAAATGTCAGAGCAGTGATGTCATCTACAACCTTCCCAAGGTATCGGCATTTTACTGATAGAGGGATATCATGGCCAGCAACAGCAGAATAGCCCTGGAAATTAAGAGCTTCGAGAAACATTTTAGCTAGTGCAATACCTAGAGTCTTAGATGCTGAACTTAATGTTGCTCCATCAATTCTGCGGCGATTGGGAGAGGTAAACCCTTTCACGAGAGCTGTGAAGAAATAGCGTAGTGTCGAATTGAGCTTGTTTAAAATCTCAATAATGAGAACATCAGTGCTTTTCTTTTTCAGCGTCTGGGAAGATGAAGTTTCTGGTAGATTAGGTGGGATCTCTGAACTGAAATTAAAAGCTTCTAGGTGCCGACGAATCCTGCGGGCTATTGCATGAGCAGTACGACCATGAATACCTTCACTTGAGCGAATAACAGAAAGGAATTCACGATCCCCGCCCCAAATAGACTGAAAATTATTGCTTCTAACAGATACCGGATTCATATATCGTATTGTGGAAGCATTGCTCGAATCATCATCACTCTCTCTTGCAACGACATTAGATGAAGCTGCAACTGAACTATTGGCTTCCTGATCAACACCTTTCTTTTCACCCTCCTTGGAATCATTATACAATGCCATCTGCCAAATTGTTTCCATGTATGTTTGTCCAAGATATTTCAATATATCCGCATCAGCTGCACTCAGTTCAGACACGACTGAAGCTGTTCCCTTCAACAAAAAACTGGAGAGGGATAACATACCTTCTAGACCGGAAAGAGATCTCAAAATTTTAGTTTGTTCCACTGATGCTAACGTAAGAAGTTGAGTCCCTTCAATTGAAACCAAAAGTTCATTTGTATGCTTAAGATGTTCTCTTAGGTATGAGCACACAGTTCGGGCCATAGAAGCTGAATGCTGAGGAGAGAAGTTCTTAAAAGCAACCGAGAAATTCTGACCAAGAGAGGTAGATACAGGCATCAGAGGCAAAGTGAAAAGCTGCAAGACAGCATCAATCCCTTTCTTCTCAACAAATAGCCGACATACTTCAGCATTCTGGAGAACTGTTTCAAAAAGACGAGCGACATTACACACACAATCTGGCAGAAATTCCTCAATGTTCGCTGAAATAGTATCAGAAGATGATTCCGCCTCTTCTGATACAGCCAAGCTCTTCTCATCCACATTAGTTTCCATAGGAACCGGTGTAGTACCAACATGCACGTCCGTTGATATAGAAGTCGTAGCCTCATGCCCAGATCCAATTTTCAATATGGTATTTAGGATCTCAACGAGCATATCAACTCCATGCGTACGCAATGAAGATTGGTGTCGTAAGAGTTCATCAAGCCCACTTGACAAAGAACTAGGTGTATCGCCTGTGAGAGCTCGAAAATACGATTTAGAAGTAAATACTTTGACAAAACACCTCAAGGCGTTACGGTCCTTTACAGCCTGAAGGCCGCTGTTGCTGAGGCACAATGCATCAAGACATTGAGGAATGCATGTTATCGCCTTTGCAGAGCAAATAACCCCATCCAAGATAGTATCAAGAAAGGCGGAACTGATACCAACTGAATCTAATGTGTGAAAACTAGTAGGATCTTTATGGATAAGATCACTCATGACAGTTGCCGCAAGCGAGAATACTCCACCACCAAAATATTTCGCCCTCCGAAACATAATTACTAAGCATTCAGGCAGCAAGTTTTCCTCAGAACCATAGATGCGAGTGGTGTTCCCGGGTGCATAAGTTCCAAGAGATATGGCACGTAACAAGGCTTTCAGAAACAATCTCCTGTTGTACGAAATTGACACATCAGAGTAGGGGATTTGTCCAGTATGAGAACCCCCGACAAGAGAACCAGTAACACCTTGTGAACCACTTTCATTACCATCTAAACCCCCACCATTTTCTTTTAAATCATCTTCTGTGAGAGAGATTTCCAGTTTCAATCGAGAGATAGTATCATCTAAGCCACCCAAATCCCTGAAAAGTGCAACAGCTGGATTGCTGTAATCCATGAAGGCTTCTAATATGCTCACAGCTGTACAGACCAAATGCAAATGCTGAGGATCTGTATCTTTGATCAGCGGCACCAGGGTAGGAATAAGTCCAACTTCTCGCATGGCCGAGCATCCGGATGATGATGAAACCAAAACCGTAACAAGGGATAATAAGGCCTCCGCAATAGCCAAAGACCATTTGGAAGTATTATGAGTAACAGAATCAATAGCTTTCTGCAAGAGGCTAGATAGCATGCCACGATTCCTGCCAGATGTTACCGCAGTCAAAACAGTAGGCTGACGAGTTCGGTCTTGTGACAGTGCAACCAAGGCAAGCAAACATAATATCTTCATTTTTTCTGGAACAATGTCCTCATAGCTTAACAGTGTAACTAACTCATTGACAAACTCAGGTTCTTCATTAAAGAACGAAACAACGTTGTCGGTATCACTGCTTGCCTGAACAAGAACAATGAAGGCATACAAGCGGATGCACGTATACTGCTGCCGTGTCGCCAGAGACCAGAATGCCCTAGCAAACCTCAATCTGGTCAACAGGGAGAATCTTAAACTGGAAGGAACACTGTAGTCGCAAACTAATTTGTTTAGAAGTTCCAGATCAGATTCTGAATGCAAGTTGACGTCAGGTACATGGATAATTTGTAAACCTTCGGGAAGTTCAGTTGATGAATCACTTGAATCATAAAACTCAAAATGAAGGGTGCAACCTAACTGGCGAGAGATCTGATCACAACCGGTTTCTGTAGCACATGAAGTTAAGCCAAGACCCTCCTCTTTTCCTCCCCAACCTTGCGCAAGTGAAAATAGCTTCGAATTCAGTGAAGCGTCTTTTATGGAGTATTTTCCAGTTTGCCTCTTCAAAAAGGCAGCCAAAGTCTGCAGGCAAGCTTCAACGATATCTCCATCCGTTGATGCAAGCAGTAGGGAAATCTGAAAGGTTAGAAACATGGAAAGAGACGCATCTATCTTGGATTGAAGTCAGAGCAGAAGCTTCTTCTTCTTGGCAGTCTCACTTCTGCAAATAGATGATAGCAGTAGAAGAAATCTGAACCTGTCTCTACTCTTTCACTCTCTGTTTCAGTTTGTTCACAAACTCACGACATTGATTTGCTGATGTTTTAGCTTGAAAGTTTCTTGAAACCTGATCTGAGACCGCAAGAGAGAGAGAGAGAGTGTTTTAACAAAAAAAAAGAGAGAGAGAGAGTGAGGTCACTGTCTCTGAGCTTCTGCTACTGACAATGGAGGTGATGGTTTCAGAGTCGAAGTCCCTTCTTTTGTCAGGGCAGGCTTGCACCAGATTCAAGCATTGCAGAAATCGAGAGCAGATTACTCTTTTCTTGTAGCTCTCCAGGTTCAAATATCTGTTTCTGGGACAGGTTCGGGGCAGAGATTTCTTGTTTTCCACCTTTACCATTGCTTAAACTGATTGTGCCTTCTTCAATGGTTGCAAGCAGTAGGGAAAGATGCTGCTGCAAATTATGAAGGAAACACAACTATGAGAAGGATGTGGATAGACATTCCAATAACTGGAATTGATTTGACTTATCTACTGAAACAAACAGAAACATGAGACATGGAAGAGGCAAATTGATCAACATAAGCACGCTGTCACATCAATTGAAAGGCAAGGAACTATGCAAATCAGAAGAGATTCAAGGAATTCTGGTACAGACGTACCTCATAAGAGCTATAGAAATGCTTGTTCGTGCAATTCTCTAAAACTATTCTGATAACTCGGAGGACTTGCAGAACAGCTTCCTTTGGGAAAGGAGGATCAGAAGCCAAAAAGTTATTTTCAATGTGCAAATCGTTTCTTGGTTTTATGTGCTTATCAAAAAATGTATCAAAATGGTTGAAGAGATCCACCCAGTGATGGAAGTCACCCTGAACGAAGGAGAAACGATAAAAAATCAGAGCACAAAACAGATATAATAAAAGAAGCCGGCTGAGGGCAATGCCATATGAGATACCTTATTGAATTCCCAACGAAAATATTTAAGAGGCTCTTCTATTTGCTCGAGCGGAACAGCAGTAACGCTGCTGATGAAAGATCTGATTGTGGGAGGCTGACAGAGAAGGAAGCAAAACACGCTCAGCAACTCAGGCATAATACAACACAAGAGACAACAGAATCAAACACATCAGAAGATTTAGAAACAAAGAACAGTGAAAATTCAGAGCACCAAAGACATGCCAAAACAACATTAAACATAACATACATTTTGTTATATAACCATCATCAATGCATCTCGGCCTAAAGGATCAAAACTTCGCAGCCTCACTACAACAATTACCCCCAAGAAACAAACAAGGCATGAACATAATTCCAATCAACACACGAAAACTTCAGAGATCGACTGAAAAACTATAGCAACTGATACATCAAAAGCTTCTACTTTCAATTCAATTTCCACACCAAAAACCCTTCTGCGTAAAAGAAAGAATAGTCACGGAAACGAATACTAGTTCCTTGAGCGGTCACTAGTTCCAAGAGAAAATAAGGAAAAACCAATCAATTAGGCATAGGAGTAAAGCCTATTCAATAATCTATATTACACAAAAATACATGTACGCTCAAATGCATAAATACAAGCAAAGAATATAAATGATCAAATTACACACTCACCGCTTCAGAAGCCCGTCTTTTTCTGAGCTTCATGATGAGACACAAAGCATCTCCCGAAGAAAACCCGCGATTGAGCGTCGGTCAATCCTCAACGCAAAGGAGAATTGAACAAGGAACCGGTAGAAAAGTGAATGATCACTGATCAGTTGCGAAACGGAGAAGCAGCGAATCAAATTATCTACGGTGTGCTGGTCCTGCGCACTTATAGCGAATCGCTGACTCAGAGAAAACGGAGCAGCAGTAGAATTGGGAATTACCCAGTCTCAAGCGATCCCAAACTAGGGTTTTGACGAGGATCGCAGATAGAGGGATTAGAGAGAGAAGAAGACGAAGAATGCTAAGATACACGCGTGCGAGGAAGAGAAAACGCCTAAAGGGCCGACACTATTAAACGCTGAAGAAAATATGTTCCAGTGACGTCTATAAGTATAAATTATTTATTAATAATAATAATAATAATAATAATAATAATAATAATCATGATAATAATAACATCCTTTTTATCTCAATCTATAATCTTGGTCGTCGAGAAAATAACTAATACTATAGAATAATTTATATCATGTATATAAATTAATTTAACTAATGCACTAATTTACTCCTGCAATAGCTACACGTGTAAGTTTGGGTTAACAGGGAAATAATTAAGTGTGTTTAAAACGCCAATTATCTAAAGCATAAATGGTAAAGAGTGGGGGAAAGCCAAAGAAGAAGATGCATGATTCCTTCCTTCACCCCTGTTTCCTTGAATCTCCTCTGCATGTTTCTCTTGCAAGAATCAAATAAGAAACACAGAGGAGACAAAGAATCAGAAAACACACATCACCATGGGTGCTTGTTGAATCACAAGCCAATGTCTTTCATTCTTTCGACATTCTCAAGAAACTGTACAAAAGAATCACTTGCTGCATGTCTCATCAAGACATGTACATACGCATGCACGTATACATACATTCGCGTACACGGAGGGAGAGCTCGAGGCTCAGTCCTAACTCTCTCTCTCTCTGTCTCTGGTATCTGAAAGGTTAGAAACATGGAAAGAGACGCATCTATCTTGGATTGAAGTCAGAGCAGAAGCTTCTTCTTCTTGGCAGTCTCACTTCTGCAAATAGATGATAGCAGTAGAAGAAATCTGAACCTGTCTCTACTCTTTCACTCTCTGTTTCAGTTTGTTCACAAACTCACGACATTGATTTGCTGATGTTTTAGCTTGAAAGTTTCTTGAAACCTGATCTGAGACCGCAAGAGAGAGAGAGAGAGTGTTTTAACAAAAAAAAAGAGAGAGAGAGAGTGAGGTCACTGTCTCTGAGCTTCTGCTACTGACAATGGAGGTGATGGTTTCAGAGTCGAAGTCCCTTCTTTTGTCAGGGCAGGCTTGCACCAGATTCAAGCATTGCAGAAATCGAGAGCAGATTACTCTTTTCTTGTAGCTCTCCAGGTTCAAATATCTGTTTCTGGGACAGGTTCGGGGCAGAGATTTCTTGTTTTCCACCTTTACCATTGCTTAAACTGATTGTGCCTTCTTCAATGGTAAGGCTTATACAACAAACCAGGCCTTTTGGACAGCAAGAGATTTGACCTACTAAGAGGTTAAGAAGTAGAAACCAAATCAATTAAAAGCAAATGGCTTGACCCAAACGAGATCTAATGTGGTTATGACAGAAAATGAAATCACTTGCTCTTATCCATTACCATCAGACAATACACTTGAAGGACGCATGTGTCTTCTCGACGTTTCCTGTAATAATTAAAATGTTTTCACGCAGATGTGCATCCATACTTGAGAGAACAAGGCAAGCACAGTACATGTCCAGAAGCATATGGAAAACGATAAAAAAGTCAAGGCACCAAGACACGATTGAAAGCAAAACCCATGATGCAGTGATGCAGATGGTATCAATACAATGCCGAAAGACTATGAAAACGGTCCTCGAGGGATCATAACCTGAACTATTCTGACTGATGGTTGAGAAACTACAAGATGATGATGATGGGGCAAAGCTTTCATCTTTACAATTGCAAGAGGAAGTTTGACATAGATCATAAGAAAAAGTTCTTTTCTTTATTGGGACTTTAGCTTGCGCTTGGAATCTCCTGCGGTGATATCTAGAGGAACCGCCATGGCGATGTGGGTTCCCAAGTTAGTTTCAACGGAGACGGCTACATCTTCTGTATCAGCAAGCGTGAGAGCAGCATAAAACGTTCTCAATCTCTCTCTGTTTTTTTCCTTCCCAGGGCTTGTTTTTTTTTTCACCTCAAAGTAATGTTATCTTTTTAGAACAACTTATATTGACAAACTCGAAAGCCCCTCGAGAAGTATAAGTGTCATTTTACGATAAACCCTGGTAGCGCTCGCAGCGGACCCTGTAGCATCCATGGCGCAATTGCTCTCCTTTCAGGTTTATCTCTCTGCTGAAACCCAGAAAGCTTCTCCAGAGTCGCTGAGGCGATCACCAAAGCGTAAAAAATCCGTTTTTACTTCTAAAAATGGTAATGGGTTCTGCTTGTTTCCCGAGAAAATGAATGAAATGGAAGACACTGAAATTTGTGAACTTTGTTGTTCTTCGCCTGGTTTTTTCCACTTATCTGTGTGTTATACTCGGAAATGACGTCGTCTATAGGTGCTTCTGTTCCGGTGCGCGAAACCCAGAAGCTGAATTCGGAGGTCTCTCCTCATAGAGCTGGTAATTCTTTGCAGAATCCGTCGCTTTAGACACGAATTTGTTATGAAATTCTTTACAGCTTGCAATTGAATGCTTGAATTTCTTGTTTCGTTGTTTTTTTTTTTTCATTTCACAGCCAAACATCAATATTACACTGACAATTTAGGGTGAAACTGAGTTCTTTTGATCGGCATCTGTTCTTGAGTTCGAGATCTCTGGAACACGATTTTGGCCACCTCAGTCCTCAGTACATTGATTTGTACAGTATCTTATCAAGTTTTTATTTGTTGGTTTATGGTACCCATACAGTATCTGCAGTTAGATTGATGAGAATTGAGCTTGGAGGTGCGTTTGCTGATCTTTTGAATGAGAAAGGAAAAGGGTCTGGCAGCAATGAGATGAGATATGTCGAAAGTACTCTCGGTTTTCGAACTCGTGATTTGGATGATCGGGATCTTAGACTGGTTAGTCTCCTTCTTTTACTTTATCCAAGATGTCTAGGCATTTATTGGAAAGAATTGAAGAAGACTGAGCATATCTATGCTATACACTGGCTATAATTTCATGGTTGATGCAGCTTTAAAACCTCTCAAATCCTTGTCTGCAAATAATAGGTTACTGATGTAGTTGGAGGAACGATACGGTGGAGGAGATATCTTGATCATTTGATTGGTTCGCTTTGCCAAAATGAAAGCACATTTCGTAGAATGGAACCTCTTTTGTTGCAGGTATCTTTCCCTTTCAGAAAATCTTGGCCATCTTAACACATTACAGACTTCCAGGAATATGGTCTATAAACCTCAATCCATGTTGTAGATTCTCCGCATTGGTTTCTATGAGATTCTCAAGCTTGATATGCCACCGTATGCTGTTGTAGATGAGGTATGACCCTGTCTTTTCTTGTTTAAGACTGTATGTGTGTGCACTCATTTGCTCTAGGAAAAGTTTTTTAGACGTGTATGTAGTCCGAGCTTTCTGTCAATTTGTTTTCCTATTGCCATGTATAAATCGATAACAATGAATATATAGATATGATGGGACAAAGAAGTGGGATACTGGTTTCAGTCTTCGTGCACATTGAATATCCAATACGGCCATATAGATCAAGTGCATCTGTGTATTTTATCCATAGTTAGTCAGGTTCAGATGAGGCCTTCATTGTTGTGTGACAGATTTTTTTCCGATCTCTTTGGTATTTGTCCCATCTTGGTTGCAGAATGTGAGACTTGCAAAGGTTGCCCTTAGACCTGGTGCTGGAAATCTTGTGAATGGGATTCTTCGTAAGCTAGTCTCTCTTAAGGTTTTTTTCTTTTCTTCCCCTCTCTGAAATTTGATTGTAAAATTTTAGCTCTTAAGGAATTCTGACGTATGGATCCACAGGGAAAAGATGCCCTTCCGTTGCCTAGAGTGGAAGGGGATGAACGTGCCCAAGCACGTGCTCTTGCCACACTTTATTCACATCCTGTCGTAAGTTTTATATTCATCTTATTCCCATGATCTGGGATATGAAACTGAGGCTTTTTTAAGCAACCAAATTGAGATGTTGAACTTGCAAGCCTTCTAAAAATTCGATCTTGATGCCCTTTTTCTTGCTAGGAAAATAAAAGCATTCTCATTTGCTTTCCTTAAAATTTTCCAGTGGATGGTAAGACGATGGATAAAGCATATTGGGCTAGATGAAGCCATAAAACTAATGACATGGAACAATGGAAATCCTGGTTTTAGCATAAGGTTTATATTCTCGACTTCATTTTTCTTTTACGGAATGAAATAAAAGTCTCAGGCAGTTGATTGTTTCCTGATGATGTTAGGGCCAACAATGCAAAGGGCATCACAAGATCAGACCTTGTGAATCGTCTAAACACTTTAAAGGTTCTTAACTAAGCCTTCTTCTTTGCCTTTCTCCGAATTGGATTCCATTCCATATGTACTACCCAAAACAAGCACAAATGATTTCCTTTAAATGCTTAGTTTTTGCTTCAATAGGGCCTTTTACTTTGCTGCAGGTTACGCATGAGCTGTCTTCATATTCAGAGGAGTTTGTTCGCATCAAAACAGGTTTACAGGTTCTTACCTCATATCCATGTTTTCATTATACTGATTTCTGTTGGTTCCATTACTATGTCTTGGTTTTATTCGTAAGTTGCATTTAGAAATTGATGATAAGCCTTTTGTTTCTCCAAGATCGTTGTCCAAGCTGGATTACTCAGAGAAGGCATCTGTTCTGTCCAGGACGAGAGTGCGGGTCAGTTTTTTGCTGTAGAATTATTTGGTCTGCTCTCTAGACCTCAATGTGTTCCCTCTTTAAATCTCTCTCTCTCTCTTCTGGTCACTGAGATTGGTTCTTTCCAATCTCTTTTTCTTTGAATGTCTCCTTAAACTCAGTAGCACTATGCTGAGTAGACATCCTTCCCCTCTCTGTCTTACCAAATTCTGAGGAAATTTCACAAGTTCCAACCATTGAGAGAGACATTTTAATAAATTCAGGCACAGAGTTTTGGTTTTAGCCTGAAATTTCACCTTGTAACAATGAAATTAACGAATGAAGAGGATGATACTGCAGGACTAGTTGTCTCAGTGGTGGATCCTCAACCTGGAGAGTCAATAATGGATGGATGTGCTGCTCCTGGAGGGAAGACCCTTTACATGGCATCTCGCTTGAAAGGCCGAGGTAACAGTGCAAAGATTTGTTGTCCTTTAACTTAGGAATCCTCGTTCAATTCAGTGACTCGTTCCAGGTTTCTTTATGATTGATTAGTCTCTAACTTTCAGATTTTCTTGTAAGTCAGTGTACTCTTAAATAAGCACTTCTAAGAAAGATCAAAACACTTAACTCTATCCACAGATTCTTATCATCGATAGTAGAGGATGTTTGATCTTGTTTTGGCCTACTCTGAGACTGGTAACCACAGTAGCTTCTTTCAGTTAATTATGAGAGGTGAGTCCAAATGAAGAACATTCATTTTGCTTTTAGGCATGGTATACGCTATAGATGTGAATAAAGGCCGTTTAAGG
Source organism: Tarenaya hassleriana (assembly GCF_000463585.1). Taxonomy (NCBI): domain Eukaryota; kingdom Viridiplantae; phylum Streptophyta; class Magnoliopsida; order Brassicales; family Cleomaceae; genus Tarenaya; species Tarenaya hassleriana. The sequence continues at coordinate 819,152 of NW_010965696.1, forward strand.
ATCCTCCGAGAGACAGCAAAGTCTCACCAAGTTGATGCTCTTATCACTACCATCCATTCTGATCTTCGTGTCTTTGCTGTAAGTTAACTCCGCTTGGGGAAAAAAGTACTACTTTCAGGTACTACTCTATATTTGTCTGAAGTTTGTCTTGTCTTAGGAAACCAATGATGTACAATATGACAAAGTTTTGCTAGATACCCCTTGTTCTGGACTTGGTGTCCTATCCAAGGTGAACATGCACAAATCCATTTATCTCTTTTCTTGGTGACAATTTCCTTATGTGAGTTGTATTGCTTGGATCCAACCTGTTTTCCTTTCTTATCTGCACTTTGTAGAGAGCTGATTTGCGCTGGAACCGAAAGCTGGAAGATTTGGAAGAACTCACAAAACTGCAGGATGAGCTACTTGATTCTGCCTCCAAGTAAGCAATTTGCTCTCATCATATATGATCAATTCCCTAATGTGAAACGCTACATAATCTGATGTTTCTTTCTCTGTGATGCCATCCATACTTTGAATTGGTTGGAATTCCAAAGATTGGTAAAGCCGGGTGGAGTGTTGGTTTATAGTACCTGCTCCATAGACCCAGAAGAAAACGAAGAGAGGATCAGTATGTTTCTTCAAAGACATCCCGTAAGGATCCTTTCTCTCTTTTTTCGTTTACTAGTCTCCTCTTTTTGACAGCTCTAGATGTTGGAAACCTGCAGAAACTCCATGTTAATCTTTAAGCTTTCTCTGGACTTGGCCACCTGTATGAAACGGAAAAAAAAAGGAAAAAAATCTAAAGGAGGAAACTTCGGCATCCCTTCTTGCTATTCATCTAGGGTCCTGCCTGTTTTATACTGGTTTTTACAGTTAATGAATAGAATATGCATTGGCAGGAATTCCGGGTAGATCCAGCAGGCAGATTCATACCATCAAGCTTTGCAACTGAGAAAGGCTTCTATTTCTCCAACCCGATGAAACACTCCCTGGACGGAGCATTTGCAGCCCGTCTGATTCGATCTGTTTGACACTGAAGCTTGTAAGTTGAGCTTCTCCTCCCCGCCATGGATGCGGAGCTCTAGAACTGCAGTTCCAGGACCATATCCATTACTGAGACTTTGGGTTCCATTTATAGCTGATTAAGCCAAGAAAGTGAAAGAAAGGAAACCCTTTTTTTGTTGTACAGATGCTTGCTTGTAGAGGTGAATCGACCTATATGGTATTGTGAGAACTGTAAAGAAAAAAAAATCCGGCCGTCAGTCACAGAGGAAAACACCATATGCTGTTTTGAGCAAAGGTAAAAGAGGATGATGTTTTCTGTTTTGAGTTAAGCTGGAAATGTCTGAAACTCCTGCAAACGGCGTCATTTGGTGTTGTCAGAATCTCCGTCCACGGCTTTTCCCCTCGAAAAAACCCAAGAACCTAAAGCAACGCCATAGCCATGCATGCTCCTCTCTCTCTCTCTCTCTCTCTCTCTCTCTCTCTCTCTCTCTCTCTCTCTCTCTCCCTTCAAAATGAACCGACACAAGGGATGGCCTTTTGTGATAAGATTGATGTAAAAATGATCAGTTTGGTATAAAAAAAATACGGTGTGCAAAGAAACTGGATCTAATTAGAATGTATGTGTTTAAAAAAAACATAAACTGAGGATGTCTGAAATCTTACAGTAATCTACTGATGTAATTAGCAGAGAAAAAGTACTTGAAACAATACTTAAGCTTTGGAAGATACAATAGATCCCATGGAAATGTCAATCTCAATGAAGTTGTCTTCTTCAACTTGACTCCACATCTCCATCATCAACATCATCTCCTCCTCGTCTTCTTCATGCATCATCAGAAATCTCTCCACCATGTTCATCTTTTCTTCTTTTGCCTCTCCTACAAGAGCAATCTCTATCAATCCTTCCTCCTCCCCCTCCTCCTCCTCCTCTTCTTCTTCTTTGGCTTCGGAGTTTGTGTGGGTTCCTTGATGAGCAAGTTCCTCTGCATGAAGATGAAAGCTGGGTTTCTTGTTGGACAAGGCAATGTGGAGGAGGGCCGAGACAAGCGAGATTGCGATAATTATGAATGGAAACAGATAAAATGGGGAATAGATGAGAGAGAGACAAGCGACTGAAACTGCAATTGACACGAAAAGAACACAAGTGCTCTTTGAGAAATGCAGTGAGGTGAATAGCGTGTTCTTGTTTCCTTTTCCTGCCATTCTTCTGTTCATCAGGAAAAAAAAAAGATAGTCGAATTTGAAGTATTAAAGAATTTAGAATGTATACCCCATGATATCGAAAATATAAATATTTATAGTATCATACTCGGATCCATCATCTGGATGTGAAGAATAAGAGTAAATTCCACGGAAAAAGTACCAAATTTTGTAAGTAATATGAATATAGATAACAGTTTTTCTCTCTCAATCATGAACATGGGCTCTGTTAACCTTACAGCCGAATCCATTGAACAAGACCAAGAATTTGAATGGCAGAGAAAACATTGAGACATGGAAAGACATGAGAGATTGAGATGACAAGACATCTCCCATTTCATGCTTCTCACATGTTCCCTCCCAATGGCATGTCCCCATGACATTAACCTCAAAAAGACAAAAAAAAAACTCCGTGGCTTCTTTGGAAGGGTAATGTCAGAAACCGCATTAAAGAGGTTTTTTTTTTGTAGCAGGCAAGAGACAAATGCAGATGCAGAGACACACACATGCAATGCAGCTTTGACTTTTTCTGTTGACTTCTGATGACTTTGTCATCTCATAGAACATCTCATAGACCCTTTTTATGTTGTCTCTTACCCATAACAAAAAAAAAAGGTCCCACAGGCACAACCAAGTTTTGAAGAACTTGGGCACAGAGATTCACATAAGAGAGTTTCATAATATCCATCACATGAAAGAAATGGGAAGGTTATAGAGTTTCTGTGATTTCAGTACAGGAGCTGTTTTATTCATATCAGGGTCTATACCAATCTTTCAAACCCATAAATTTGACCTATCTTTACTTGAAGTAAGACAATGCCAATGCCATCAACCAAGTCCCATGTTTGGCATATATAATAGGTTATATGTAGCTCACTTCTTTTCCCATAAGATCAATAACGTCTGCCTGTTTTTTTGGCCTGACAATGAATATAAATTCAGGCTCTGAAAACATTCAACAGAAACCAGAAGAACGGTTCGACAAATAGTGAGATTCAGCCAAGCCAGTATAAATGGAGAGTGACGAGACTCTTTTGAGTATTTAATAGCCATACAAAAAAAAAAACCTATTCTGTTCTAAATCATATGCCCATCCTATGTCAAAACAAAATGGGGTTTTAAGAGAACATATGTTAAGTTTCTAAACCTGAACAGTTGGACATAGCTGTCTTAGCTCCTCCGGGTTTTGCTGAATCTGAAGTTCATGCTCGGACAAAACATATAGATGCTTCACTTCATGCCAAGAAACTCTAGTCCTGTGGCGGTTGGAGTCAAACCGTACTGAGCTAAGTACTGGGGGTTATAGAACTTGCTTAGATGTCTCATCCCGCTGTCACACAGAATGGTGACAATGGTATGACCAGGTCCAAGGGTCTGAGCCACCCTCACTGCCCCAACACAGTTCATCGCTGAGGAGCTTCCAACAAAGAGCCCATCGTTTTTCAGGAGAAACCTGAAAAGGTCATGCAATCAATTGGGTCAGGAACCTCGGGATATAAAATGATTCTTCGATTGAAGTCTCCCATTGATTGATTATTGATTCAGTTTGATCACCACTAGTTCCACAGTGAACACACCAATGAAAGAATCGATCTTTACCCCCGAATAAAGATCTCGAAAATGTTGGCGTAGAAAGAAAGATACCGTTCCTAGAGGATTATGAAGGCTGAGCACATCATTTTTTTTTGCGGAACAGAACAGGTATGGCAGAACAAAAAGAGAACACTCATTTACCTCGACATCTCAACAGCCTCTCTATCTGTACCACGAAAAGCGCCGTCAAGTTTTGCCATCAAGAAGTTCCGAGTGAGTCTGTTGATTCCGATTCCTTCAGTTATTGTATCAAATGGATTCTTCAGGCGACACCCTTCAGCTTCTTCTTTAGTGTACATCACTCCCCGTGTTACTTTATTGAATAGACCAGAACCAGGAGGATCAATCAAATAGCACTTTATTTTTTGATCCTTTTCCTGTTGAAAGCACAGCAATTTTCAGAGCCATTTTGTTTATAACAAGTAGAAACTACTCATTCACATAGTGTAGCCGTGTTTCCAGTATTTTATCAGTTTAAAATCTCAGGGGGCTAAAACCTTTCCGACTATCAATCAAGAAGATGGTAAAGACATGCATAGTGTAGCCTAAACTGCCCTCCTCAGCATTTCTATCAAGCCCTGATTTGGTAAAATAAGGAAGTTTACCTGAAGAAACTTTGACACCCCTGCTAAAGTACCTCCAGTACCCGCAGCAGCAATGAAAGCATCGATGTTGCCATTAGTCTGATGCCAGATTTCAGGGCCCGTGCCTTCATAATGAGCCCCAAAGTTGGCCAAGTTTTCAAACTGATCCGCAAAGAATCCACCAGTTACTGAATCTGGGAATACAGAGCTTTTTATCTCTTTCTCAACCGCATAACCGTTAATTTCAACATGGTTTTGGCCATTTATTTTGGTAGCCAGTCTTCTCTTTGATGCTAGCTCGTTTGCTTCCTCAGCCCGACGCCTGGCTATATTGACATAGTGATCTTTGTGTGTTATTGACACCGGCCTCACCCTCTCAACAGTGGCCCCAAGGGCTTCAAGAACTTGAGACTAAAATAAGCACATAGGATACAGATTGAGTGCATATCAAGCATGAAAAATGAGACAAAAACAATGCTTTTAGAGGTTCTTACAAGATAACCTTTTCAATAGCAACATCATCTGGTATGACGACATGGCATTTGCATCCGTAGGCTGGAGCAACTGTAGCAAGGCTAATGGCTGTGCTCCCGGCACTACCTTCCGTCACAATTCCCCCTGGAGATAGCTTACCAGATTCCAACGCCTAAGCATCGGGACAAAAGGAAGAAAAAATCATGATTTTATTTACTGGTAAAATTTTCTCCGGAAAGCATAACAGTCAATGACTTAGCTGATGTTTTCAAGTCGTAATGTCAAAAGGTTTACAATGCAATAACAACCTGTATTCGAAACTCAGATGAAATGGCGAGCAATACGGAAAAAGCTGAAATCTTTCAATATGCTATGTACCTCTGCAATTATCTTAACAGCCACTCTATCCTTCACGCTGCCTCCTGGATTCAGAAACTCGCATTTCCCAAGAATCTGAACTCGCAATGAAAAGGGTTTTATTCGGAGGAAAACAAGTGCATTTAGCTCACAAACATCGCTAGAAAAAACGTAGCTTGTACATGCGTTGCTGAATAAATCGTGCAGCTCTCTGAAGAGAAAGAATACTTGGAAGCAAAGAACAATCAACCAAAATAAGATAAAAAGGTCCCAGCTTTCACGCATAAATTAAATGTTCTCCTAAAGAAAATAACGCCGTCGTTCCATGGAAACATGGGACATTGAATAAAAAAGAAGACCAGAGCCCAGAAATAAAGTACCAGGTTGTCGGAAATCTAAGAGAACACACAAACATATGAACAATCGAGCGCGACTCGTCGAGGAAATGGCCGACCAAACCGACGCAAACCCATGACTCGAGATAAAGAGAAACAAGTAAAACCTCACATCCAGTAGCCTCGGAGAGGCTATTAATGCGAATCAACGGCGTGTTTCCGACTGCATCGACAATTCCATTCCTCCAATTCGTCGTCTTCTTCTTCTCGAAGGAGCGCGAATCGGTCTCGCCGGAACGGCGGCGAAAACCCAGATAACAGTAAGAAAGCACCGCCAAGGTGATAGATACCGTCGCCGCCACAACAATAGCGCCAGTTGCTCTATCAGGCGCCATTGCCGCAACTCCCACTTCTCCTCACAGTTTATTTCTTTCTTTTACCGGAGGCTCCGGTGAGGTTATAGGTCGGCGAGCAGACTGCAGACCTTTTTCCTTGTTTACTCTTTTACCCTATATTTTACTCTAATTACAAAATTGTGACTGATGTTTAAATTTTACAAAAAGAACCCAGTCATACCCACTCGGAGAAGGCCAACGGGCCCAAGCCCAATCATAAACTTTTTGTTTATGTGAGTGATTGATATTTAATTTATATATTTGTGAGAATTATAGTTTAAATTTAATATGTTCTATGAAAATTGTTAGGAATTAAAACTATTAATGAAGAATTTATAATGTTAGGAAAATTTAGTATAAAAATATTTTCATTATGGTTTGATAGATAATGAAATGTCGGTCTCAAAATTGTCATTCGAATATTTCATCAAAAAACGAAAATTGCCATTCGAATTTTTTGTGATTGCATTGATATAAGACCATGATAATATAATACGGCCGTGCCTATGTTCGGTCCAATAAGTTGGGCCTAAGATGGACTATAAAGCCCATCTGCTTTAATCATTATTGGTAATGATTTTATCTTGTATGAAATGATGTTTCGCTCCTACTTTTCCACAGAAAAAATGTTTACTTCTTTGACTTATTTTAAACCAATATATATGTTTTTTCAAACATATATAATTCATTAATCATATCAAATTTTGGGAAACAAACAATTATTTAAATTTTGTTCTGACGAAAAGGGAAAATGGACTACAAAATCCATATTTTATAATTGTTGACATTTAATAATGAATATAAGATACACAATAATACAATAAAAAAAATAAGTCCATTAAATTAAAATAAGAGGATAAAATTATAAACTTCAAATTTCGGCGTTTTTCTTCTTAAAGAGAATCTTTAGCATTTCTTTATTACACACAAATGGTAGGCAGTATTATTATCATCCTCTCTCTCTCTCTCTCTCTCTCTCTCTCTCTCTCTCTCTCTTAACCGTTAATTTCAACATGTTTAGAACAGATCATCTTCTTCCTCATAACGTTCAGTTTTACCGGCGACCGGAGATGGAGATCCGGGAGAAGCTTCTGAAGTTCAAGCACCACATCGTCTTCGCCTTCGTTTTCTCTCTGCTCACTTTCGCTCTTGTCACCTACTCTCCCGGTTTCCTCACCGTCTTGTCCTATTTCTGGCCTCTCCTTCTCTCCACCGCTCTCTTCCTCGCCGCTGTTCTCTTCTTCGCTGGCAACTCCGGTGACTCTCCGACGACCTCCGCCGCCTCCGGAGACGGTGGCGGAGCCTTCAAGGCCGAGACGGAGGGCTTTCTCGATTACATCGTCGCCGGACAGCCCGAAGAGACTCTCCTCAACACCAGCTTCGGCAAGCTCGAGTAGTTCAAGACTGACTTCAAGTTTGATTAGATATGTTTTTTTGTTTGTATTTTCTTTCTTCTTTAGTTATTTTTTAGAGTATTACCGAATTTAAAAAAAAAATGTAATATTACGAAAGAATAATCGAAGAATAAATATTGATCTACGATGATCTTTTTGCTAATTTTTGTTTCCTAGGCGTTGTGGATTTTTTTTATTTTATTCTCGTCATATGAATTCGAATTTATTCCGATTAAAAAAAAGAATTTTATAAAATAGAAAACGTCAAAATTCGTGCCGTTAAATTGATAAACGATACCCAATAAAGGCCCAGTTGTAAAGGACTAGAACAACCATAAGCCCATGATGTAATTTTTTTAATTCTTATTGGTGGTGAGGATAGAAATATCCTTGGCGCTTACCAGAACGGATCTAAACCGACTTCCAAACAATAAGAATAGCACAGTTCTGTTTCCGGAGCCTCAGTCAAAACCCTACTTCACCCCCGCGAATCTAAGGAACTGGCAAAACATCGGAGTTGAAAATGGCGTCGATCGTTCTTCGGTCTCGCGTTATCTCGAGATTAGGAAAAAATGGATCTCAGAATCTGAGGATTTTCTCTTCGGACGCAGCTTCTTCGAATTCGACGGCGAAGGAGCCGGGGCTCTCCGCCGGTCAATCGATCATTTCCGATATTCCGCCCCCTAATCAGCCGCCTCCTCCGCCTCAAGCAGACGCCGCGGCAGCAGCTCCGAGAAAGGAGCGGAAAGCACTTAAGTATCTCTCGTACGGACTTGTCAGCGCGCTCACTGGTGCTACTGCTGCTGCTGGTTACGCCTCGTATGGTGTGCTCTTTATCCCCCCCTTTGTGTTCACGTAACTGTCTTGGCTTCGAGTCGGCTGCGAAGGCCTTTCATGTGAAATGTGAATGCAATATGATAATGACATTGGCAGTAGTTTTTCGAGTTATGTCTTCAGTTACTCATGTTTTAGTTCATTTGAATTCGTTTTTTTTGTTATCCTTTGTTACATTACCGGATATGTGAAACAATCGTCGACCTTGTCGGTGAATTATGAGTGAGGTTGAACCGTTTAGTTCTGTTCATATGGATATTGTGTATTTGTTTTGCAGCTTACACTTTGGATGAAGTGGATGAAAAGACCAAGGCTTTCCGCGAATCTGTTAAGAGGATACCACCAGCAGATGATGCATCGGCCATTGATGTGAGTTTACTTGATGCCTTCTTCTAAGATGTTTTTTTTTTTGCATTGTATAACTTCCATAGTGAACGGGTTTGATCGATATGATTGGCTTGTCCTTATAGTTAAATCTTGTTAGCAAGTTTTAAAGCTTTAAGATGATTGACACTTTGTTGTTGTGTTGTTTAATCGATTGTTCATGTGTGCTATATCTTAAATTAATAGGGCAAAGAGTCTCTTCATAGCTAGCTTTACGTTTCGACTTGCGCTTGTTCTTTCTTGAGTATTCTTTGTCATAGAACTTTGTAAAAGCCTTAATGCAGCATAAGCTTTTTCTGCATGAAGGATTATTTATGTAAATATGTGATTCTGTGAAGTAATATATTATACATTGTCTCTTTGTCTTGCGCAGAAATATCAAGCTTTTATGTATTCTGCTGCAATGACAGGTATTTTACCCTCTCCTCTTTCTCTGCATCTGATAGTCTGTGTTACTTGCCGCAGCTTTTTTAGACTTAGCATCACATGTAGTTGCTTGTATCTTGTCCAGTTCCTGTGAAAGCAGTTGAAATGTATTTGGAACTCAGAACACTTGTGGAAGAACATGTTCGAGTAAGTTCTTCGTTGATATAGAGCATGGATTAATTTTATGCATCTTCTTAGTCATCTTCTGATATCTCCAGATCTCTTATATTGCATCTCCTTTACTCTAGGGTTTTACTGAACCTCTCTCAGAGAAACTTCTTCCAGATTTACATCCCGCAGAACAACATGTCTTCACTCTAGTCCTCGATCTGAATGAGACGCTTCTTTATACAGACTGGAAGGTAGTGATCAATATTGATTCTGATATGTAGCGGCCACCTAGAATTTAATAATCTCTAAATTTAGTTTAAATTTATTGAATTGACTGAATATATGATGTATCTGAGCAATAACTAAGTCAAGAGATACTGCTGTTGAACTAATTTGTCCCTGAAGTAAGATTGTTTATGTTTTTCTCTCCTCCTTTGTCCATGTAAAGCGTGACAGAGGGTGGAGGACATTCAAAAGACCAGGTGTTGATGCCTTCTTGGAACATCTTGCCAAGTTCTATGAGATAGTCGTGTATTCTGACCAGATGGATATGGTAAGTTCTTGGATTTGTTTTTTAGTTTTTGCTTATGCTTCATGAGAGGTGGCATTTAATAATTTATTCTCCTTATTTCTGGCTTGTAGTATGTGGCTCCAGTCTGTGATAGGTTGGACCCGAACCACTACATACGTTATCGGCTGGCAAGGGGTGCTACTAAATATGAGAACGGAAAGCATTTTAGGGTATGCAGCAATTGGACTCGTGTATAATATATTTTCTCACTGACCGTCCAAAACTCAGGTACTCAGGTACTCTTCAACAATAAGTAGTAGCTATCATAAAAAAATGCAGGATCTGTCAAAGCTGAACAGAGATCCCAAGAAGATTCTGTATGTCAGCGGGAATGCATTTGAAACAAGCCTTCAGCCAGAGAATTGCGTACCGATCAAGCCCTACAAACTTGAGGAGGACGACACAGCCCTTCTAGACCTCATTCCATTCCTTGAATGTAAGTCCCAGCTACACCTCAAAGAGTATTAATTCAATTGATACGGGTTTATGCATTTGTTGCAATCTTGCAAAATGAAGTTGGTTCTATTTGAAAGTCACCATCTTTTTGGTTTTGTGAGTTGAGTTTGCGATTCTAAATCGTGTTATGATGCAGATGTGGCGCGTAACAGCCCAGCTGACATAAGAACAGTTCTAGCATCTTATGAGAGAAAAGATGTAGCGAAAGAATTCCTAGAGCGTTCACGAGAGTATCAAAGGTGATTGATGATCATTTCATTTTTATATATATATGTAAACAACCACTGTCGGGCTTTGCGGTTGATACTGAAGGTGTGTGTAACTATGGATAATGATGATGACGCAGGCGAAGGATGCAAGAACAACGTGGCCAAGGCCGACTGTGGAGGCGTTGAATGAACGGCAAGTTTCTTGTACAGCAGAGCATTGGATGAATTTTGGAGAAGCATAAACTCCAATGGGTGGGAAAAGAAATAACGTGTGTTCTTTTTCCCACTTGCTTTGGAATATGAAAGCTACAAAACTTGTTTGGATGATATATGATTTTAACGAGAGAGAGAGAGTACACTTGTATGGTCAAAAATCGTCCCGAAATGGGAATCGTGATTTTGTTTATGGTTTTATAAAAGAGACAGATGTTTTGTTAATTCCTTCTTTTGCAGGATATTGCATTGTTTAGTTCGATCATATCATACAATAATAGTCTTTCCTCTCCTTTTTCTTCTGGGGTTTATAAGGAAACAGTAGCTTTTTATTGTTCGAAACTATTCCGCATATTATATTATTGTGAATATACATATTATCAGGGATTGAAAAAGATTTTTCTCATTGATTCAGAATGAATCTGTACAAGGATTTTATACAGGAAACAAATAACAAACTTCCTAACTGATTTACAAAAGGAATAAAGAATGGAGGAGAGAGAAATTGCCACACGAAAATTGTATGCGATTTCTTCCCTTAGTGAGCTCAGTGGGTCGCCTCTCGTTGTTTCTTGCTTGGGCCCAACATCTTTTATAGGCCCAATACATATCCTTAATATGCCCCCCTCAAGACACAGACGGTAGGAAGAGGCTTGAAGTTCCCAGGCGATCTAAAAGTGCAGAGAACAGAGCAGGTTGAACTTGTTTCGTGAACAGATCAGCCAATTGCCTGTTCGAAGCGACATGGAGCATTTTGAGAAAACCTGATTGAAGCTTCTCCCTCACGAGATGGCAGTCGATGTCTATGTGCTTGGTGCGCTCATGGAAAACTGGATTAGAAGCAATGTAAATTGCGGACCTGTTGTCGCAGTATAGATTGGCAGGACCAGAAGGAGAGACATGAAGGTCGGCCAATAAATTCCGAAGCCAGATAAGCTCGCAAGTTGCGTTTGCCAAGGAACGATATTCAGCTTCAGTGCTGCTTCGGGAAACAGTGGTCTGCTTCTTAGCTTTCCATGAGATGAGGGAGCTACCAAGAAAAACGCAAAAACCAGAGATGGATCGCCGAGAATCAGGACAGGAAGCCCAGTCCGCATCGGCAAAAGCATTGAGGCGTATATCAGAAGTGGCCGAGTAAAAAAGGCCTTGTCCTGGGTTCTTTTTGAGGTAACGGACCACACGTTGAGCGGCTCGTAAATGCTCAGTGGTCGGTGCTGATAGAAACTGACTTAACTTGTGTACAGCAAAGGTAACATCGGGTCTGGTAATCGTGAGGTACAACAATCTACCAATAAGCCGACGATAACTGGTAATGTCGGATAAGGGCTCCCCTGATTCCCTTGTCAAACGAACATTCGGATCAAGTGGCGTAGAAGCTGGTTTGCAACCAAGAAGGCCTGCATCCTCAATCAATTCCAGACAATATTTCCTTTGACTGATAGCAATACCACTAGCAGAACGTGCAATTTCCAAACCCAAGAAAAATTGTAATCTGCCAAGGTCCTTTATATGAAACTTCTGATTGAGAAGCTCCTTCAAAGCTCGAACAGCATTGTCATCATTGCCTGTGATTATGATGTCGTCGACATAAACGAGCAGAGCAACAAATGTCTTCCCGAATTGCCGAACAAACAGCGTGTGATCGGCCTGAGATTGAGTAAACCCTGCAGAGACCAGAACTCGAGCAAAAGTTAAATACCATTGCCGTGAAGCTTGGCGTAAGCCATATAAAGACTTATGCAATCGACAAACAGCATCATTGGGCAACGATTCTCCTGTGGCAGATGTGTAACCTGGTGGCAAGGCCATATAAATTTCTTCATCAAGGGTGCCGTGTAAGAAGGCATTGGTGACATCTAATTGGCACAAAGACCAATTTTTCACAGCTGCAAGTGCCAGAATTAGCTTGACAGTGACCAATTTGGCAACAGGGGAGAATGTTTCCAAAAAATCAACGCCCTCTTGCTGGGTAAAGCCTTTGGCAACCAGTCTGGCTTTAAATCTCTCCACTGAACCATCGGCTTTGTGCTTAACCCGATACACCCACCGGCAACCAACAGCTTTTTTACCTGGTGGCAGAGACACAATGGACCATGTCTTGTTCTCAGCCAATGCTTGAAGCTCTGTTTCCATGGCATTCCTCCAAGCAATATTAGTTACAGCCTCTTTGAAGGTTTTGGGTTCAGTCTCTAAGGAAAAATTGAGAACCGAATTTCGGTATGATGAAGAGAGACGGTCATAGGATAAAACAGAGGTGATAGGATATAAAGATGAGGAAGAGTCTGCACAGTGTGTACTGGAAAGAGAGCAATGATAATCACGAAGGTAAGAAGGAGGTTTGACATTTCTTTTGGGTCTGGTAGCAGGTGGTTGTGAAGAAGAAGAGGAAGGAGAAGGGGAAGAGCTGTGTGGTTCAACTGGAGGTGACGGTGTCGAAGCAGGGGCTGAGGAAATTGAAATAGGTAATGGCAGAATATTGTTTGGAAATATGATGTCGGGAGTGACAGAAATCTCAGAATGGAAAGGAAATATGGATTCATGGAATTCAACATGGCGAGAGATAATGATTGTATTAGTTGCAAGATCGAGAAGCTTGTAACCTTTATAGCCTGAAGGATAGCCAAGGAAAACCGTCGCTCGAGCACGAGCCGAAAACTTATGGCGTTGTGAACTGTATGTAGATGCATATGCCAAACATCCAAAAACTCTGAGATACGAGTAGTCAGGAAGTCTCTGTTTCAGCAACTCATAAGGAGATCTATCTGACAGGAGTGGAGAAGGCGTCCTATTGATGAGAAATACAGCCGTTCTGACACAATCCGACCAAAACTGTAGTGGAATGTTCCCCTGAAAAAGCAAGGCCCTAGCAACATTTAAAATGTGCTGGTGCTTGCGTTCCACAACTGAGTTTTGTTGCGGAGTTTGCACGCAAGAATAGTAATGGAAAATGCCTTTAGATCGAAACAAGGATTCAAAGGATAACTCCGGAGCATTGTCTGATCTCACAGCCTTAACTTTCAGAGAGTATTGCGTTTCCACCAAAGTCAGAAAATCTGGAATGACTTGCAGAACCTCGGATTTCTGTCTCAGCATATAGACCCAAGTGACCCGAGAATGATCATCCACTATTGTCAAAAAATACTTATATCCATCATAAGAAGGAACGGAGAAGGGACCCCAAACGTCTATATGAATGAGATCAAACAGGGATTGGGACAAATTGTTGTTTGAAATGAAAGGAAGATGGCGTTGTTTAGCTAGGTGACAAACTCGACAATGAGAAGAAACAGAACACTTAGACAGAGATAAAGCATCAGACAACGTTCTGAGTTTTCGAAAAGATAAGTGGCCTAGCCTAGAGTGCCAAAGAGAAGGATCGGTACTAACAGAATGAACAGAAAAAGATGGAACAGAGGGAATGAAGTCGGGCTCGAGGAAGAACAGATTGTGCAAGAGCTTAGCCCTCCCAATCGTCGAGCCCCGAGAAGTTTCCTGAATGAGACAAGAGGCAGATGAGAAAAGACAGGACAAATTAGTGTTGCGAAGCAAGGAGCTGACACTAATGATATTAAAAGTAAAGGATGGAACATAAAGCACATTCGTCAAGAGTAAATGATCATTCAAGGGTACTTTGCCAGCCTGAGTGACCGAGATTTGAAGACCAGTAGGTAGAGTGACTGTGCTCGGAATAATAGTAATTAACTCAGAGAACAGATGTTTGTCAAAGCAAACATGAGCTGAAGCACCAGAGTCAACAATCCAAGAGTGATGAATCTGGCCATAGACCGAGGCAGCATTACATACAAAAGCAGAGACGAGAAAGGCGTTACCGATTTCAGGATCAGAAACAGGGGCGCCATTTTCAGTGATGGAGGCACCAGGATGCTTCAGTCGATTGGAGATTTTGGAGCAGAGATCCTGAATTTGACTGAAAGACATTTTCTCCACATCGGAACAGACATTAGAATCCGGAACAGCGTTAGCAAAATGCGTCGTTGGTTTAGATTGTACCGAACGAACAGGAGAGCGAGGAGAGGTTGATCTTCCTGATTTGGGAGCACGATACCCAGGGGGAAAGCCATGAAGGCGATAGCATTTCTGAATAGTGTGCCCATAAAGACCGCAGTGGGTACAGAGAGGTCGCTGCTTGTTTTTAAAACTAGGCCCAGAGGCGGCAGAAACCACCTCGGATGAGGGTGCAGAGGAAACCTGAAAAATGGCAGAATCCAGAGGTTTCGAGGTCTTGATCAAGCGTTGCTGCTCTTGCTGAAGCACAAGATTGTACGCCGTTTGGAGATCAGGAGGAGGATCCAAGGCAAGGATGTGACTACGAACTCCTTCAAAATCATCATTGAGTCCAAAGAGGAAATCAATGACAAAGTCATTTTCATCTTCATCATTCCACCGTTTTGAGAGAAGACATGTGCATCGACCACATGTACAGGAGTGATTAGCCCGAACAGATTTGAACTCCTTCCAAACAGCAAAAATGGCAGTAAAATAGGAGGCAACATCCATGGAGTTTTGACGCAGATCGCGAAGCTTTTGTTTAATCCGGTATTTGCGTGGAGCATTACTTTGTTGATAGCTCTTGGAGAGGAACAACCACATGTCTCTAGCAGTATCCACATACAGCAAGCTCTGAGCAATATGTTCGGCGACAGAATTCATTATCCAGCCTCCAACTATAGCATTATTGCGAACCCAAAAACGATGGGTTGGATCATCCTCAGCAGGTTCGGGTAGAGAACCATCGACAAAGCCGATTTTGTTCCGACCCTCGAGAGCCATCTTGAACGCCCGAAGCCAAGATGGATAGTCAGCCGCCCCAGTCAAGGGTTTAGTGACGATCACCACACCACCATGATCAGAAGTGGAAAGATAGTAAGGACTATCAGTATCAGGAGTATACGGGGCCGCAGGAGCAACCGTATTCCTCGGAGGAGCAACAGCTGGAACATCCGCCATTGAATAAACAGAGAAAAAGAAAGCAATCCGAAAAAAAATCAGAGAGAGTGCTCTGATACCATATCAGGGATTGAAAAAGATTTTTCTCATTGATTCAGAATGAATCTGTACAAGGATTTATACAGGAAACAAATAAAAAACTTCCTAACTGATTTACAAAAGGAATAAAGAATGGAGGAGAGAGAAATTGCCACACGAAAATTGTATGCGATTTCTTCCCTTAGTGAGCTCAGTGGGTCGCCTCTCGTTGTTTCTTGCTTGGGCCCAACATCTTTTATAGGCCCAATACATATCCTTAATAATATGATATTTTTATCTCCAGAAATTCATTTGCGTTTTCCAAATGCGTTGAAGGCCCAAGATACTATCTTTAACTTTAGCCCAACGGGTAGGACTAGTAGGACTTTACTATGTTATATGGGTTTCAAATAAATTTTCGACCACAAAAGTAGAGGCTCTTGGTTTTTGGATAACACTGTCACTGGCTCAAGGAAGAGGGAATCAAATAGACTCGAGCAGAGCCGGGAAGGAGGAGGGGAGAGCTTGGTCCTTTCTTGGGATTTTCCATGGCGGTTTCTTCTCTGTCTTCAATCATTTTACCTTCTCTCCTGATTCCAACTTCTTCGTCTTCTAGTTCTAGACTAAAGGTCTCTTTCCACTCCTTGATTCCCCCTTCTATCCATGGCGGCTTCAGTTCCTGCGTCCTTAAACCCTCCTCGTCGTCCTCGTTAAGGGCCTTCGCCGCTTCTGAAACCCTAGACCTAGCTCCCGAAATCCTCGATGAACCCGGTTCGGGTGACTCCGAGGTACGCATTTCGCTCTTCCTCGTTGTCGGAATCTTTGATTTTTCGCAGAGATCTTTGTGGGATGCCCCTTTTGTGGAATCGTTAGTTTCTTTCTTTTTTCACATCTTACGTTTGGTTCCTGAGAAAATTTTATGGTTTTTCCCTCTCATATACGTTTCACTTTTCGACCATTGTTTCTCGTTTGAATTCAGGTCCCGAGCGCTTCTTCAATCAGTGCAGAGGTGGATAAGGTACTCCATGAATATTCGGAATGTAGAATTTTGCAATGGTTTGTTCTTAAGTCTGTCCCTGCTTGTGAGCATGAATTGCTCGCCTACCCTCATAAGATGTCACTAACCACGTCTTCTCTCTAAGAAGAATACTCCAATGTCACTCGATGAGGCATTTGAGTTTGTAGTTCTCTATATTGTTTTTAGCCTTGGAAAGTTTGCTATCCTCCTAAGCTAAGTAAATATCCTTTACCGTTTCATTTTCTTAGTATATTGTTAAGGTGGAACCATATGCTTTTATTGCCATAGCACCAATTTCTTAGTATAATATGGTGGAAGCGTATGCTTTTATAGTCTTGTAACAGATGCTGCCACAGATGGTAGAAATTAGTTTTAAGCCTTGAGGATCTTTACTCAGTGAGATTTGAAGATTTGATGCTGCAGTTCTCTGTATGTGATGCTTTGTATTTTTCAATATCCCGCATATTCTTGCAAGAATGGTGTCAAGTTGTCGTGAGCCAACTCGTTCCATCAGGAATATTTGTTATTCAAGAAACGCTATTCTGCTGCGTATCCTCTTCAATCTTCTTATTCTGTATTCCTTTGTTCATGCTGAATCATGGATCTCTTTCTTTAAGATCGATGCTTCTTCTTGTTAGCAGATGGCGCCAAAGCAAAAGATTAGGATCAAGCTTAGATCTTACTGGGTGCCGCTCATTGAGGACTCGTGCAAGCAGATACTTGACGCGGCAAGAAACACCAATGCCAAGACGATGGGTCCGGTGCCATTACCGACCAAGAAACGTGTTTACTGTGTTCTCAAGTCCCCCCACGTCCACAAGGACGCGAGGTTCCATTTCGAAATCCGGACCCACCAGCGGTTGATAGATATTATGTACCCAACTGCCCAAACCATCGATTCCTTGATGCAACTTGATCTTCCTGCCGGTGTAGATGTTGAGGTGAAGCTCTGAAGCGAAGGCACATACATTGTGGGAGGGACAAAAGGTAACATCTTTTTTACATATTGTCCAGAATGGTAATGCTGAGGGACAATAGATATTATGTACCCACATAGATCTTAGTGATGGAGACCGATCTCCCTCGCATGAACAGAAACTGTTTGGGATGGATCTCATTGCATAGAATTGGTAAAGCTCTGAATCCTTTTTAATGCCTTATTTGTTCCAAACCAAAACATATAATGTACGGAAATGTAAGAGTGTGTTTTGGTAGAATAGGAAAGCTTGAATCTTTAGTTACCCTTTGCTGCCTTTTTTTAAGAATAAACCAATGACGAGATCCAGATGCAAGTACAAGTATTCTTCTGGGTTCGGTTTAGTTTGATTAGTTGGCTTCGGTTTGAACATGTTGGTACTTTGGGTAAAGGAAAAATACGAATTTGCTTTATTAATATGTAACATATTAATTATTATAATGTCGCAAAACTAGATCTAAAAATCAAGTTGGTGGAACGTTGAGAGCAACTTTATTGTTAAAATATTGTGGATCATGGAATGGAAATGCCCAAGCCCTATGAGAATTATTCCTTTTTTTCAAGTATAATAATCTATTAGATCATTCAATTTAATCTATAAAATATATATTATATGCCATTCAACAACGACTGCACATGAAAAAAAAAATTAAAACGGTCCAACTAAAATGAATTTATTATTATTATCGTTCGCCATTTTGAAGGTAATAAATTTTATGCTAATTGAAATTCTATAATACTAAGAGTAGCCAAATTTGATATTTGCTCACGAAAATGAAACACAATCCAAAGGCATATTCCATTATTCCTCACGAGCTCCCGACAATGACCACCCATCTTTATAATATATGTTTTAGTAACTTTACCCAAAGAAGGACACGACTTGAAGAAAAATAATTTACATCACCTTTCTCTGTAAGTAATATTATTCAATTGCATTAGTTGTAACAAAAGAAAAAAGGAAATCATTTTCAATATATAACCCTTAGAATCGAAAACCTAATGATATGGTTAAAAACTAATAACTGTTTCAGGCCAGTTGAAATATGTTAAATTATTAACATATTAACTTTACTTGGATATATTTTATTTCCTGGCTAAACCACGATTGATTTTCTTTTAGTCACGATTAAATATATATAAAAAAAAAACTAAACTAATTGATTGTCGGAGAAAAAAAATAAACAATAGCACAAGTTAATACCCCAAATTCAAAAGAGGAAGTGCCAATTTTCAGCAATGTCTGAATCTCAAGGAATTGGAGGGTGCCTCGTGGTGACATTTTGTGATGTGCCCTTCAATGGTTGTGTCTCCAATTAATGGCAAAAAAAATATAATTTTTATGATTTCATACAACAACAGTCACTAACAAAAGGCGAAAACGATTCTAACCTAATCAAGTCTTGTTCTGATTATGTCATATTAAATTATGCTAACATATACTTCAACACACACACACACACATATATATATATATATGTGTGTGTGTGTGTGATTTTCTTTATTGCATTTAGAAACACTAGTAATGTTTTTTTACACGAATTCTTCATATATATATATATATATATATATATGGCTTTTGTCGTCGACTAATGCTATTATTCTGTGATACTTGAGCAACGTGCCAAATTACGAATCAAATCTGTAACTGCAGCGATGATGTTATTGCAATGAACACTATAAGTTGAGTTTACTAAATAGATTCGAAATTAAACTCCCGTGATTTCTATTTTCCGATGATGAGATATCACAAATTCCTTTAAAACAAATGTAATCCCACTTTTTATTCAGAATTGAGATTTCAATAATCTTATGTTACTAAACTTAGATTCAGTGAACTTCGGGTTTCGGGAAGTCATCAAGTCAAAGGACGGCTGCTTCAAAGATTCTCGAGCAATGACACGTCACTGCTCACGTCACCTTCTTTTGCAATTTACCCCGGAAAATAATTACTAACATTGTAGGGTCCGATTTTCTTTTGACTATATATATACACGAAAGTGCTTGGAATTCCGATTTTAATGATTATTCCTAAATTTTATCTCCAAGTTTGGGTTTGTGAAATTTCGTAGCACCAATTTTCTTCATCCATATTTAACGCTGTTGTTCATACGACTTCCTTTTTTTTTATGGATATAACATCTGCAATGTGTAATGCATATTGTATATAAATGATAAATCAACTGATTAATTTCCTGAGTTTTTTTTTTGGGTTTTGTGGGTAAAACATTATATATATATAAAATGAATATTCATAGGTTGATGATAAGCATAAGTAGGTGGCACAAAAAACATGTGAAGAATCTTGGTTCACCAGCATGCATGACCATCCGGAGGAGTTGAATTTAAATATAAAATTAAATTTTAAAGAAACAAATAGACATCAATAACCATTTTATATAAAATAAAATTTTAAAAAAACAAATAGATATCAATATAAAATAATCTTTAATTCGATATGATGCTCGACCGATCTGTGCAAAGTTAGGATGGAATTCCAAATTTTGATTTCACTTTATTTATCCGTTCGAGTAAAAATTAATACAAAATATGATGTACTATACGCTATATCATCGTTACTTCTTCCATTTATCTGTCGGCATTAAAAAAATCCTTTTTTTCCCGAGAAAATTCCACTTCCCATGTTGCCGGTCACATCACATGTAACCGCCATTTCTATCTCTCTATATAAGATCCGTTCGTCTTCTCCGGCAAAAGACATGCTCTTCTCTCTTCTTCTCCTTCCAGAAAATATAACCTCGAGACCTCATCTGCTCTCATGTCGGCTTGCATCTACGCGTCCAGAACTGGAGAAACCCAGCTTTCTTGCGATCCAAAGAGGTCTCAAGACGATGATTCAAGGTTCTGTTACTTGAATTTCTTCCGACCCAATTTCTCCGATCGGATTTCGAACGGGAACCAGACGAAAACCCTCCTCCCGCGCCCGCTCGTCGGCGATCTCGATCGAGACGCCGAAATCGACGATGTCTGGACCAAGATACGAGAAGAAGCGAAATCCGACGTCGAGCGTGAACCCATTTTGTCGAGCTACTACTACACTTCGATTCTTTGTCATCGATCTTTGGAGACCGCGTTGGCGAACACCCTCTCGATTAAGCTCAGCAATTCGAGTTTACCCAGCAACACGCTCTTCGATCTGTTCGTCGGCGTTCTTGAAGAAGACCCAGAAATCGTAGAATCCGTGAAGCGCGATCTTTTAGCGGTCAAGGAACGAGACCCGGCTTGCATAAGCTACGTCCATTCCTTCCTTAACTTCAAGGGCTTCCTCGCATGTCAAGCGCATCGAATCGCTCACAGTCTCTGGTCTCAGGACCGGAAAATCTTGTCTTTGCTTATCCAGAACAGAGTGTCGGAATCTTTCGCCGTCGACTTCCACCCGGGCGCGAAGATCGGACACGGGATTTTACTCGACCACGCGACGGCCGTAGTGATCGGAGAGACTGCGGTTGTGGGGAACAACGTCTCGATTCTCCACAACGTGACGCTTGGAGGAACAGGAAAACAGAGCGGCGATCGTCATCCGAAGATCGGAGACGGGGTTTTGATCGGAGCGGGGACTTGTATTCTGGGGAACATCAAGATCGGAGACGGAGCCAAGATTGGCGCTGGGTCGGTGGTACTCAAGGACGTGCCGCCGAGGACGACGGCGGTCGGAAATCCGGCGAGATTGATCGGTGGGAAGGAGAACCCGGTGAAGCTCGACAAGATTCCGGGTTTGACCATGGACCAGACATCTCATATATCGGTGTGGTCTGATTATGTAATATAAAAAAATAAAGTTGTCGTTTTTTTTTTGTTAAGGTAAAGTTGTCGTTTTTCTTCTCCTACTCAATCTATGGAACATAACATGCAGAGGACATTTCATAAGTTCTTTGCGTATATCTGTTGAACGACTCCTACATTACTATTATAGTATAACCTATTAAAAAAAAAAAAAAAATCTAAACGTTTCGTCTCTCCGGCAAAAAGGTTTAACAGAGAGAGAACGAAAGGTGATTTGAAGCTTGACATGGTTAGGGTTTCGCCCTTGCCCAGTCCCGTGGAATCATAAAAGCAGAGCCTTTTTCGCGGCCTCCATTAGGGTTCTCATTTCTCAGGGCTTGGCTCTGTTCAGCTCGCGTTGCGGGTTTCTTAGTGCCAAATTCGCCGCTGGGGCGGTTGGGTTTTTGATAAATCTTCTTCTTTTCTTCTTTCTGGGAATGAAATTTGATAAAACCTTCTGTTGGGTTTCTCAAATTTGTCTTTATTTAACAGGATTTTCCATCCAAAAGACCTTCGATTTCTTTGCTCTGTTCAGTTCGCCTTGCGGGTTTCTTAATGTCAAATTCGCCACTGGGGCGGTTGGGTTTTTGATAAATCCTCTTCTTTTCTTCTTTCTGGGAATGAAATTTGATAACAATCTTCGGTTGGGTTTCTCGAATTTGTCTTTGTTTAACATATTCTCTGTTCTCAAGTTTTCAGCTTTAGCAGGATTTTCCAAGAAATCAAAGGTCTTTTGGATGGATTCGAAGAAGTCTCCAAAGTTAATCGCAGAATATTCAGAGGAGTTTCTGCGAATGTGGAGGAAAGCTCGAAATAGTGGGCGAGATGTGGGGTAGTGGAATTTATTTAATCTAATTTCCTTAGCCGATGTTTTTCCTGGAAACTCGATTTCATATCACTTCGTCTTAAAAATAGACTTGCCCACCAATCAAATGCTCATTTCTCTATTATTTATTGACCACCTCATTTTCCATATACAATCAGTTCACGAAGGAATGAGGACATTATTCATCAGCATCGGTTCCTAAAATCACCAGGAAAGAGATTTCTGTAATGGATAATGGTATTTGGACTGTATGGTTCTCCCTGTACCAATCTCAAATGCATCAAGTTACTGGCTTTTCTCTCCTCGAGCTCGTTTACCTTCCTCTGTTTTCCATTTTCTTGCATCTGCTTCTGTTGCTGGTCCTGTTTGGTTCATGGGTGTCTAAGAAAATGGGGAAGTGTTCAGAGGATGCGAGGTTTAACAAGACCATATCTTCCACATACAATAAGACAGTCTTTATGTTTTGTGTCACTTTGTCTGTCTTTAATCTCGTGTTGTTGTCGTTGTTGAGTTACTACTACTGGCATAGCAACGGTTGGCTTCACAGTAAACTTGCCAACCTTTTGGATTTTCTGTTGGAAGCCATTGCTTGGGCAGCCATTTCTATCTACTTGAAAAGCCTATCCCCCGATTCTAGCAAGGAAAAGTTTCCTTTTTTGCTTAGACTCTGGTGGGTTTTCTATTTCATTGTTTCTTGCTGTAGTCTGGTGGCAGACATTGTTCTATACAGGAGACATGAAGTGGTAGTACCAGTTTATCTTTCACTAGTGTCTGATGTGGCGGGCGTTACTGCTGGACTGTTTCTGTGTTATGTCTGCTTCCTGCGGAAAATCGAATCTGAAAGTAGCAACTTTCTTGAGGATCCGCTCTTGAACTGCGCTGAAACCAGCGATGAGAGGAATAGCATAAAGGTTACACCTTTTGCAAAAGCCAGGATTCTAAGCCATGTGAGTTTCTCTTGGATGAGCTCTTTGATCGACCTTGGGAACAAGAAAATCATAGACGCGGAGGATGTTCCTCAGCTCGACAGAAGCGACAGAGCAGAGGAGCTGTTTCAGGATTGTAGAAGTAAGCTTGAAGAGGATGTTGGTAGAATGACCATGTTCAAGCTCATAAAGCTGCTCTTCTTCTCGGCACAGCGAGATATTGTCCTGTCAACTCTGTTTGCTTTTGTTTACACGCTGTCTTGCTATGTCGCACCCTATCTCATGGATACCTTTGTCCAGTACCTGAATGGTCGGAGACGGTACCAGAATGAAGGGTGTGTTTTAGTGACAACTTTCTTTGTTGCTAAAGTTGTGGAATGTCAATCCCGGAGGAACTGGTACTTTAGGCTCCAAAAAGCTGGGATCAGGATGAGATCGGTCCTGGTTTCGATGATCTATGACAAGGGTTTGACCCTTCCGTGCCATTCCAAAGAGGGACATACGAGCGGGGAGATCATAAATCTCATGACAGTAGATGCCGAGAGAATCAGTGCTTTTAGTTGGTATATGCATGATCCGTGGATACTTATGTTACAGGTCAGTTTGGCCTTGTTGATATTGTACAGAAGCCTCGGGCTAGGGTCCATTGCAGCTTTTTCTGCAACTTTTATGGTTATGCTGGCAAATTTCCCGTTTGCGAAATTAGAAGAGAAGTTCCAGTCAAATTTGATGGAATCCAAAGACAAGAGGATGAGAAAAACATCAGAGATCTTACTGAACATGAGGATTCTCAAACTTCAGAGTTGGGAGATGAAGTTTCTTAACAAGATTCTCGAGCTTAGGCAGATCGAGGCAGGATGGCTCAAAAGATTCGTCTACAATTCTGCTGTTATCAGTTCTGTGCTATGGGCTGCACCATCTTTCGTGTCAGCAGCCGCTTTTGGTGCTTGCATGCTTATAAACATTCCCCTCGAATCAGGGAAGATATTATCAGCTCTTGCAACCTTCAGGATTCTGCAAGATCCGATCTACAAACTTCCTGACACGATCTCAATGATTGTTCAGACAAAGGTATCTCTGAATAGGATTGCATCGTTCCTTTGTCTAGATGATTTACAGCGAGATGTTGTGGAAAAGCTTCCAGAAAGTGGAAGAAGTTGTAATGTTGCAGTAGAAGTAAACAACGCTTCTTTCTCTTGGGATGGACTTTCATCTAATCCGACATTAAGCGACATGAGCTTCAGAGTGATTAAAGGGATGAAAGTAGCAATTTGTGGTACCGTTGGCTCGGGGAAATCAAGCTTGCTTGCATCGATACTAGGTGAAGTACCCAAGCTATCTGGAAGCGTCAAGGTTTACGGGACAAAGGCATATGTTTCACAATCTCCATGGATTCAGAGCGGTAAAGTCGAAGAGAACATTCTGTTTGGAAAGCCAATGGATCGAGAGTTGTATGAAAGTGTTCTTGAAGCATGTTCACTGAAGAGTGACTTGGAGATACTTCCATTTCGGGATCAGACGGTTATCGGGGAAAGGGGTATCAATCTGAGCGGTGGACAGAAGCAAAGGATACAGATTGCACGTGCTCTCTATCAAAATGCCGATATCTATCTCTTTGACGATCCTTTTAGTGCTGTTGATGCTCATACTGGATCCCATCTATTCAAGGTTTAAACGGTTTTTTTTTTCGTTTATTTCCTCGTGTCCTTTCGATTATATGATAATTTCATGTTTTACCATTATTATGATTCTGTAACAGGGAGTTTTGATGGGGCTTCTGAGTTGCAAAACAGTCATATATGTAACCCACCAAGTTGAATTCCTACCTGCAGCTGATCTTATTCTGGTAAATTGATCCTCCATTGCTTCAGAAATATCTTTCTGCCGATATATGTTTCGTTACCGCTTTAACTTACGTAAATTTCGATAGGTCATGAAAGATGGGAGCATCACACAAGCAGGGAAGTATGACGAAATTCTCTATTCGGGAACTGATTTTATGGAACTTGTAGGAGCTCATAGTCAAGCCTTAGCTGCCGTTGATGATACAGTATCTTCTTCCGCTAAATCAACCGCGAGTAAAGAAAATGAACTGTCACATGATGAAGAAAACCGAGAGGAAGAATCGGGGCAAATAGTTCAAGAAGAGGAGAGGGAGAAAGGAAGAGTTGGGTTTGATGTGTACCGAAAGTATCTGACTCTCGGGTATGGAGGAGGAGCTCTCATTCCGTTCATATTGTTGGTACAGATTCTGTTTCAGTTACTGAATATCGGAAGCAACTACTGGATGGCTTGTGTGACTCCCGTTTCTAAAGGCGAGGAGTCTCCGGTGAAAGGATCGACATTGATATCGGTCTATGTAGCTTTAGCCATCGCCAGTTCTCTCTGCATTCTCGTGAGAGCAACTTTGGTTGCAATGATTGGTTTTCAGACAGCTACTGAACTCTTCAATCAGATGCATCTCTGCATTTTCCGAGCACCCATGTCCTTCTTTGATTCAACCCCAACCGGGAGAATTTTGAACAGAGTAAGTATCTGCACTTTGCTTTTCTTTTTCTTTTATGTTCTTCATTTCATAAATGACAGATGCTCGAATAGAAGAAAGCAGATTCTTTGTACTCCTTTTCTGAGTTCCAATCTTCGTTTCAGGCTTCGACAGATCAAAGTGTTGCAGATTTGAGATTACCGAATCAATTTGCAACCGTAGCTGTCGCCGCCATCAACATTCTCGGGATTATTGGAGTGATGGGTCAGGTAGCTTGGCCCATCCTCGTTGTCTTTATCCCCGTGGTAGCGATCTGCGTCTGGTACCGGGTATTCTCCCTAACCCATTTTCGTTTTATAGCTTTGTATTTATGGAATGGAGTTTTCTGATCAAATATTTGTCGACATATTGTACAACAGAAATATTATATATCTGCAGCTCGGGAACTGGCGAGGTTAGCTGGGATAAGCAGATCGCCATTGATACAGCATTTCTCCGAGACACTTTCAGGGATAACCACAATCAGGAGCTTTGACCAAGAAGCAAGATTCCGAAGCGATGGCATGAGACTAAGCGATTATTATTCTCGGCTCAAGTTCCATTCTGCAGGTGCAATGGAATGGCTCTGCTTCCGTCTCGATCTGTTGTCTTCAGTTGCCTTTGCTCTTTCACTCGTCCTCTTGATATCGGCTCCTGAAGGAGTCATCAATCCAAGTAGTGAATCACATCTGTGGCCTTCACTTTCTCACTTCTGTTATTCTTTGTTCTTCACTTCTGAAAATTTTTTC
The DNA here is from genome assembly GCF_000463585.1 of Tarenaya hassleriana. NCBI lineage: Eukaryota > Viridiplantae > Streptophyta > Magnoliopsida > Brassicales > Cleomaceae > Tarenaya > Tarenaya hassleriana. The sequence continues at coordinate 845,463 of NW_010965696.1, forward strand.
CATTTTCTTTGAAGGCATCGCGGGATTAGCTGTCACTTACGCTCTGAATCTGAATACTTTGCAAGCGACGTTAATATGGACGCTCTGTGATCTCGAGAACAAGATGATATCTGTGGAGAGAATGCTTCAATACATAGATATCCCTAGCGAACCACCTCTTGTAATAGAATCAAACCGACCTGATCAATCCTGGCCTTCCCTCGGAGATATTAAAATCCATAATCTTCAGGTAACTAAACTCCAGCCCGGTTGCCTTCCTCGCGCATTCTCGCATTTCATTTTACAGATTTTGATCGATATGCAGGTCCGGTATGCTCCGCATTTGCCGCTGGTGTTACGTGGAATAACGTGCAGTTTCCATGGTGGTCTGAAAACTGGGATCGTCGGAAGAACAGGTTGTGGAAAATCCACTCTGATACAAACCCTTTTCAGGATTGTGGAACCTGCCGCTGGGGAAATCAAGATCGATGGAGTAAATATCTCGATGATTGGGCTTCACGATTTGCGTTCTAGATTGAGCATTATACCTCAAGATCCAACAATGTTTGAAGGCACCATCCGAAGTAACTTGGACCCTCTTGAAGAGTACACCGACCAACAAATCTGGGAGGTTTGTTTATTGTTTTTGGTTCTTCCTCTCCTGAATCAATGATGCTTCTTAATCTTAACCCGAGTTTCTCTCCCGTTTCAGGCACTTGACAAGTGCCAACTCGGAGACGAAGTGAGGAAGAAGGAAAGGAAGCTAGATTCTGCTGGTCAGTCTGAAACTTAAACTACTCTGACAAAGAAAAGATTCATGTCGGGATCTTTTGGTAGATGCTAATATGAAATATGAACACGTTTTTTTTTTGTCACAGTAAGTGAAAACGGGCAGAACTGGAGCGTGGGTCAGAGACAACTGGTGTGTCTTGGGAGGGTACTGCTAAAGAAAAGCAAAGTGTTGGTTCTTGATGAAGCCACTGCCTCTGTGGACACCATGACTGACCATCTGATTCAGCAGACTTTAAGACATCACTTCTCTGACTGTACTGTTGTTACCATCGCTCATAGGATATCTTCTGTCATAGACAGTGACATGGTCCTGCTTCTAAATCAAGGTCACGACCATCAAAAAATTCCTTTTTTTTCCCCCCTCAAACTGGTAGTGATTTAAGAGAGTTACTACTGAAAGGGGTTTCTGGTTTGTTTAATGGTGCAGGGGTGATAGAGGAACATGACTCTCCAACCAGACTGCTTCAAGACAAGTGTTCTTCTTTCTCAAAGCTTGTGTCTGAGTACACAGAGAGGTCGGGCTCCAGTCTCAGAAAGATCTGAGAAAATCAAACTGTTTGCAGCTGAGACAATTTGATTATCCTACCAGATAATGACGACTATTTCTGTAACTTGTGCTAAGAGTCGTTGTATTGGATGTCACTAGTACCACTGCCGCTTTCAAGAACTACAAACATTACGATATTCGAATCTGAAAAATATAAACAGTTTGTGCAGCATATATATTCTGCAGGATCTGAAAAGGCAGAGGAGGCAGAAGATTGACGTATCCATTAGTAAATCTGTTTTTATTTATGGGTTTTGTCTCAGTACCATGGTATTCATGGTGGTGATGGATTTGCTGAAACGTAGAGGTAGAACAGTAGCAGTTGCATGTGTTTCTTGGGTTACAAGAAAGCGGCGTCTGAGAGATGATTACATGTAGAAACTCGTCATGTTAAACCCTAGCAATAAGCTTTCCCTCAACACAGGGAGATACGAGAAAGTATTATGCATGAGATTATTTAGTTTGTAGATATAATTATTTGTAATTAATATCTTAAAAAGATGAAGAAGAATATATATTAATTTCATCACGTTTTATTTGATGCATTTGGCATTGATGATTGACGTGACGTAAGGGCTTGTTTTTGCTGACTTCTCAACTTCGTGACTCTTGAAAGGCGTGTTTCATATTGTATTTTTGTCGAACTGTGTTTCGATAGAAATTTCGAAATATAATTTGAATCATTTATATTCCTCAAAGGTCAACTTTAACTTTGTATTATTATTTTTTAGAAAAATAAAACACATAATTAATAGGCTGGCCGCAAAGGGTGTTTTAAGAACGTGTTCAAGTGGTTTGGAAGCGAGCATTTTTTTTTTTTTTTTTTGAAATGGTGGCTTATGTTATATAAAGACAGCAACCTCATACACTCATTCACCAACATAAGTCACACGACAGTATTAACAATGATGGTGGCTTCAAGCATCTTTGAGCTCCAATACATCTCAATGTTTGTCCTCATATGGCTAATCTCTGTCCTGATTTTCTTCACCCTCTTCTTCAAGAAACCCAAGGAATCGTTCCGACCCGTTCGTCTTCCACCGAGTCCACCGAGTCTACCCATCATCGGTCACCTTCATCTTCTTCCTTACATCGCCTCTCACAAATCCCTTCAAAAGCTTTCTTCAAGGCACGGGCCTATCCTCTCTATCCACGCCTTCAAAATGCCCATAGTCGTCGTGTCCTCCGCCTCCGTGGCCTACGACGTGTACAGGACGCAGGACGTGAACTTCTCGTCCCGTCATCCCTTCGCCATCGAAAACTCCATAGTCTTCGGCCCTTACGGATTCATCACGGCCCCGTACGGAGATTACTGGAGGTTCATGAAGAAGATGGTCATGGCGGAGATGCTTGGGCAGCTTCATCTTGAGAGATCCCGTCACTTGCGTGGCGAAGAGCTGAAGAAGTTTTGCGTTAACTTGTTGGACAAGGCGAAGAGGGACGAGCCCATCAGGGTGTCCGAGGAGATGATGAAACTCACCAGCAACAACATATGGAGGATGACTGTGGGGAATAGGTTTTCGGAGGAAGGAGGTCGAGTCAGGGAATTGGTTTCCCGGTCCCTTGATATGTCGAAGAAGTTGATCATAGAAAACGCTCTCCGCCCGCTTAGGAGATTCGGGATTTCGTTCTGCGAGAACCAAATCTTGGATATCTCGCGAAGATTCGATGAACTGCTGGAGAAATATCTAAGAGACCATGAAGAGAATCCGAACAGAGAGGATAAGGACATGATGGATATTGTGTTGGAAGCTTATCACGACGAAAACGCCGAGTACAAGATCTCGAGGAACCAAATCAAAGCATTCTTGGTGGTACGTCATCATCATTCTTGATCTCATTTCATCAGATTATATATATATATATATATATTCATCTCATTCCGTTGTCTGAAATTCGTAACATTTCACTGTAGGAACTTTTCATCGGAGGCACTGACACGTCAGCACAAGCAACACAGTGGACGATGGGAGAGCTCATTAACCACCCCAACATCTTCAAGAAACTGAGAGAAGAGATCGACAGTGTCGTTGGCAAGACAAGGCTGGTTCAAGAAACAGATCTCCCCAAACTTCCGTACCTGCAGGCAGTTGTCAAGGAAGGGCTGAGGCTTCATCCACCGGCAAACCTCTCCATAAGGAGATGCGGAAAACCGTGCAAGGTCTCAGGCTACGACGTTCCGGAAAACACGATGCTGGTCGTCAACTCTTACGCGATCATGAGAGACCCGAGCTCGTGGGGGCAAGATTCGGACCAGTTTCGGCCCGAGAGATTCTTGGAATCTCCGAAAGGGATAGAGGGCAGCAGAGAAGAAGGACTGAAGTATCTCGCCTTCGGGAGCGGAAGAAGAGCTTGTCCCGGATCCAACTTGGCTTACCTCTTTCTGGACACCGCCATCGGAGCAATGGTGCAGTGCTTCGATTGGAAAATGGACGCAGAAAAGGTCGACATGGAAGAAGTGGAAGGCATAACCTTGACAATGGCTCATCCCTTCAGCACAACTCCCGTGGTTCGACCGGAGCTCATCCCTTTGCTCGCTTCTTCTTCTTCTTCAACCGAACAATATCGAATGAATGATCAGTGATTCTTTCAATATTCCATATATGGTTGTATTGGAAAGTGACTATATATTGGTAAATATAGATCCTACCCATGAAACATTTCCAATTTTATGCGAGATTATGTTCAAATGTCGGTCCATGACATGATTATTTCTAACATGGTCTGTTGAATACCAAAGCCTGTTTTTATCTCTTGGTTGTCATTCTCTTCTGAATTAGGGTTTTATCCAAAGAGATAAATTTGCAACGTAAATCACCATCTATTAGAAGAAATAAGTACCTCAATTTTCTTCATTTTAATGCCTAATTTTTAAATTTTTATTAAAATATCTATTTTTTTTTAGGAAAAAAATCGTATCTTAGTACATGCATTTTCAAAAGAATCGTGGTATTGTTTTTTTGTTAGATTGTTAGTTTTAATTGGTCTTAACTTTTAATTAACAATTTTAAGAATTTGAATATTAAACATAAACTACATAATTTTAAATTTTAAATTGGGAAATACCTTCAGTTAATACTATCTTTTTTTACAAAATCGCCGTATAATCCAATGCATTTTGCTATTAATATTCGTCCGAATAGGGGGGGGGGAGAGTGGGTTTGACGTTGGAACCGATGCGGTAGTAGAAGTTAATGTGAGAATGAGATGGTCAAATGGCCATTAAATCAGTAGAAAAAACAAGCAATAATTTTCTGTAAGCTATATAAGATTAAATTCAGACGTGACAAATAAGTGGAATGAGAATCATCACACTGATCGATACAGAGAAATTGGCGATGAACAAAATTGTTGCAATGTTATGGATTCGTCACGGTGCATGGAATTCAATACTTTATAAGATTCGACATTTTTGTCCTTGGAAATTACGACATACATGTGTTTCTCTTAGACGGTTTTGTCGTGATAAAAATTCAAAACGTGGCACGTATTAATGTTGAAAGTGCCGTCAAAGTAGTTTGGTAAAAAAATAGACAAACGAAAACCCGCGGAGAGTATTAATGCGAAATTGTCACAACTAACTAATTTGCTCCTATGCCACTATGCTTTCGCAAATAAGGAAATCGGGTTTCCAAACGATAAAAACACGAATTTTATACGTTATATGAATAAAATCACCCTTTTTGTAATGTTTTTATTGTTTTTGGTGTTCTTATATACTAATATATATATATAAACCAGACAAGATAGAAAATGGTTGGTACGTAGTTCGTCGCTCAATGTGGAAGCTGAGGACACCGAAGGGTGGAGATGATCCTTACCTTTACAGCACGAATGGCTTTGTCGGCAGGCAGATCTGGGAGTTTGACCATGACGCTGCCGCTCCCGAAGAGCTCGCTCAGGTCGACGAAGCTCGCCGAAATTTCTCCGTGA
>NW_010965696.1:850876-851724 GCF_000463585.1 Tarenaya hassleriana
AACCGCTCTCTCGTCAAGCCCAGCTCCGATCTCCTTTGGCGCTTCCAGGTCATCTATACACACATATACACTTATATCTTCATTGGTCATACACCATCTGTGAATTGTGACAAGTGCAGTTCCTGAGGGAGAAAAACTTCAAGCAGACAATACCTAGAGTGAAGGTAGAGGATGGGGAAAAGATCACGTGCAAAGTAGCAAAGGCGGCGCTCAGAAGAGGGGTTCACTATTTCTCGGCCTTGCAAGCCGATGACGGCCACTGGCCTGCCGAAAACGCCGGACCTTTGTTCTTCCACCCACCCTTTGTTAGTCATGTTTCCCGCCGTTCAATGGATAGGTTATTAAAAACTCCTCGAAAGAAACTCAAGATATGATCGATGAATTGACCATTTCAGGTCATATGTTTATACATTACCGGGCATCTCGAGAAGATCTTCTCTTCCGAGCATCAGAAGGAAATCCTACGCTATGTACACAATCATCAGGTACTTATTGCGTGTGTTAGGAGACACATTTAATGTTCATGTAACATATATATCAATATCCGTTATAGAACGAGGACGGTGGATGGGGGCTACACATAGAGGGCCTGAGCGTGATGTTTTGTACGGTTCTCAACTACATCTTGTTGAAATAGGAAAATAAATATGTGATTGAAGGAAATATTGATTTTAAGATATGATTAGAAATAATAATGGACATAATATTATATCAAATATTGTGTATCGATCTTATTTATTTCTATTTCCTTTTTATTTGTCTCATAGTTTTCCTATAAATATGTGAGTCATTTTCATTGTAATTCAACAACAACAAGAAGAGATGTAGCAATAAAAGTAATTCCGTTC
>NW_010965696.1:851734-897924 GCF_000463585.1 Tarenaya hassleriana
CTATTTTACTTATTCAATATAAGACTCTCGTATATTTATATGTTATTTTGGTTATCAATAAAAATATCATTCCGCAAATTTCTACATGATATCAGAGCTTCTGGTTCTTTTCTAATTTGTTATTCTTTTCATAAAAATGATGATGGATAATGAGAGTGAAGATGAAGATGATGATATACCGATTCAGTGGTAATATCATTTCGAGTTTTTTTATTAAGAATAAGAGAGTCATTTTGTTTTTTTTTTGTTTTTTTTCTCTCATAATCCCACATGTTTCTAAAGATTATTCGCATAGCCGCCAATTATCTTATTCTTGCCAAAAAAATTTGTTGTCATTAAACGCTTTCGCATAGTTGTCTTTCAATCTCGAATGAATCAGTTCCCGAGACTTCTTTCTACACCGCGATTGTCGTCTTTTTTTTTTTGTTATCAACGAACGATTCTTTTTTGTGTCATGCCAAAGTTGCAGCGCAGTCGTTTGTTTGATTTTTTTAGTTATGTATTTTATTGACACAAGTTCGCAAGGTGATATAGTTCAAGCGGTGTGCGTTTAATCATCTTTTCAGCAAGTTGGGCGTTTCGTGATCTTCCACGCTCCAACTTGAAGGGGGATGTTGAGATATACCGGATCTTGAAGAATATTACGAGATATATCGTATAATAGAGATCTTATCAAATCCGGAAAATATATATTTAGAAATACTTATTATTATGTCTATTTTACTTATTCAATATAAGACTCTCGTATATTTATATGTTATTTTGGTTATCAATAAAAATATCATTCCGCAAATTTCTACAAATATCTTTTTTTTTATCAATCTCTTCTTTTTTTTTAGTTTTGGATATTCATATATCCAAATCGTTCAAAGAAGAGTAAAAACTCAAAATCAAACGAGGTGCTATGACAAAAAGAAGTTAAACCTAAAAACTCTAAGATCAAGCGAGGTGCTATGACAAAAAGAGTTAAAGGTAGAACTTCAAAGTCAAGCGAAGTGATTTGAAAATGGGTAATACTCTCTAAAAGAACTAAATTTGGTGTTTATGAATTTTTCAAAAGACAATGAAAATATCTATGGGTTTTTATCGCATTATCTTTTCAAGATTGATTTTTGCATTCTTTCAAAATCAATCTTGAGGGGGAATGTTGAAATAGGAAAATAAATATGTGATTGAAGGAAATATTGATTTTAAGATATGATTAGAAATAATAATGGACATAATATTATATCAAATATTGTGTATCGATCTTATTTATTTCTATTTCCTTTTTATTTGTCTCATAATTTTCCTATAAATATGTGAGTCATTTTCATTGTAATTCAACAACAACAAGAAGAGATGTAGCAATAAAAGTAATTCCGTTCGTTTCTATTTGTCTTATTTTATTTCCGCATTTTATTTTTCAGAGGCTTGTGAAAAGGCTCGAAAGTGGATTCTCGACCATGGCGGCGCCACGTATACACCCTTGATGGGAAAGGCTTGGCTTTCGGTGCGGGATACTACTCGTTATATCTATACTGATAACCATTACAAAAACCATCCATGCATTTATTTTATTTATGTTAGTCAGCCTGTCTTCTTGCAGGCTCTTGGAGTGCATGATTGGTCTGGCTGCAAGCCCATGCCACCCGAGTTTTGGTTGCTTCCTTCTTCTTCTCCTATTCATGGAGGTTTGAGACCTTAAACACGAGTTTATAAGGGGAACGATTCTGATGGTCTCTTCTTGTTTATATCCTAGAGATATATGTATGTGTGTGTGTATGTATATACAGGCACTCTTTGGATATATGCCCGAAACACTTTCATGGCTATGTCATATTTGTATGGCAAAAGATTTGTTTCTTCTCCAACACCTTTCCTTCTCCATCTTCGAAATGAGCTTTACCCCAAACCTTACGATAAAATCGATTGGAAGAGCGCGCGGAATCAGTGCGCTAAGGTAAGCAAACAAAAAAAAAGCGTCGGACTTATATATGTTTTTACGTGTGTATATGCGAGTATATATGTACATATACATATTTTACAGAGAAAATACATTGATTTCTTCGTGCGCAAGAAACTGGTGCACACGAAAGATATGCACATGTATCGACATCACATGATTTCGTGATTTTGCTTGGCCTGTAATATTGTAGGAAGATCTCTACAGTCCTCAGACCATGGTACAGAAAATGCTTTGGGGCAGCGTCTATACGTTAACTGAACCTCTCCTAACTCGCTGGCCCTTCAACAAGCTGGTGAGACAAAAGGCTCTCGAAACGACGATGGAGCTCATTCATTACGAGGACGAAATCGGTCGATATCTTTCAGGCGGATGCGGGGTGAAGGTAATTAACAGTCTCTCTTCTCTGTAACCCTAACACACATGATTTAGTTTCTTATATACAGCCCTTGAAAACGCTATTCCGTCTTGGGTATAGTCATTTTCTATGCTGGCTTCTTGGGTTGACGACCCGAAAGGCGACTATTTCAAGAAGCATATCGCAAGAGTTCCCGATTTCATCTGGGTGGCTGAAGATGGTATGAAGATCCAGGTTAGTCTCTGTGAAAGATGTGGTTTATGAAATTGTTTAATATATATATATATATATATATCCAAGTTTAACATGAATTGCCGATTCTGATAACATTTTATATGATTGCATACACTATATATATGGTTATTCTTGTGCGTGCATGCGTGCAGTCTTTCGGTAGCCAGTTGTGGGATACAGCTTTCACGCTTCAAGCACTGCTAGCGACAGATCTGGAAGGCGAGATCAGATCGACGCTCGTCAAGGGATATGATTTCCTAAAGAAATCTCAGGTTTTGATACCAACAGAAGATATATAATAATGTTGAAGTACACAGGCCCTCACTTTCTTTCACGTACTATTTGACAGATAAAAGAAAACCCTCGTCCGAGCAGTTGTGAAAGAGCATTTCGTCACGTTAGGAAAGGAGGATGGACATTTTCGGACCAAGATCACGGATGGCCATGCTCTGATTGCACTGCAGAAAGCTTGGAGGTTGAAAATTTCAAAAAATTTCCCAAGGGAATTTTGGTTTTCTACCCATATATATATGATATATATACTAATTGACATATACACATGCACGTTAGAGCAGTGTTGCTTGGCCTTCTCAGCCATGTCGTCTGAGTTCATTGGTGAGAAAATGGAACCGGAAAGGCTGTATGACGCCGTTAATCACATTCTCTCGTTACAGGTATATATATAACGTTTGCTTTAATCACATCCTCTCGCTTCTGTATATATATCAAGAGATTAAATGAAATCAGAGAACTAAAAAATATATTTCCTTGGATATCAGAGATATTTGTATATACATATGTCTAATGGCATGTTCTGAAATGTTATAGAGTGAAAGCGGAGGCGTAGCAGCTTGGGAACCAGCGCCGGGAAAACTCTGGCTAGAGGTGGTACCAAATCGCACATTTTTCTCATTTCATTGTATCAATAACCAGCTCCAAACTAATGGTGTATTGCCCTAATGCGATCTTTCACGATTGGGATTTCAACAGAGGTTTAATCCATTGGAGTTTGTGGAAGACGTGGTCGTGGAGCACGTGTACGTTCACTAGCTAGCAAGCACTCTTTCCGACAGTTGCTGTCTTGGGGGATATTATCCTAAGACTTGCGTTATTAATGTTATAGGCATGTGGAGTGCTCATGTGCCACCATAGTAGGGTTGGTCCGATTCAAGAAACTGTTTCCAGGGCACAGAAGGGAGGAAATCGAAAGGTTCATCACTAAGGCTATAAAGTACGTTGAGAGAAGGCAATTGCCCGACGGCTCCTGGTAATGTTTTGTCCGTCTCATAATAGATGAAATCCTATCGCGGATACATACGTACATACATATATATACGGACACGTAAAGATGGAGAAATTAATGGTAAATGCATATGCATGCATGCAAGGTACGGAGATTGGGGAGTGTGTTTCTTTTACGCAACGTGGTTTGCTCTAAGAGGTCTGGTTGCGGTCGGGAGGACTTACCGAGACTCGGCGGCTATCCGTAAAGCCGTCCGTTTTCTCCTCCGGACCCAAAACGCAGACGGTGGATGGGGCGAAAGCTATCTCTCTTGCACCGAAAAGGTGACATCTTTAAGGCTTGTCATACGTACGTCTAAATAAAATCAAAATTTTCAACTGTTAACGCTTGTTGGGTTTCATGCAGAAATATACCCCTCTCAAAGGAAACCGGTCCAATCTGGTGCATACGGCCCAATCAATGATGGGTTTGGTTCTTGTCGGCCAGGTTTGGCATATATTGTCCTAAAAACATGTTTCATCAGTTCAAGTTTCTGTGATTGGCTGATGATTATATTTATATTACAGATGGAGAGGGACCCTGCACCTGTTCATCATGCTGCCAAATTGTTGATCAACTCACAGTTGGAAAATGGCGATTTCCCACAACAGGTGAGGATATATTATAATTTCCTTTTGTTTTCTATGCCGAAGAAGAAAACAAGATAGATTGAAAAAAAAAGCGTTAAAGATGTGGGGAAATGCATGCATGTTGCAGGAGATCGAGGGGGCTTTCAAGACGAATGTGATGCTCCACTATCCCAACTATAGAAACATCTTTCCACTGTGGGCTCTCGCTGAATACACCAAGCGTTTCCGCCTTTGATGATCCTGTTTCAACCAAACCTTATATTATGGATACTTACGTATGTCTATATGTGTGTGATTGACTGACTTATATCAAAATGCTTCATAAAGAACAAAAAACTTCTACCTTCAAATCTTGGAGTGACTTAACCGGCGTTCTGGCTGGCTTGACTCGGGAAAGCTCCATGCTTTTTGCTCAGTTTGTTCAACAAGTAAGCCAACGCAACTTTAGCACCTAACGCAGAGTGGCCACGGGACAAGCAGATAGCGCCTCCCAGCAGAATCAATCCGTTTGCTATCAGTTTCTTCGACGGCTTTTTCAACAGTTTAGCTTCACGACTGTATCGTCCGTCACCCTTTCCCAACCCGCTAGTTTTAACGAAAGGTGTGTCATCATCCATTTGAGAATCTAATTCAGATGGAACCTGCAGACATAGCAAGGATTGTCAGAGAACATGGCAATGTGATGGTTTCGTGCCGTGTGGACAAAAGCTCTTCCCATTTGCTTCATGGGTTATGACATGCAACTGAACTGGATCTATGTCTCCATGACTGATTTAGATTTTGGCGGACAAAAGGACCCACATGGTACAAATTTCCAGCATTTGATATCTGAGATATGAACTAACACGAGAATATATGATACGAAGAACAGTCCCAATCATTATCTCACCTTTCGTATTAAGCAGACAGCAGATAGAGCGGGCACTGGGGGTCTATGGCTGGTTGCAATGTATTTAAGAAGTGCATTATCCATCTTGCAGACGTAACTCCATATGCCCTTCGAGAAAGCAAGCTTCGCCATCTCAGAGTTTAGCCCAGCATCTTCCTGGTGAAACATTTTGATCTCGCAAGCTCTTCTCCCGGGAACTGCAGTAAATTTAGGGTTAGCATTACAGTGCAAAAGCAGGATAAAAACCCGGGTTGCTTACGGGAATTCGAGAACTTATTGACCATAATCAATCTCTCAGGAAAAAAACAGATCTCTGATGCATGGAATTTATGCAACATTGCCGAGAATATACGGCTTCTCTTTGTTGAAACTGACATAAAAGATGACAATAAACACTTGCCTTTCCTGATTCGCCAACCAGATCTAAAATAACCTACACGTATATACTTCCTCTGATGTGGCGCCATGTTGTGATCACATTCCTGACGATAATCGAAAAAGCAATGTCAAGCTCTGGTGTGAACTTAAGAAGCAGCATCCTAACCCGATAATCAGCTTGAAACAAACCGAGAAGCAACGTCAAGTTACTTCTGTTTTGTGGATATCAAATTGCAGCAACATGATTGTATACAAAGTATATTCCATATCCTAACCCGATAACCAGCTTGAAAACAGACTGAGAAGTTTTAGTTCATCTTACTTTGATAAAACAGTAGAACGAGTTATCATTCCCCTCCCACAGTCTCCAAGCTAATACGTACTCTGTCGGTGTCAGAAAGGGAAACTTTTTTATCGTGCAGCCAATCTCAATTCCGCTAGTAATGTCGACCTCCAACTGTTCATGCCCAACCACAGTCTTATCCCATTGTTTCCTGTAATCATTATCCATGTAAAAGTCCCTCAAAACCTCTGGAGAACAATCCTCAAACACAGTAACACTTAGGTACTTCGGTGGACCGCCCTCCTGCAAGAACCACCAAACCCCACAAACTCAATCCATCGACGAGAACATCTAGAAATTGATAAGAGTATTTACGGATGGAACGGATTGAAAATTACCCTCGGCTTGCAGATTTTAGCATTATATGACACACAATCATTGCTTTTATGAATGACGTTTTCCCATGTCTCTCCAAGCTCATTTTTTCCCTCCAAGTTTCTAATTAGGCCTTTCAAATCTTCATCAGACACAAGCCCAGAGATTCTGCAAGCCACATGGAGGAGTCAGTTCATTAAAAGGCGAGGAGAATTTGATGTAGGCATCACTGTGATTATACAGATATGCAAACATTGAATCTAGAATGAAAGAAGGATACATCCAATAGCCACAGGAATTCTGGGAGAGGAGAACTGCTAATCACAAACTGAACAATTGGATTCGCCACAACATAATACGGATTCAAAGAAGCCATAGAGTAGTCTAAAGATCGTTTTTTTTTTCTTCATACGCAGAAACCATCATTGAACAAGAATGAGAATTTTGAATCTGAAAGCGACCCAGCTGAACAAAACCATTACTGAATCATCAGACACTTGCAGCGGCAAACAAATTCGACAACAACAAAGGCAACCTACGTAATCACTATAGACAGAGAACAGAAATGCGGGAAAAAGGGTCCGATCAATTCAAAACCTTTACCCTGATTGGGGATTCACGGGACGAGAAACTGAAGCTCCAGAAGGGCCGGCAGAGGAGAAAGAAGAAGAAAAAGAAGCGAAATTGAAGAGCGGGAATTTTGGGGAGAGGAAAAAGCGCCAGAGAAGGATGAACAGAAGGGCAATCAGAACGGTTCCGAAATAACAGCCGCCGCCATCGGAAAGAGCTCGCCGGAATAATTCATCGGAGGAGGAGAAATAGAGAGCCGGGCTCCGAACGATATCTGCACTGCTCATGGAATCCATAATCCCTTCCCTCGCAAATCTTTCGGTTCCTGAAGAAAATGCTCCCACAGATTGCAATCGTGAATATATACGTATATACGTGTGCGTACACGTCTGGGCGCGGCTCCTTCCAGTTGCCGAGCGACAGAGGCAACGAACACTAGAGGAGGGTTACAAAGGCATTTGAAATTGTTTTTGTGAATTTTCGTAAGCCCTTTTTATTTTATTTTTTGAAAAAAAAACATTAGGCTATTTCATTATACCACTTTATTATTTATTTTAATATTCAAATTATCATCAAGCTGAATCTTGGTATCTTTTTAAAATTTCTATTTATTTTCCTACCACCAACTTATTCTTGTGTTTTTTAGCGATCTGATTATCTTCTCTCAAAAAAACTTTTTTTTTTGCGTGGTCATGAATCATGATACTTGAGACCAACAAAAACCAATCAATAAATAAAATCTCGAATTTTGTTTTTTTATAACAATCACTCGTTTACTTCAAGAAAAATATTATAAAACAAAGTCCAGAAATGTTGGCATCATCCAATATAAATGGATAAGGCACTCCAAAATTCCTGTGTATTTGAGACATTATGTGGAGAAAACCGAACAGGGATGAAGAACACGAATCCAGCCTTGTAATGAATAAGACAAGAACAGTACTCTTACTTTTATCCCAAGTAAAGGAAAAACAAAAGAAGAAGAAAAAATAAAGAGATCTGAATCTGATCAAGCAGAACGCTTCACTCTTGGTGTATTTTGCTATTATTAAACACGAGCAAGATATTTGTCTTTTTGATACATCTTCTATCAATCCAGAAGAGAGAGAGAGGAGAGAGAAAAACAGACAGACCCAGAAAGAGGAAGAGGGAAATGAATCAAATTTGCTAATGCCCAGAAAGCAGCAAGGGCAAAAGGTGCATACTTTACAAGAACCCAGAACGATTAGAACTTAGATCCCATTCAGACAACAAGGGAATTATGGATGGATATGGAAGTCTTGCTAGTTCGACTCACCAGATGGGACAGCTGCTGTCGTTACTGCCTCTGGCGATGAACTGGCTCTGCCTGCTTCCTTCTCGGCCTCCTCTCCCTCGTCCACACGAACAACCTGTGCAAAACTTTTGGACATTGTCTTGATGAAGTCCACCGCCAATGCACCAGTGGTGGGTTTATGGTCGTTTTCTCCGGCTATTCCTGCAGAAGTCAAGCTTTCTTGTTGTCGTCTAGCCTTCCGTTCCTGTATCATTTTCTCCCGTTCTTCATAAAAGTCGAAATCATCCAATATGGATGTGTCAGCCTCATAGCTATTGAAAATCTTCAGCATCTCGATGCCCTGCTCCAGCTTCACCTGTGATATGGTGTTTATGAATGTGTTATAGGTTAAGCGAGACAGCGGGTGTATACGTACATCTGAGGGAGAAAATGCTACTTTTTACCTCTTGGGTATCTCTACTATTGGTCACGGGCTTATTGTCGTTGTTTTCCAAAATTATGTGACGGAACAGGCTATTCGGAACATCTTTGATGATGTGCCACTTCACAGGGAACTGACCGCTCCATTTATCTTGTTGCCAGTAATCCACACTCTTCTCAAAGTCCACAGGTCCAATCATCTCAGCCACCCCACAGAACTGAGCACTCGCATTTACCTGCAGTTACAAACTCGTAAGCATCTTATGGAGAGAAGGCATGAAAACATAAAAAAAGGGTACCCGAAAAACAGTGGCTTCACTTTCTCTTTCTGTTCAATCACAGATTAGGCTCTTACAGAAAACAGAAGAAATACTGGGCATGGTTCTTGCTTTTCCTTAGCTTCACGATGTGCAGCATCAAGCTTTTTGTTACCATTAGGGGTGCTAGCCCAGACATTGTATTTGATACTCTTGTGAACATTGTCCTCGCTGTAAGATTTGATGATGAAGAACTTAGCGTCGTTATAATCCATGACAAAGTCAGTATTGTTGTAGGTTTCATCCTGCTGCTTGGCACTGGCTTTGTTATTCTTCTTGGCGTCAGCAGAAGAATCAAGCTCCTCCATTATCTGAGCCTTGGGCTTAGAGGCCCTAGGTCCTCGGTTTTGCTCATTGAGGATGTCCAAAGAAACATTACAGCCACCACAAAAGGTAGAACCAGTGACCCTTCCACGACCTCGAGTGTTATCAACCCCAACCCAACCTTGGTTGCCCATACCCACATTAGAAACAAGTGTACTTCCATAGTTAGACCCCTGGCCATGACCACCACGATGGATATAACCTCTGTTGTAAGAGTTTGATCCAGATTCAAACCCGTAAAACGATCTCTGCCGCTGTGATCCCTGTCAATTAAAAGAAACCAGATTGTATAAGATACACCATACTGAAGTGCAAACCCAATAAACCAACAGTCCCCTCCACATCATTTGAGTTATAAGATGTAGTTCACAATGCAAGGCAAGAAACTAACAACACAAAGACATACTAAAGAACTGAACAAACCATGTGGATGTTCTGCCCAAATGATCCGAATGGGCCAACTGGCTGAGGAGATACTGCTGGCGAGATAGGAGCCACAGGTCTATGCATATCAGAGGGTTTGGACCAATCTGACCATATCCCACCATCAAACCCTTGCTGCCACTCGGGGAAACCAAGGCTTCCCTGGTTTCCATGAAACCCGCTCCCATTAAATGGTCCAATTGGATGAGGATGGTAGGTTGGCCGAGTTCCCACAAGCATGTTATCACCTTGTTGGTCAACACCCACAATGCCGGTGAGCTCTGGCTGTGAAACCGGGGTTGGAGAAGTAATATATTGCATGCTAGGAGGAACCACCTGCTGGTAGTATGGTGAATGTCCTGAGTATGGGAACTGCTGTGCAGAATACAACTGCCCGTCTCCAGCTACAGAAGGTAAGGGCGACGCAGCAGGGGAATATGGTCCATACGGAATTTGAGGATTGTATCCATATCCGGCATGGAATACGATAGAAGGATTCTCATTGAAGCCACCCTGGCCGATCCAACCGGAGAAAGAAAATGAATAATTGGAGAAAAGATGAGGAAGCCATCTATGAAAAAGTTCTAAGAAATGATCAGAAATGGTATGGTGTACTCACGGGAGATGTGATATCCAATCCTTCAGCAGCGATGTAAGGAGAGTATTCGTCCCATTCACCTCTGGCGTTTTCATAACCTGGCTCTGGTGTCAGAAATGAAACGGTTTCAAAATCAGCACTACAAACCCATAATCAAGAACTAGAGAACTACTTTACAATCACTCCGAGGCTCTAAAGTATTTCTTTTTGGTTGCCCTAGCATCTAGAGCATAGAACACTATCTAAACCATATAAGCAGCAAAACAATCGATGCATAATTGGTGACAGTACAAAACACTCACTGAAATGTGATCCAATTTCTAGGCATATGAATAAAAAACCACGATACTAAAAGCTTGTGCTTAAGGAGAAATGGAAGTTGGATAAGTGTCGAGTAAAAAAATCACCTGTGAAACCATAAGGTCCAGGTAGTTGTGCAGGTTTGACAGGATGAACTACAGTTGCAGTGTCCTGAGAGGACTTATAAGAGGCTGATGTCTCGTTTTTCACCGGAACAGGCTGTCATCAAGATTCCGGATGAAGCTTTTGTCTCTAAAATCTTCATTTCAACAGAAAGAAAATCTGAACAACAGATCAATTACCTGATCCTTCATGATTTCCAGACTAGCAGGTTGCTCTTCTGCATTCACGATCAACAAACTCAATATAAGTCAGCTGAATCTTTTTCACGAATAAGGTAGACACAGATCGGTAGAGCTATAACTACATCAGGTAAGGAACCCATGATATCTAACAAAGCAGATCCTACGGTTTCAGCAAACAAACGCCAAACCAATGTCAGTTCAAGATAAGTCAGGGTTCCTCGAACAAAAACCCAAAATCTGCAGAATTTTGAGAGGATATTGGCCATCCTTCAATTTTCCAGCTGAAACTTGAATAAAACCGGAACTAATTCTCTTGGATAACAAATCTTAGCCAATACAGAAGATCCCAGATTTTGGGCAAAGAAGATCGAATTCTCTGAACCTTATCATACTTCTAAGGTAAGCATGATCTAAATCTAATGTCAAAGAATTCACATGGTCGATAAAAAGGACCCGAAGTTCGGAATACTTACAAACCCTAACAAGACAGAAACAAAAATCGGCAGGAAAAATCTCGACTTCACAGGATTCGAGGCCGAACCATGAAAAATTTTGAGAACCCATCAACCGCGAAAACAAAGATCGGGGTAAAGGGATCAAATTTACAACGGAATCTGGAAGAAAAACAAAATCTAGGCCGTAAGGAAAATGGGTCAGTGAGGTTACCGGAAGTACGATCAGTGGCGTGTGATTGGGTCGCTGCCATGAATCTGATCGAAAGGCCGAGAATAAGGATCTGTTTGAAATAACTGGAAAAGAAGAATCTTTATATGATACGTAGGAAAGGACAAAGGATCTTCCCATATATGTATGTATACATGTATACGTACACAGAGGCCTATACGTAGATACAATAATTCTCAAAAAAAAATTGAAAGAACCAATGACAACTTTCCCAAAGTGAAAGCTCACCTTTTCTTCATTTATCTTTAATGTCAGAACCAAGACTCGGAGCCAAGTGAAAATACAAAACAAATATGAATATTATCATTCATTATGATGGGTTGAATTTCACTGTATGCTTTCACAAGTCTTGAATCCAACAACGACATTACTTGATGGATATATACAGAATCGCAAAAAACTATCCTTAATCTCTTTGTGACATATTGTACATGTAACACATGTATCGCAGCCCAATCGGCGTTTTTATTTCAGCTGTGATCTAACACTATAACCCTCGACTGTCCAAAAACTATACGGACGACGAATGGGTTTGGTCGGAAGAGGAGGAGGAGACGGAGAGGCTGTCCGGCAAGTTGCGGCCACTGGTCTCCAAGGGGAAGAAACAGACGCAGATGCAGGAGACGAGAATCAAGGCCACGAACATGAGGATGGAAGCCGTTTGATGGCATCCTTGAACCAATCCTACGGCCACCAGTGGGCACACCATTCCTCCTATCCTCCCTACAGAGCTCCCCATTCCCAATCCTATCGATCTCACCGACGTCGGGTATATCTGCACAAAAGTACGGATTCCCGTTAGAAAATTCTTCGTTTTTTCTGTTGAGGAAGAACTATATCCATACCCCATGCTTCGGGTTGGAACTTTGGTGAGTTGAAAGCTTTACCCATTAGAAAATTCTCCGTTTTTTCTAGTTTTAAGACTCTTTACACATGATACGAGAGCAGTAGAGGAGCAATTGGGCAAGCAGAGTACCTCGGGAGCGTATATGTAGACGATGGTGAATGAGGCCATGATGCAGACTCGCGCACCAAAGAGAAGGGCGGTGGTTAAGCCTGAAGGCTGATGAGATACGAGCGGAAGAAGGAAGAAGCAACACATAAAGAGCGTTGATGACATCGAAAGCCTTCTCCCCAGTTTATCCACCATGGCAGCCGCAACCAGAAGCCCTGGAAACTCTGGCCACAGACAAACGAACAAAAAAAGAGGAACAGAGATCAGCATTTCGAATGATTCGCATGGAGTTTTTTCTCCCAGTGTATCAGGTCCTATCACAATGCTTTTGCTCAGCCATAGAAAAGAAAAGAAAAAAAATATCATGAGTCTGGTGTAACCTCAAATACCTGCAAAACTGGCAATAAAAACGCCCTTGTAGTCAACATCTACCGAATTTGTCAAGACCTGTTCGAGTGGAGAACACCTGTTTTGGCCATTGTTCAGCTCGGTGGTGAGCAGCACAATGCCGTAGTATGCAAATGAGTTACCAAAGAATACAACCCATATAAGCAAAGTCGTCTTGATCAGCTTTGGAGATAGAAGAGTTAAGACAGAACCAACTCTCTTGGAGCTAGTCTCATCTCCATTTTCTGCATCTGTGAGGAGAGGAGTGCTTTCGGTCGGAATGCTCTTCTTCTCTTTCCACCCAGTCTCGTGCTCTCCAACGAGAACACCGGGCGGTAGCTCAGCTCCATTTATTCTGGCTATCTTCTCCAGAATGGCAAGAGCTTCACTTTTCCGGCCTCGTAGGCATAAATACCGAGGTGACTCGGGCGTCAAGCTATAGAATAGAAGAAGCAAAGACGAAGGAACTGAAGAGAGTGCAAGTAACCACCTCCAACCCAAATTTGGCATGACAAGCTGCAAAAGATGAATCATGAAGACGTGAAAAGCTTTCAAACAAATGATTCATTAGTGTGAATTCTGATAAGTTCATTATGTTACAGAGCTTGAGTTCTGAAACATGAGATAAACAACGTACGTACCCAAGCAAGTGATGCCTCAAATACGGTTCCGACGGTCCAAAAAGCTGAGAAAACAGCCATCCAAGTCCCTCGGTTCGGTGCAGGGATGAACTCGAGAAACCAGGATGCAAGGACAGGGCCTCCACCCAAACCAAGACCAACAAAAAATCGAAGAATTAACAGACAAATATAGTTCGGGGCCAATGCGCTCAAGAAACCAGCTATAAAAGTCACCACTGCTGTCATGAGAAACCCCTTCCTGAAGAAGACAAACGTAAACAGTCAAGTGGATGAAGCGCCATAAACAGAACAAATCTACAATTTTGCGGGGGAAAGACTGTTGATAACAAGCAGAAACATTCACGAGGAATCAAGTATCAACGACTGAAAGAACAAAGTGCCATAAACCGAACAATCTGTACACATACAAACAATCCCAAAGGAATCATATGAACAAAGATCCATAAGCTGACCGATATCTACATGGAGCAAACCCGTTTTGAACTTCAGAGAGAATATACAAGAGGCATAAAGGAGAGAGATGAACAAGGGATGAATCATAGACGGAACAGTCAAAAACATTCACAGCACCTCAAGGAATCTAATGGACCAAAGAGTAACAAACAAAACAATCTATGAGTGAAATCATCCAAGTAAGGACGACTTTTCAACTTCAGAGATCATGGCTAACATTGAATTACCTCCGACCACACTTGTCTGAAACTATGCCCCACGAGTAAGCTCCGATCAGCATGCCAGCGAAGACGACGCTGGTTAAGAAGCTATCCTCGTGCGGAGAGAGATTCCAGAGCGACTGAACAGCTGGTCCGACGAACGAGAGAAGCATCATCTCCATGGCCTCCGAAAGCCAACCCATTCCTGCATAAGCGAGCACCAGCAATTGGAATTTCCCAAACCCCATCGCCACCAGGGCTTCGTCCACCGTGAAACTAGGGCTTTCAGGACCCATTTCAATGTCTGGAATCAAAACCCATTAGCATCTTCAGATCTCAATGCTCGATCAAAATTCAGCTACGTACATGTAAACTAAATTCATCCAAACGAGGGTTTTGACGATGAACAGACAAAGAACACCATTCCCGTTTACCATTAGGGATTTACAACCCAAATTCTGGGTATCGATGAAGAAGTTGCAAAATTGAGGATGAACCCAGTTCATGGTTAGCGATAACGAATACTGGCAAGCGGGCATTAACGGCTGAAAACAACGAACCTGGAAGAATGATCTGAATGAACGGAAATGCAACTTATCTCCTCCCTCGTCGTTTTAGATCAAAATTAGCAATCGTCAGAGGTTACAAAGCGTCAAAACGGATTAGGGTATTAATCAAAAATCCATTCTGTGGCATTTTGTCCACGTGCACGAAGCAAACGCACCTCATTGGTCACATCAAACGTGGTGGAAAATATGCTCACGACAACCATGTGATATTTATTATTTTTCTTTCTTTTATCTTGGAAAAATAAAAATTGATATTTTCCTCCTCTTTGTCGTCACCTTGGTTGGTGTGCGCTTAACTGGGCTTTTTTGTTGGGCCTTTAACCTTAGGCCCAAATATATATAACAATGCCGATGCCCTTTCCATTCCACTAAACAAAATATTTTACATGATTGTTTTAGATAAATTTACTAAACAAGATTTCATCACATTGCGCAATTTTTTCTATAACTAATTTCCGAAATAAATTATAAAATATAATATCAACCAATCTATAGGCTTGTTTTGAAATTTGAAATTTGAAATTTTGTTATATCTATAAATAAATACGAACTGCCGTTGTTAGCAATTTGATTCGTAAAAGAGCTGCCGTTTAACTTCCTTATAAACGGGACGAATTTCTTCAGCCTAAACAGAAAACGCGACCAAGTTCTCATATAATCCTCTCAGAGCCACTAGTCCGGCGATCGCCAGAGCTTAGCGCTTGAGGAATGAGCAAAGCCACGGCCGCGATGAAGGTCGCCGTGATCGGTAGCGGAAGTGGGTTTCTCGATTTCGTTGATGATTTTATTATTACGACATAAATATGGAAAATCCTTATTAAATTCTCTATCTTTTTGCCCCAAAAAATATAATGGAGCAGTTTCTGGTGCGGTGTGTGCTTCGACTCTCGCCCGGAATGGCGTCTCCGTCACGCTCTTCGAGTCTGCTCGTGGACCCGGTGGACGCATGTCTCAGAGAAGGTTTCTCATTGTACCTTCGACTTTTGTTTGTTGGTCGAAATGTTCTGTTCTGTTGAGTGTGGCGAAGTTATTCATCTACTCCATCTTATGGATTTGATGAAGACTCTCTCTCTCTCTCCTCTCTTCCTTTTGAAGTTTGTGAATTTGATGAAAAGGGTGTGTCTGAAAATGAGTTTTCCTTCTAAATTTTCTCTCTTTTGTTTAATTTTCAAGCAGAGAAATTAGCGAAGATGGGAAGGATTTGCTGTTCGACCATGGGGCTCCGTTTTTCACTGTGAGCAGCAACTCAGATGCACTGACTCTGGTTCATGATTGGGAATCGAGAGGCGTTGTTTCTGAATGGACGCCAACTTTTGGGAGT
Source organism: Tarenaya hassleriana (assembly GCF_000463585.1). Lineage (NCBI taxonomy): Eukaryota > Viridiplantae > Streptophyta > Magnoliopsida > Brassicales > Cleomaceae > Tarenaya > Tarenaya hassleriana. The sequence continues at coordinate 867,812 of NW_010965696.1, forward strand.
TTCGATTGTACCTCCAACAAGTTCCTTGGCCCCCAACAGGTTGTCGTCAGCTTTTTCTTCGGATACATATCGAAAAAATACTTCCTTTAGTCATCAATCATTTAAAGATTTACAGCAGCTATCCGTGCTTGTAGAAATTTATGATCAGTACTGATGATCCACGATTAGCCAAGCGTGTGCATTATTCCCACTGATATTCTCTAACCAGCAATGTGTTCAGGAAGGATCTGAGAAGAAGTATGTGGGTGTGCCCGGCATGAACTCTATATGCAGGACCTTGTGCCATGATCCAGGTACTTGGCATTGTATCCAGCACGTTATAACCAATGGCTCAAAGTCGGGAGCTCTAGATTCCAGTCTCTGCATTACTTGACATCGTCTTTTTGTTGTATTTTTCGTAGGTGTTGAAAGTAAGTTTGGTACCGGTATTGCAAAGCTTGAATGGATGGAGGAAGAAACATCATGGTCGTTGGAAGATTCAAATGGAGAAAATCTGGGTTCTTTCTGTGGAGTAGTTGCATCAGATAAAAGCATTGCTTCTCCAAGGTTTACTGACCTAACGGGACGACCACCACCTCTGAGTAAGAGCGGATTGAACTCGAACTTCTACAGTTGCCATCAATTTTTTCCTTTCATGTTAATCTTAATCACTCTATCGATTTGCCTACAACAGATTTAAATTTGATTCCGGAACTAGCAAATAGGTTGCAAGATATTCCTGTTCGTCCTTGTTTCGCTCTCATGCTAGCTTTCAAGGAGCCACTGTCTTTGGTAAGATATATGCTTGCTTGTCTAATATGCGGTCAGAAAACTGCCAATACATTCGTACCCAGGTTTGCGTCTTATTTGGCGGATTAGGCTGATTGATAGTATGATAGGTTCAACTCTTCTACCAGAATACTGGTAAAGTTAATGCTCAAGCAAGATTTTTGCTGTCTTTCATCGTAGCTGATTTATTGCCTTTGTGTATCCTACAATTGTGATTCAGATACCGACAAGTTGCATATCATTCAAGAATTCTGAGATCTTGAGTTGGGCTCATTGTGACAGCAGCAAGCCAAGCCGGTCAACTGAAAGGTATTTCAATACATAGCAAAAAAGTAAAAATACGTCGTTTTAACTGGTTGAAATCATATGCATTCATAAGTTGCAAGTGTAACACGTCACAGTTATTATTGGTTTGTGACTGATTTTACAGTGAGAGGTGGATACTACATTCAACTCCAGAGTATGCCAATAGGGTTGTTGAGCTAACTGGCCGCCGAAAGCCCTCGAATGAAACATTGAACAAAGTGTCTGAAAGAATGTTCCAGGAATTTCAAAGCTCGGGTCTCGTCAGCTCTCAACCCTTTTTCATGAAAGCCCACAGATGGTACACCGTCCTCACTTCAGTTTTACATTACAAAATTGCCAAGGAACAACAGCTCAGCCTATGAGTTAATCTATCGAATGAAATCGAGTGATCAAAACTCAAACCAGTCTTTTGTTTACTTTCAAGATCACTTCTTTTTATCCTAACAGTGTATTATCTTTTTTCCTGTTATCTCGAGGGGGAGTGCATTCCCTGTTATAAGCATAGCCATGGAGGAGAGATGCCTCTGGGACAGGAAGAGGAGACTCGCAATCTGTGGAGATTTTTGCATCAGTCCGAACGTCGAAGGTGCTATACTCAGTGGCTTAGCTGCAGCCTCCAAACTTTCAGAGATATCTAGCTGCTTATAACAATTCTATTCACGGGTAAATCATAAACAAAAAGAATGTGCAGAGACATGGCCGTACAATTGCTTCCCCTGCCCTATTCACAGATGATATTGCATGTAATCTTGTACTGTTTGATCTGCTTCAAAAGGCCTCCAAATCACATTCAGTTTGAAAGAAAGGTATATATTTACATATGGATATGTTCTCCAGAGTCTATACATATATGTTTACATGAATCTGCATCATACAATAGTGTGATGAACGTTTGCACAAACCAGACAACCGTGAACATGAATGTAATAACCCTGTCACAAGCCTCGACTTCAGTAGTTCCAAGCACTGGTCGAAATCCCAACTTCGGTCAAGAGACTCTGAGAGCTTCCTTCTCCGAAACTCTCAGATTCTTTGGCACCGAGATATCCATCGATCTTAGTGAGCTGGTTGAGCAGAGCTCTCAGAACCATCTGATCAGAGCAGAACGCGTCCAACCCAGCGGCCATGGTCGGAGCTTGATCCGTGAACAAAGGGAAAGGGTTCTTGGAGGGTGTCTTGGGTTCAGAAACCAGACTGGTCAGATCTGGGAGAGATGGATCGGTTTGGGTCTGTGACGAAATGGAGAAGCAGGGCACTTGCTGATTGATGATATGAGAAGAGGGTTCTTGGTGATCAGGTTGGCCAAGGCTAATGCAAGAATCCATCAGAGGAGGAAGAGATGCAGAGGCTGTCTCGTTAGAACAGCTTCCCATGTTGTCCTTGTTAGCTCCTTCTCTGTTCTTGTAGAACACTCTACACAAGACCCAGTCTTCCTGTTTTGCCCAGCAAAACCATACATTATCAAAAGCTTGCACATTTTTTGAATCAAAGAATGAAAACTCATAAATCTTTGGTTTTGGTTATGCGTTCAAGATGTCTTAGGTCTGCATCTACAGAGTCAACATCATCTTAGGTCAGTCAACGAGAAAATCTTTGTAACGATGAGAATTAAACAAAAAGTCAAGACCTTTGTTACGTATCACCTAAAAAAAGATTGCAACAATCCCGCCTTGATTTACGCTTTGGTTTAAGCAATCAAAGATTAGCGATAACATTTTATATGCTTTTTGTTTATGATATTATATTAAATTTCCCATCTTTTTGCAACCAGGGTTGACATAATTAGCATTCGAATAGTTAGTTAGTCAACTCTAAGATTATAACATTTCTGTATCGATCCGAATTTAATATCTCATCGTATATCGTGCAAGATTCATATACCAAAATCGAACAAATTGAAAAAAAAAACAATACCTTTGGAGAGTCGGGAGAATCCTTGGGAGGAACAAAGGGACCTTCAAGCCGAAACTCGTGCATGACCCAATCGGTTTTACGTCCTTTAGGAGCCCTGCCTTTGTAAAACACCAGCGTCTTCCTCATCCCCACGAGCGCATCTCTCCTTTTCACCGCCCTGTCTTTTCCGGTCGCCTTCCAGTAGCCGGTCGCCGTCGCACGGTTCGTCCTTAGCCCCGTCGTGTATTTTCTGTCCCTTTGGCTGTAGAAATACCACTCTCTCCCTCCCACACATGCCCTTTCTACGGTTTTTTACAAGTAATCTGTGAGATTCACCTTCAATCATACGATGTAAAACCTAGCATAGTAACGTGTGTATTCCCATGTTACGACGCATGCATGCATGCAGCATCTTTGACTGGTGAAATAATTAGGGTTTACCCGGTAATAATTAGAGTTTAAAGGCAGTGCAGTAACTTCTGGTTCCAAATGTTACGCTGCATGCACGATCGTTGTCTAACAAAATAATCAAGAGTTTAATTAACCAGTAATTAATAATACATTAGGAAACGCATTTATATCACCCTACATGAGTAGGTACAACCAAACCGGTTTTGGTATTAGATATAATAGGTATTTCCGGCAAGTAAATGATATGATTTATCACAAATAAAATATAAATATTCCCTCGTTCGAAAAAGTCGCGAGATGACTCCAATGCCGGAATTTATGGATTTTCTTTGGAATCAAATACTTTATGTTTGTCCGTCATGAAAGATGCACGTCATTGTCTAATTTTTCAACCCGGTACCCAATAGAAGGCCACCACGTGTCCGTGATCAAGATAATGTAATTTTTAAAATTTTAAAATGTGTGACTAGGGATCAATTATTATGCAGTTGGAGGGTCAATGTCTAAATGGAAATATAAATAAATGGACCAACTAATCCATATAACTAAAAACAAGGCGAAGAATATTTTTTCCTTCACTTGCAAGTGTCGCAACGTGTGCGGACTTCAAATCGCGTTGGAAAAAACAAAACTTCAACAAATAAACCATCGTATACATGTCGTTTGTTAATATCGTATATAACTTAAATATATTATTCGTCTTTAGGATATTGATATTAATTAACGATTTTTATTTTCCATCAGATATCGTATCGACCATATGGTTGTGTATTTATTTTAATATTATAAAGGAATATCGTAGAAACTATCAAAGGTTATTTAAGGATCGAAGGAATATAGGATCAATCATTTCACATTATTATCTGCTTAATTCAATTAAACAAAAATTCAATTAACAAGCAGCATTTAAATCTGAGTAATTACTACTCTTTCATCGAGGGGCGAAATTAATGATTGTTGGTTTTGGTCAAGCTCTAAAATTAGGGTCGATCTATTTCTTCTTCTTCTTCTTCTTACGCTTACCATGTAGACAACAATAATAACAATAAGTTTGGTATAAATACCGAAATTTGCTTCTAAATGGTCGTTTTAATTCATATATGTATATATATATATATATATAACAAATGGATATGAGTTTTCTTTGATTTTTCGTCCTAAGCTCTTAGTTTATATTGTCTTCGGAAACTTTGGGTCACGGACAACTTCAAGAGTGTCAACTTTGGGTAATCCGACCCGAACCCACCCAAAAAACATCAGATTTTATATCTAAAACTATAAGCTCGAACAAATTTGGGCTTTTCGTCCGGATTTCATACCGACCTGAAAATCCGATTTATTTAAAAAAAAATCTAGGATTAAATGGATCGGTCCAAGCCTGAACTCAGATTTAGTTTTATAAGCTTGAAAAATTTTGGATGACCCGAAGCCGAAATCCTCAAGTCAGGCTCGCGACGGGTCGGGCCGGTTGATACCCCTATATATAAATATACAACTATGCAATGTCGTTTTATGTGTTTGGTAAAATCAGCCTTAATTAGGGGGGAATAGTAGAAAGAGTGGTAAAGATTTTCAGAATACAAAAATATATAATGGGGCAAAGTTGAAATGAAAACAGTAAGGTTTAGTTTAATGGGGTGTTATCATCCGGTAGCTTGGTGGTTATACCAAAACATGGCTCCATTATTCCTTTATGTATATCAATGTCACGATTAACTAACGGTAACACTTTTTTCAATCTTAATGATCGATAATGAAATATATGATGAGAAACCGTAAATTATGTACCACACGATCAACCTAATTACTATAACTAATGATGTTAATTAACCATGCATATAAAAATCAAGATAATTATATAGATTAATTTTGAAACAGAGAATACATGTCCTCTAAAGTTTTTTTTGGTAACCGGGAGGTATCATGGTCGAAACCCAAACTAATCCCGAGGACCGAGAGTAAGTCACGTGATTGAAATCACGTTTCCTCCCCAATTTGACGCTCAAATTCGGGACAGGACAGACGTTTTGTACCCCTATTTCACCGGTTGAGCTACTAAAGTTGGGTTATGTTGTATAAAGTTACTTATCACGTTAGTCCATTACCCTTTTGGATTCGATATCGAGAAATGACCAGCGGTTTTTGCATGACCTACGTATGTATATAAATGCGTAATAAACGTATGTTAATTAATATCGTGCTTATTGAAAAGGAATGATAAAGTGCATCATGTAGAGAGAGAGAGAGGGAGAGCGTACGAGGGAGATCCCAGGGCTCGGACTTGTTGAGGTCGACGTCGAGCAGGAGGACAGGCTGGTGGCGTTGGCTGCGGAGAAGTCGCTTCATCAAGTAGTCGCAGACAAGCTCATCGTCTCTTGGGTGAAACCTGAAACCCGGTGGCAGCTTTCCCTCCACCACTCTTATTATCTCCCCCTTCCTCTCATCCTTCTCCATCACTTTATATATATATATATATATGAATTCTTGTATGCTAATGGATAAATCGGACGGAATACGAGGATTAAGAGGACAAGAAATGGATGAGAGAGAGAGATCAGAGCTGTAGTGATTTGGGAATCCGAGAAGGAAGATATAAGTAACGGAGAGGAAGCCACAAAGTCAACTTCTTGGTATTGTTCTTCATTTTTTTTTTATCAAGAGAAATAAACATTGTTATACCCTCAAAATCATATACAAAAAAAAAAAAAAAAAAAAACTGGGTTTCGGTAAATTTGTGTTCACACTATTGTATGTTTTAGTTTCCACGGTGGACAGTAAACGACTCTCTTGGGTCCAAAAAACGAAGATTTAAATAAAAGAAAAAAAAAAAGGAAATCTGATATTGAGGTTAATTGACTGTTCTCAATACAAAATTTCACTTATTATAATTCTTACGTAAACAACTAAATACTTATCGCAAATCTTGAAAATATTTTTTTTTTGATAATCCGGAAGTTCACCGGATCTTTGGTCCGACTACATCTCCCAGAGGATTGGGAAAATCCATGTGAATGCCCCTCTCCACGCTTGGATTTGAACCCAGGGTGAGAGAGCATGCTTTGCATATTCTCTCACCACTATGCCACATAAGCTTGGGTCTTGAAAATAGAGTTAGCGTTACCAAATAAACAATAGGTGTGTGTGATGGTAAAAAAACAGAACAAAACCATAAAATTTTAAACAAATGGATCTAAAAATAATAGTTCTCACAATGATCGTTTATATATTTGTCGCTCTGTACCCGATATCCTGCGGCATAGATTACATGTTTTGATGGCTGCCATGAAACAGGAGACAGTGGTCAGTATATATATACCCATATATAGAGGTTCCGTATCCATATATATGACTAATATTTTATACGCCATATAGGCATAGAAAAATTACTAATAGATGATACAAGTCATTTTTAATTAATAAATTGTTTCATCACTACCTCGAAATCTCTGTTTCTTTATTCGCCAAATAATATGATTGGTTCATACGTATGTGCGCAAGTGAATAAGAATCACTATTCTTTTCTAGTTTGGATTTTTTTTATTTTTTTTTTTGACGTAAAATTAAACCAAAGAAAATCAATTGGATGAAAATCCATGGTCACAGCTGGATATATGCAGGGGCTGCGTGGAAGGATGACGTGTATTTTTTTAAATTTATTTAGCACTGTCCAATAGAAAAAAATAGCCAAGCATAAATTAATATCAAGAAGCAACTGTTGTATGGAAATGTTTAAAAAAATAACCTGTTGTATAGAAAATTAAATCGTGAGTTTGATATATTTTATAGACAATGTCGGTCCATGTCAAATTTTGAAGATTCATTTCACGCATGCTCCTTTGGTTTTGTCTTTTGTTCCGTTCCAAAATGTGATGGGTGAAAGTGGAAGTATGGCCACAACATTAACTTAATGTGTCATGGGCACAAGACAAGAGAAGCCTTATCTGATTTGACTTGGTCAAACTTAGATCCTCCCAATCTCCATGAGAATGTCTTATATCGACATTTGTTATGATATATATATATACACACGCACACGTGTATGTATGCATATGTAAATGTGTGTGTATGTATGCGTGTGTGTAGTTTCTCATGTATCTATCTTTTTTAGGATAAACACGGCAGAAAGTTGGATTCGTTTTCCTTTTTTCAGGTTTGAATGAAATACAGTTAATGATCTTTACAACGATTAATAGATCATGATATTAATAGAACGGAGGGCATGATATATAATAATTACCACATGCTTATAAAGCATTCATATGGGGCAACATATATTTGGAATATAAACTTTGTTTCTAAAATTGATTATGATAACCAGTAGCCATTTCATATTCTTTTATCTCGCGTAATCTTAGTTTTAAAGTCATTAAACAATATTAATATTTATTTAATTAACGGCACTTTTAAATATCTTGCCAAAAGCTATATATATATATATATAGCCTGACGGACGTTGATTTTTCTCAAGGCATATATGGAGTTTTGAGTTGCATCGCCTAATTACATAAATTAAATAATTTTACGTGTGATTATTTCATATGAATGAATACGATTGTCATCTCTAATCCGATCATATCCATGACGTTAACACGGAATAATCCTCCAATTCCCCAACATGGCTAAAATAAAATTTGTAAGTACGTGTTTGACCGGTATGGTTAATTAGTCAACGAGTATTTGCAAATGGACAGGAACAAATTGCCACTGGCGTGGTCGAGAACTAAACCGGAGCGGGCTAATTAGTAAGACCCGAACCGGTTGGTACGTAATATGATAATGATTCTCTATTGGGCTGAATAATATGTTACCCAATTTGGCCCATTACTTTCAAAACCCGACCCGTTTGAATAAACACGTGCGCGTCGTGTGTGTATATATGTATGCTGTATATATCGCCCTGTCTCTGTCATTCGCCACTTCTCTCCAAACCCTAACAGAGCGCCAAAAACCTCTCTCTCACTCTCCGGCAAATGCTTCTGCCGGGAAGGTCGTTCATTTCCCATTGACTGAAACAAATCTACTGAAAGTTAGTGGAAGCTCGATCGAGATGGCTTCGGCCTGCGTTAACAACATCGGATTGTCGCCGGAAAAGTTCTCTTCGGTGGGTTACTCCTCCTACGGATGGACGAGTCCTAGAGCATCGTTAGGCCGGGAAGGCGAGAGTTCCTTCTCAGAGGAACAATCTCCGGCGGCGGATTCGCTATCGAACCAAGATCCGGTGGACTTCGAGTTCCGGCTTGAAGATCCGGTGGCAATGCTCTCCGCCGACGAGCTCTTCTCCGACGGGAAGCTCGTCCCTTTGAAATTTCCCGGCACGACGCCGGCGAAACCCCCGACGACGACGACAGAGGCGACGAAATCGTCGGAGATGGTGAAATCGTGCCGGAGACTGGAAATGGAGATCTCCGGCGTCGATCAATACCTCTTCTCTCCCAAAGCGCCTCGTTGCACAACAAGATGGCGTGAGCTTTTAGGCCTCAAGAGGCTCGCGAAGGCACAGGAGTCTTCTTCCTCGTCGTCACTCAAAACGACGCCATTGTCACTGTCGTCATCTTCGACGAACCCTAAAATGACGACATTGTTGTCGTCGTCTTCTCCCAACCCTAAAACGACATCGTTCAAGAATTTCCTTCACCGGAACTCCAAATCTTCCCTTGTCTCGTCGTCTTCCTCCTCCGATTCGTTGTCCCTCAACCATCCGCTGCTGATGAAGGACTCCGACATCTGCGAATCACTGTCGATCTCATCTTCGCGTCTCTCTCTCTCCTCGTCCTCTTCCTCGGGACACGAGCTCGACGAGCTGCCGAGGCTGTCTTTGGACCTTGACAAAAAACCCGGTCCCAACCCGTTCGCTCCGGCACGGAGTATCGGGCGCAGTCCGACACAACCCAGGATGAGACTAGCGAAGCCGCGCCCGTCGACCGATGGTCGGAGTCCAGCAAGACGGCGCCACCAGGCGGCGGAAGAGCAGCCGGGAGAGCAGAGAGGCCTAACGGTGACGGCGGATAGCCCGAGGCTGAATGCATCGGGAAAGCTCGTGTTTCATGGGCTGGAGCGGAGCTCGAGCAGTCCAGGGAGCTTTAATGGCGGACCCAGGATGAAGCACCACCATGGAATGCCTCGGTCGTACTCGGCCAATGTTAGAATCACGCCGGTCCTCAACGTCCCAGTCTGTTCGCTACGTGGGTCATCAAAGTCCGGTCTCTTCGGACAGCTTTTCTCGTCTTCTGCGTCGTCGTCTTCCTCTCCCTCCTCGTCCGTTTCGTCTTCCGTGAACAGAGGCCAGTTGCACAGCAACACCAAGAACCGTACCAATCGACCATGACTCGGACCGGTTAACATTTCCGGTCGGACCGGAATCCCATCAAACCAATTTGAGCAGGTAACGGCTTGGAGTTAAATTTTATCGTTTTTTGAGGCGTATGGCACGGGGTTGGGGGAATCTTTACGCTTTTGTTCTGCTGGGGCCGTTTTGGTAACTGATTTAAGATTTGGGGTTTGAATGTAAATATTGTTAAATCTTCCTGTCTCGGTTTGTCCGCAAGCAATATTATTGTCTCTAACCTTTTTTTTTTTAAAAAAAACAATTGATGAAGTCGTGCATTTTATTTCGTAACACCAAACCGAAGAACCGTTTAATTATTTTTTACGGCAAGATTAATGGTCTGACCAAAAAGTTAGATGTGCTTCCCATGTTCCGAAATCTTTTCCGACTACTAATGTATAGTATATGCTTGAAAAGATTGGATATCCAAAATTTTATAATATACAAATGGGATTATTATATATATATATATAAGTGATCCGGTTTTAAATTACAATACGGTAGACAGAGGGTGCCAGCTTTTGTTTCCTTTGTATTTAACAGTTGTTATCATTAAATTAATGGTTAAGATGTCAGAGAGACGATTCCTACGTCTAGTGTTAATCTTAGACCTATCCACTCACTGTACATTGTTAGCGTATGATATATATTCGGCTAGTGTACGTATTTATTACAACAGTACCGATCTTTTTTTTTAAATATATATATAATATATGGATGAATGGGTGGAAAGGGGCAGGCAGACAGGATGGTCGGTGGACCACATGAAGCCCACCAGAGGATCTCCACATCTTGACAAAACATACGCTCTTATTTTATTATCTCAATAAACAGTAAGCTCGAAATCTTTATACGTGAAAAAAAAACATTTTCTTTTTTTTTTTGGTTAGGGGGTTGGGTGGGTGTTGGCCCGTGAACCAAAACGATGCGTATCAGTACCGCAATGTACAGGCACTTAGGCCACCCTCTTGACACTTGTCCTCCTCACTCCATCCCCGTGGACCGTTGCACACACTATCCTTTACTTCCACTTGTGATTCCAAATGGACCGACTCGAGATGTTGGGTTGTTCGTTTATATATAATCTCTGATCATATTAATAGCGTAAGTTTTGTCAAGATGCCCAAATATACGATATCCCGATTATACGTACACATGTACATATACGAAATTAGGGGGTAAAGGTTAGGGTTAGGGTAACGAGTGTCCAGTATCCGTTACGCGTTATGAGATTTTGTCTGTTCAATATGAAATATATTACAATGTTTGATTCGTACAGTTGCTACGATATTTCCTGATTTTTTTTTTATAAAAAAAAAAGGAGAGAGAGAGAGAGAGCGAAGATAGCGTCAAATTTAAAGTCTGCTCGTGATCCTCGAGTACTGTGTCTTTAATCCCAGCCGTTGGATTCTCCCCCGTTTATTATGATATAACCACACAACCCTTGCATCTATATCCATAATGTGCTGTATACATATATATGTATATATATTCCGAGTATTCGTTATAATCGTGTTTCCAATGCATCCTTTTGATACATGAAAACTATACTATATTAATCAAACCCTCAATTCATGCTGCAGTGAAGATTATTGTTTATAAACTCGAAAAATGTTCGAGTTGGTCCATTTAGAATAATTATCGGATATGTAGATTGATTATTATAAATAATGTACGTTATTGTTATTTATGTGTGTGTATATATATATTTTAGAAGAAAAAAAAATACCGAAAAAAGCAATATCCCGCCATACATACGAAAGAGCCGTTGGATCAACAGTAATAATATACGACCAACCGGAAAATGAAGTGGTAAGGTCGAAATCCATCGTGGACATTAAATAAACCAATTCAATTCAATATGCAAATGTCATAAAATAAAGATTAAGCAGAGTCTGAAATCAATGCAAAATCTCTGACGTGTCTGTTTGACCAGCTTTCTGTATCTCGGGACCCGTATTTTCCTTGTCGTATGTATATGTGTGTGTATATATATATTCCCGTGGTCTCTAATGCAGCCTAATAATAATAATAATAATAATAATAATAAACACATGCAGTGTGCTTATAATACCAACCAAAAGCAAAATGCATAATTGGGACCTCATAGGCTCATACTATGAAATATATGAAAATATATTCTCATAACAATTTTTTTTTTAAATATATAAAAATTGCATTTGCGGGTATTGTTACGGCGAAGACAGCTTATGATCCGTCTAATTAACGTGGTTTATTTAATGCAAATGAAATGCTCGCTGCTTTGGTATTTTAGATATCCGTATACGTATATTCGTCTTTTTATTATAACGTATTTTATTTTTTTATATCAGATATATAAAACTTAAATATTGGCTTTTTTACTGTTTTTGGACCAGTAAAGTATTGTAACGATTGCTGTCAGACGAAATATTTTGCCCAAGGGAGGAAACACATGAGAAGGAATCATATCAGTCCGGGTGCATATATATATATAATATACACACATATTTCGTTTAATTTAAACAAACTGTAACAATATATAATAAGATATGTTCCTTATATAAAAAAAAAGATATGTTAATAAAGGAATGATATATATAATATATGATAACAATAGGGAAATGAATGAGAGAACGTGATGGTTCCCAGTTTTGTGCCCTCTGAAAAGATTCTCTCTGCTCTCTTTTCCCTTTTAATTGTTTTAATTAATTGCGTCTTTTTTTTTTCTCCCTCTCGCCTTCACATATAGATACACATACACATATATATATATATATATATATGTATGTATGTATGTATGAACGTGGGCTCTCGTATATAGACATGAAAAATGACCTAATGATTTTTGCTTATAACAGAGTTCAATATATGCATCAATCAAAGGGGTAAATTCGTTAAATTGAAAACGTAAATATAAATAAATAATCCATATAGTCAATATTAGACCGAGATCGGTGGGGAGGGAGATAATTTATGAATTTATATGATCCATATACAAAGACTATTCACGGATCGAGATTTATCTAGTCAGCGTGCCCGAATGATAGAAATTAGGGGTCATCCATTATAAAAAAAATATATATCAGACCAAGACGGATGTGTATATATATATAATCACCAAATGATAGCAAACAAAAGAGAATGTTTTTATATATATGGTTGCACCAAAAAAAAAAAAACAAAAACAGGTTACTTTTGGGCAAGGGAGGATTAATCACATATTGCATGTTTACATATCATTTATCAAAAAGCAAGTTGTCTGATTGCTGTTTCGCTTCAATGAACCTTAAGCCAACAAACGACGGATAATAGTACAAAGAGGCCAGCAGCAAAAAACCAAGAGGAAAAGCTGATGACTTTTATACCTACGTATGTATGTATGCATGTATGTATGTATATATGGATGCATGCATGTATGTATGTGTGAAAGGGGGAAGAAAAAAGGTTGTCTTGTAGCTGAATGTGAGCTTCATTGATTTGATATTGTTTTTGGTCTTTTGAAAAATGGTTTTGATAAAAACTCGCATAAGATTTGGAAGTGTGTGGTTAAAAAAAAAAAAAAAAAACTCTGCAGCATTTGTCTGTGTCTTGTCCTCTCCTCTCATCTTTGGACCCGTTCTGTACACCTTCGTACTTTCTTGTTCTTGTTCTTATTACCCACCTCTGTCTTTTTCAATCTAAAATCTGTTCAATTTATAGTTTCTGGACTATTATTACCCATTTGCATATTGTTTTGAAAATGTCTATGGATTAATATATATAAATATCCTGAATATGCATACAAATTTACCAAAAATAAATAAATTCAAAGCTGATAATAATGCGTTGGAGGATAAGGAGAAAGGTGGAGGGGGGGGGGACATGGTCTTCGTGATTATTACAAGGAAGAAATAGTTTGGTCAGATTCTGAGAAGACATTACGTCACGTGACTTCTCCTCCCTTGCAAAAATGCTGCCACCTTTTTTTTTTTTTGGTTACAAGTCACGCACAGAGGATCCTTGTCTTTAACCGGAGGGAGGGTCAGTGGAAAAAAAGGGACTATTCTATTTTGGGAAAAAAATACGGGCTTCACCCACCGTACGAAGACGAATAATACACCGTATTATACGTACATCGAAAGTATGAAATTCATGCCAGATACGTACACAGGGCCCGTATAGCCCCTCCTGCACGGCCCTATGTGGCGTGGGATTAAGAATAAAAAAACATTTTAAATGAACTGGGCTCTTCCCATTTTAAATGTTACGGCCTTTTTATAATGGACTTATATGGTAAGCCCATGAGCGTGTGTGTATCGTTTAAGATTCCTAAATTATATATGAAATTAAAAATATTTACATTATGAAATGACCGATATATTTTTTTTCTTTTGGTCTGTATTGTTCATGCAAGACAAGAGACCAATAACTTAAATTTTATTATTAAACAACACAATAATCAAAGCAGCAAAAAGACTTGGGGAATATCAGAGTTTTGAGATTGAAGAACGGACAGATCAATAAAAGATTTGAGAATTAAATTTTTGAACTTTCGAAAGAAACCAGTAGAGTTTTGATCTTTTCGCCTTCTTGAGCTTATTTTTCGTGGGGATTATTTGTCTCCCAAAGGAGACATCCGTACAGGTATAGGCTTTCTCTGAAATCTCGAATCGTGTTTTCCTTGTGCGGATTCGCTTTGTGGGTTCTCTTCGATTCACTTCTAGGGTTTCTGTGTTAGTTCTTCGGCATAATGTAGCTTCAAAAGTTCCCATTTTTTTCCTGCGTAGATAGATAGGGTTCTGCCTCCGATTTCATTTCCGTGGCAATTGAATTCGTGACCTGTTCTTTCAAAATTCTGTTTCTGCGAGTCTGATGTTAAGTTCCCTTCCGCAATTTGATCTGATTATCGACATCAAGCAAGGAATTTTCCTCGATTCTTCGTGATTGATTTTGCTTATTGTGGATATATATGCAGAAACTGCGGAGACCCGGTAACGATTGCTATTGATCGTCGGACCTTATCTGAGTTCATAAACACTTGTGTTTCAGAAACAAGCATCGTGGCTTAAGGCCGTTTTGCTTCTGGAGAGAACCTTTTCGGATCCAATATATTGTTTCATGGCAGGAAATGGCCTGCCAACACTGGGTCGTGTCAAGCTCAGTGATCTAGCTCCCTCTGAAGGTCTTCCTCCTGATTCTTACAAGTTAGCTGTCACGACGTTATCGCAGTCCTTGGCCCAATACTCTGCTGCGGTTATTCAGTTTCCTGCCGGCGACGGGGCGCTCTTGAGATCCAGTCTGGATTCTGCCCGGCTCTACTTTCACCAGAGAGATTCATATCCTGCCTCCGATATGATCCACTCGAATGATTCGCGTGAGTGGTGCAAGACGTCTGGTTACTATGCAGATCCTCAGTTGTGGCAGGAGAATTATGACTACAGACCTGGTTTGACCCCCACTGAGCCCAATAACTCGCTGGAGTTCCCTCCGGCGGGTTTGCCCGATACATTTGCTCTACTTGGAAAGGCGGCTCGGCTAGTTCTTGATGCCATTGGCTTCTATTTGAACCTGAGAAGCTGCCCGTTTTCCGAGATTCTTGATAACATTCCCTTGAGGAACCGTGAGATTTCGTCCTCTGTGTTGTCAGTGTGCTGTTATGCAAGACCGTCGTTCCACGGAGCACAGCACCATAACATATCGGAGGACGGTCAGCTTATCATGTACCCTGACCATGACCACCAAGTAGACAAGAGTCTAATATCGGTTATGAAGTCGGATAAGGCTGGGATGCACGTGAGGGACATGCATGGCCGATGGGTTCTAGTGGATGCGGATCTCGGCCCTCAAGAGGCCGTCGTGTACCCGGGGCTTGCTGTTTACCAGGCTACAGCAGGATACGTAAATCCTGCCCTTCACAGGACAGAAATAAACAATATGCAAGGGAATATATACGGGCGATGCTCCTTGGCCTTCAAACTCATGCCTAAGTCCATGACCAGTCTCAGTTGCTCGGAGATGAGAGCAGCTGGCCATGGAGTTGAAGCTCAATTCCAGCTCCCGGTTTCAGTTGACGATTTCATGCAGAGATCACACTCCAACGACGAAATCTTCAACAGACAGAGTTTGCAGAGTTACAGTGTTCCTCAATCCCAGGATGGTAAACACCATGTCTTTTTTTTTTTTTCCCCTCAAGTCTTATGCTTGTAAGCTTTACTGGGTGACTGGTGCTGATCATTAACGGCAGGTCCTTGGATCGATGAAATGCTGGTACAGGATCTATGAAGCAACTGGCGAAGCGGAGAAAAAGTGATTCAAGAAGCAAACCTCTACCGCCTTCAAAGCGGCTTCGGTTAGAGGCCCAGAGAGTTCTCAAGGAACGAGTTCAGGAGATTGCGGATAAGAAAGGGATCAAACTCCGATTCTGCAGCCTGAAAGACTGCGAGAATCATCATCATGCACTGGACAGCCCTTGTGCCAGTATAAGAATGGAGATGGGCTGGCCACATGGCGTGCCGTTCGTTCATCCTCACGACCTTCCCAACAAAGCTAAAATCGGATTTCTTGAAGCCTATGAGCCCGGATGGACCGCCACCCATGACATGGAGCTGAGCTTGACCGAAACCACGCAGGGCAACCAACACATGACCAGCTGTAACCATTCTTCGCCCGACAAACTCGTTTTTTTTCCCTTCCGGGTTTTCTCCTTACCCTTGGCTGTCACGGGGTGCCCAGACCTTTCTTTGATTTTTCTTCTTTCTTTCTTTCCCTTTGCAGGAGACATATTCAGTTCTTTCTCTGATGATTCAGCAAACAAGACAGTAACTTGAGACACTGGTTCATCTTCTGTTCTTTACTGTTCTGTAACCATCCAGGTCAGTTCCCAGTGTCAGTGATTTGGTCTGCGTGTAAAACGAGATGATGGAAGTTTCTTACTCTGTCTCATTATATTGTATGCTAAGATGCAAACCACAACTTGTCCATAATTAAGACAGAATATATTATTAAGATTAGATGTGTCTTATTTTATTGATTATGTAAATTCAAACAGGGGCGTGTGTGTGTATATATATAGTGGCCATTTCGAGTTTTGGTTTGGTTAATTTGAATTCAGATCATTTGGTTATCGAGAAATCATAATCGAACATATATATAAATTTGATTTGGTTCAGTTTTAGAGTGGTTTGATTTGGTTATGAACAAAGTAATGTTCTCATTTTGTTTTGTTAAACGTGGTTACTCGATTATTAACGAAAGCGAAAAAGAACGGTTATTCCGTTTTCTTAACCGATCAATAATTTTATAAATATCTAAGCCAAACCGAACCAAAACACTTGATTTGCATGTGTGAAATCAAATCACAAGAAGAAGAAGAGCTCATGTTTTGGGGTGAAGGTAGAAATGCTCTCTCCAAAATGCTCAGACAGAGAGGCCGGGAGGTGTCGGCCTACCTCAGTGTACTCTTTCCGAGTACTGTCCCTTCCAGACATGTTTCCAGTTGGTACCTGTTGAGGATTCTGCATCTGCATTTGCATCTGCATTTGCTTCACACCCATTGTACCATCCGAAGCTATCTTCTTCAGCGGCGGTTGTTGTGTTAAGTTGTCTCTACTTGCTTTCTGTTTACCTTTGACCACCACCGATGACAATAAATTTCACCAGCTTTAATACCGAATGTTAGTTGGATTTTAGAAAAACAAAAGAATGGTAGAGGTCTGTACTTTGCCTTGAATTCCCGAGTTTACTGTCCTGCCCCTTCCAGACACCTCGGGTTGGAGGAGACACCAACTCGGGTAACGCTTTAACCCGTTCGTACATGCACCCGCCTGCAGCAACCTGTTTACATTTGCATTCTGTCAGTTCTGTTGAATGAATGCCAAGAGTTGCTCGATTTTTGATCCAACTAAAGAAACACCACTCACCATCAATGCACCATACACGAACCAAGCTTCACGCCTCTTCTCTTGATCCTTTTGCCTCTCGAGCGACATTGCAGGTGTAAGATATTGCAAGTACAGCTCAAGGTTTGGGAGTATAACTAGTCCCACCTACTCGGTTGGTAAAGACCAGAAAGATAATGGAAATCCAAAGAATGAGTCTTCTGAGAATAATATAAGATTCTTTGAAGCCACTATATGACCTAAGACTCCCGAATGTAAGTTTCAGTAACTCCACTTATGATGTCAGTTCTAGATTTTAATGTTTTAGGGTAGTGCTTTCTTACGGAAAACTCATAACCTTAACGTTACCATTCCTAATGAATGTTAGGCATCACTGAGCAAATACCACGTTAGGTCCAAGGCCTGCCAGCCCTTGAATTGCCCCATAGTGCTGTGGTAGCGACTTTGTTGGGTCCAAAAATGCATGAAGCAGTGTCCTAATCACACGTGGCTGCAAATCATGATAAACATGTCCAAACCTGCCCAGAGGTCAAGTGGTATGAGTAACAAAGAATCTACAGGAGATGTCATGTATTGGATTTCCACTCATAGAATATACAGATGATGCTCCGCCAGTTTGTTGGACTCTTGATCTTTAAAGTGGGGTAACACTAAGCGTGTACATCTTCCATGGATGAAAAACGTTATTTGGCACTCAACATAGACATATACAAAAACAGAACTGAGTAACCACCTCTACGACAGCATTTGTAATTTCTACAACGCACATCAAAACACACAAGAACAACAAAGTAGATTCGCGTATTACCTTTTGCATATTAGTGCAAGAGTATTGGCTGTGAAGTTTCTGAGGTCCCAGTGATTGTCGGATAACCTGCTCCCCAAGTGCTTGGCAATAAGGCAAGTAATGATAGACGGCATCAATTGATGCAGCTAATGAGGAAAAAGGCAATGTATTAGGTCAACAGGAGAAGGGATTGAATGTTGCAAACTTGCAATACCTGAGAAAGGTGCTCTCGGAGCCAAAGATATGCACTATATTATCACAAAACTTACATATGGTTCTATATGTACATGAGGATTCTGAAGGAGGCTTCTAGCAACGCGCATCAAAGCCAACAGAACTGGACCGTTATCCATGTTCCTTGTGATCTAAAGCCATTTTAAGCACCACTTTAGACGGAATTTGCTAGAAGAAGTGTAGTCCAGATAAATCCCAAGCACTGAAATGCTTATCTATAATCTTTCAACTACCTCCTCAGCTATGAAGCAAGTGAAGTAAGGGACCAAAGGGTGGAGTCCGGAGTCGGTTCCCAAGCTGCTGACTGCTTGCCTGAAGAGGTTGGAGCCAGATCTAGTGAGAGTCCACTCAGTGATTTTTTCAAAGTAAAGCTGCATCGAGTAATATGAAAGTTCGATTAAATGTGCCCGAGAGAGGAGAACTTAAGAGAGAAGAAGTAGTAAATAGAATTATAGAGATTAGATAACCTGAAGCTCTCTAGAGAGCACATGCCTAACAGGTAGCCCATCATCCTTATACTCTATCCGTTTTCCATCAGAGGTTGCTACAGATTCATAGAAATAAGATAGAAGAAAAAAGAAGCCTGGGTGACTGAATAACAAACGCAAATTCCTCCAGGGAAACAATACACCATAGCAAAGGCATTAGTGGTGTCGTCAAGGAGATACCTTCGGGGGAAGAATTTTGGGGAATCGAAGGTTGAATGCCTTCAACAGCGAGCCAATGAACGTTAATAGAAGTATCGGGAGGTGCATTCGGTAGAGGAGCTTCAATGACCTGTAACAAGACGAAGTCTAATGCGTTAATGAGCAGAAAGGAAGGGCTAACACAATGAACCCTAATCCATGTTTCTTACATGTTTGAATTCCACATCCTTGTCATCGATGTAGAACAAATCACTATGATCCGGAGCTCTCTTGAACTTGACACTATTCGATGAGCCACAAGTTGGCTGAGTACAGGAAGAAGAGGCTATGGTAAGAATCACGGCAAACAAAGCTCGGTGTGACAAATCGGACTAGACCAAGCACATAAATAGAAGCAGACCTCCAGATTCCGAAAACGAAGAGCATAATCGACATCATCGGCCATCAAAATGGTCCGGCGAGCATGGCGCATGCACTTAATAGCTTCCTGAAAGCGAGAAATTAACTGACGGAAGAGAGGAAACCGCCATTGCCCCGGCAAAGAAGAAATTGAGAAGAAAAGGAAATACCTGCATGACCTCACGGACGCGATATTCGACATCGGGAGCAAGGGCGACGGAGACATCCGGCGAAAGATTGGAGATTCCGATGCTCTGAGCGATCACTTCAATGGCTTCCTTCGTCACGCGCGCTTCCATAATTCCCGGCGAGGCAAAGTCGAGTACAACAGAAGCCGGTTTGACTTAAAAAAAAACGCCTTATTGGTAGTTTAATCTTAACGGGCCGACTATGGCCCATATCTCTTCCTTCTCTCTCATCCATGATCACCAAACCAGGGTTGTCAATCCGGCCGGCCCAAACTATTTTGAGCCTGTTAAACCAAATCCGAAGTCCGGAGTTCGGGTTCGGGTTGAACTCGGATCGGGTCGGGTCCGCACGCTTAATATATATACAATAAATATTAGATTTTTAAGTGTTTTTGAATTTATTCATTTTTTTAAAAAAAAATTAGATTTTCGAGTCGGTACGAATTTCGTCGGGCTTAGTCGGATAAAACCCGAACCCAAAATCTTATATTTTTTGGATGAATTTGGGCTCGGTTTCGAATTTCGGATCTAAATTGACACCCTATCAAACACGATAATGGAAAAAGTGTTAATGTCGGAATGTCGTGTTTTATAGGAACTTGAAGATTATAAAATGAAACTCACATACCCCTTGCAGATTGAGAAATGAAGCGTAAATCTTGAAAGATGATTGTGAAAACAAACGAGAGAATTGTTTGATTTCATTTTTAGATCGGTAATATATACACACTAAAAAAATATCGTTAATTGCTCGAGGTTCACGTAAAAATATCATTAGTCGGCACAAGAAGAATGGCTTCAAGAACTGGACGCTCTCCGACAGTGATGGAAGACTTCCCCCCCTCTGTCCGAATCTTTTTCTTCCGGCTCTTACGCACTCAGGCTTCTGATTCTACACCAGTAACCGGATTTCACATCTCATTGCTTCATTGTCGTATACGAAGAGGAATCCTCGTGTCTGATGTCCTTGGTTCGCCAGTTGCGTTCTTCGCTTTTCGAATCTGCAGTTAATATCTGCAACATCTTGTTGTGATACTTGGTTAAAGTTCGGCGATGGCCGATGCTTACATACGTAATGCCAGCCGCTTCGATTTGTTGATACAGATGCGCCTGCGGATCAAATAACAGCAACGGGTTTTAAGGATCAACCGAAAAATATTACAGAAAAAACCCGAGAAAATTTACTATGAATATACCTCGTTAGCTTCATCTAGAGCGCTTGTAGATTCGTCAAGAAGAACCAACTTTGGCTCAGACAGCAACAACCGCGCAAAGGCTAGACGCTGCTGCTCGCCGAGAGAAAGAACGCTCGACCACTCATGCAACGAATCCAGCCCACCAAACCGATCCACTACACCTCCAAGACGGACATTCTCTAGAGCACGTATCAGATCATCTGTTGTCGGCTTATTACCAGACTTTCCGGCATATGAGTCAGAGTCGGGAACTCTTGTCAGGAAAGGCAGCTCCTCCTTGTCGCCTCTTTCGCCTCCATCCGATGAATCAGATTCATTAGTCCATGTGGGATAAAGCAGCTGTTGCCTCAGAGTTCCCAGAACCATATAAGGCCTCTGTGGAACGAACAACACGTCCCCAGAACTTCTTCTGTTCCCCGACTTTTCCTCAACACTGCCTTCTCCTCCTCCTCCTCCTTCACCGACTGGATTAACGTAGAACGTGATTTTTCCTTTTCCAGAACTCCAAAGCCCAGCCATGGCTCTCAGCAGTGATGTTTTGCCGCTCCCACTTGGTCCCATAATCTGTTGAAAAGGCAGCATTTATATGTAAAGTCGGTATGTTTTCTTCCAGCTTCTCCGCCACAAAAATGGAAAATAAAGTACTGAATGTGAACTAACCAGCAGATGGTCCCTGTCATATAGTTCGAAGGATAGATCACGGACCAATGTTGCTCCACTGGTCGGTGTCTGCAGAGTGAGGTTTTCAATTTCCAGAACCTTTTGACTCTGCCGAGATTGAACCGAACCGTTAGAATCCAGAAAGGATGACGACCTTTCCGGACTCTGATACATCAGCTTAATCTCTTCCATGGAGCGGGTGCCACCTCTGGAGCCGCCGTTTTCCAGGAGATCATCGAATTCACCTGCGTAGTAAAAAAGAGTTGAACTGTTAAAGCCTGTAAGTGGAGTTCGGACAAAGGCAAATGTAACATTTCATTACAGAAACTACATTTCAGAGCAAAGTATTCAGTGTTGTGTTGTATATAAAGCATCAGTTTTGTCTATTTCAGCTGACTTCTGGTCGAGTGTCAGTTGTTCCAATCATCAAAGTAGATCCAGCCAGTGGTTAATCGCAACTGCTGATCGGTTATAATCGTCGCCTGTGCTCCTGTTTAGCATGCGATCTCCATGAAAGTAGTTCTATATAACCTTAAGAGACTGTCATCAAATGCGTAAGGAGTCTACCTAGTCGATCAATGACAGCTGAAAATGCGCTGATAGCTTGAAACTGATAAACAACGAGCGAGAAGTCTCCTAATATATGATTGAAAGCGGACACCGACTGGTTAATGACACCAAACTCGATTTTCCCGGAGAAGTACATCGGGGCAACGACAGCAGCTGGAAGAATCTGAATGAGATAGCGGTACCCGTCTGTGAAAAACTCTAGGTTTCTAGATGCTACCAGCAATTCCTGCCAGTGAAACAAAAAAGAAATCCCGGGGATCAGATAGTTGTGAGAATCACAGGATGAGAATTGTGAGCTGCAAAGTAATTTTTACCGATAGATTTTCAAAAGCGCTTCTAAAACGCTGCAGCAGAAGCTGCATTTCATTCTGTTCCCCCCCGTAGAAAGCAATCGATTCGGCGTTTTCCCTCACACGTACAAGACTGTACCGGAAATCAGCTTCTTTCTTCTCTTGTAGAAAGTTGAGATTCACCAGTCCCTAAACTCAGGAGGAAAGAAACGCTAATAAGCTCATGCCACCATTGTGAGCAAATGTTGTGAAATATCAAAAATAGCAACCGGAGATTTCACCTTTCCCAGAAAGACACTGATAGCTGTTCCACCGAACGAGTAGACCAAGAGAACCACAAACAATGGGGGGTAAATGCCGAACAAGATGTTGCTGAAAGATATCAAGTCCACAGCGGCGTTGAAAAGCGTCAGGGAGAAAGATAAGGCTGTCCCGGTGAAGGAGCTGAGATCGTCGACTATACGCTGATCCGGGTTATCGATTATAGACTGGGACTGGATCTTGTAGAAGGTTTGATCTTTCAGATAGCGTTCCATGTAGTATTTGGTCATCCATGATCTCCATCTGAGAGATAAAGTGTCTTTCGCGTAATCTCTCAGCACAAAAAACTGCAAATGTCAGGACAAGATCAAACCAACGCTTATCTTCTGTAAGAGCATTATCATTCAGAAGAACATCTCACTGTCACAGAAAGAAGAACAGACCTACGGAATGGGTTGAGATTGTTTTCAAAGACACTGCATTTCTAAGCGCAAACAGACACTGGAACGTGAAGAAATGGAAATGAAAAGGTTTCTCTACGTATGAGCTGGGAATACCTAAGACAAACGGGTTGTAAGCTCACCGGAATTCCGCCAGCGAATCCACACAGGTAATACAGCAGCTGCTTCATGAACTGTTCTTGGTCTTTGTCTTTTTGCACAGAAGAAGGAACACGGAATAAACAGCAGAACCCAGAAAGGAAACCGCAAAAAGCGAGTGAATTTCGAAGAAACGTACTAGCGAGGGCATTGTAGAAATCACGGCCGAGGAAATTGAAGCCGACGCTGATGCCGGTGGTGCCGAGGGTAAGGGCGAAGACGGCGGCAAGACGGAGCCTGGCCTGAGCTTTGTCGTCGGAAGACCAGTAAGGCGCCGCGACTTTCCAGAACCTCTTCCACACGCTCTGCCACTGCGTCGTCTTGTCCGAAGAAGAAGATGAAGAAGAAGAAGAAGAAGAAGAGGACGAAACGCACCTGAAGCGGGGGAGAGAGAGATTGCGGGAACGACTCTTCCAACCGGCGGATTCTGCGCCTACGGTTGATCCGTTGCGAAGAGAAAAATGGCGATGGTGAAGATGGAAAGGGAAAGAATGATGGCTGGGAACTTGAGAAGTGGTGCTAAACATGGAAGATGGATGTACCACCACCATCATCTTCTTCTTCTTCCTCCTCCTCCTCTAAACCCGACACGATGTCAAGGCCGAGGAAACTAAAAATTGCGAGGTGGATTCTCACACTTCGCTACCCCACAACCGCTCATTTCTTCATCTTTTTTCCTCCGCCACGCATATATTATACAAAGATTACAAGAAAAATAGACACGACCTTACCTTTGCCTACAAAATATAATGTGATTTTTATAGAGTATTAACATTTCAGATTCGACGTTTTGATGTTAAGCGGGGAAAAAATGTACACGGATGGGTATGTAAATATAACTGGCAAAGATTTTCAGACAACAGAAACGCAGTTGGAACAGAGAACTTTGGTGAAATGAACAAAGTGCCACTCATCTCACACCAGAAGCGGAAGCTGATGACACACACACACAAAGATCCAACCTTTGCTCACTGGTAATGCTTTCTGCGTCAAGAAAACACGTATGCCAAAAAAAAGATCGTAGCTTTACAACCGGACTAAGTCAATCATGAGCAGTTTTTACATTTGGGCAAAGATGGATGAGGGAAATTCGCTACAAGATAGCAGAGACAGCCAAGCTGACAAAGAAACCTAGCAAGGCACCAGCTACAACCTCAACTTCTGTGTGCCCAATTGACTCTTTCAGTAGGGGAGAGGACGGATCGTCTTTGTCCATCTCATCCAATGTCTGAACCTGGGCAGCCATAGACTTTCTCCTGCTCTTAACCATCGTCGTCCTCATCTGTGAGTCAACCTTTGCATCGAATGGCAGTTTGTTCAGCACTCTCGCATGGTTTCCCACTTCTCTCCTCACCCCCTGCAAGCGCCAACAAGAACTCTCCATGATTTAAGATGCTGCAGAACTTGTATATGCAAAAATAAAATCTATCCTTTT
This sequence comes from Tarenaya hassleriana, assembly GCF_000463585.1. NCBI lineage: Eukaryota > Viridiplantae > Streptophyta > Magnoliopsida > Brassicales > Cleomaceae > Tarenaya > Tarenaya hassleriana. Next base: position 892,640 of record NW_010965696.1, read on the forward strand.
TAACAACAGCAGATATGAACTAGAATATAGAGAGGGAGATTAGAACTTCAGATATCACATAACAAGCAAAAGGATCAAATGCAACGGATTCAGATGAAGAAGCCGCAGAAATATGGGATAGTAATGATGGGAAGAGGTACCTGTGCATCATACATGGTAAGGCCAGCATAAACGACGGTAATGCCAAAAATGGAATCAGCAAAACCCCTGCAGCCAAACCATATCAACGGAATTTCATAACTTGGGGTGGATTTGGAAGAGAGAGCATTGAGAGATCTAAGTAAGTACCTCTCAAGAGCAAGCGCAGTAGCCGCAGCCACAACGGACTAAATGCCCATGAATCAACCAAAAAAGGGTCAGGAACACAGAAATCGGCGAGAGAGAGAGAGAAGTGGCAAAGGGGGGGAATATAGAGGCGTTACAGAGGAATGCGTTGAAGGGAAGCCTCCGGCCTGAAAAGCAGTTCTAAAGTCCAGATCTTTCCCATAGAAAAACACAGAAGTGAACGGCTTTGAGAGCTGCCCTACCGCCGCCGATACCCCAGCAGCTATAATTACCTTTTTTTTTCGCAAACGGAAATTAAGACGGTGTTCGGTGACATGTTCGACCGCAGAACCAGAAAGGGATTAAAAAGAACGAACCTTGTTGTTGATGATTTCAACGACATCTTCGAACCCAACTTTCAGAATGCAAGTAAGACGGCCGCCTGGCTTTCTGGGGTATCTCGCCGGATTGAATCTTGGGGTATTCCTTCTGGGATTCGACTTGGAGGAGTTCAGATAGAGGAGCTGAGAAGAAGAAGAAGAAGAAGGAGACCATTGCTTCAACATCCTCTCAAGAATGGCCTTTCAGTCTATCTTTGCGGACAGAATAACCGATAAGACTTTTAGGAAAACCGTGGCCGATTATCCATTGTCCAAATACCTCACACCGCCTCTTCTGTATTCAGACACAGATCGACATGAATGGGAACAATATACAGATACGGATACAATACCATAAGAGACTTCACTTACTCTCTAGGGGTGCATAAGGGTTGGTTCGGCCTGGATCGGCCCGGCCCAACTCGGTCTGAACCAACCCAGCTGATTTGTGGGCCAGTCTCGTTTTTTCAAGCATTGAAAGTCAAATATGACATTGAAAGTCAAGGACGCCGAGTAATCTTAACTTCGACATCCCTCTTTTTAGAATTATATATTTTTTTCGTAATATTGTATTTTGAATCGAAGTTCAGATTAATCTAGATGTTAGAAGCAAATTATGTGATTAGAATTATATTTTTTTCTCCAATTTAAGACTCAAACCCATGATAGAATAGAACTTTACATCACTATTTCACCGTTTGAATTATCTCATTTGTATAATTTAGTAATCTAAGGAAAGAAACCGAATTTATTTTGCAACATGATGGCGCATCGCATACGTACATATATATGTAAATACATAAATATTATAGTTAAACTTTAGAGCGCGATGAAATTCATTGTGATTGTGAGGTCTAAGAAATAACGAGCGTTTGATTTGTGATGATATTTATATTTTTTTTTTTGGTAAAGGGATATTTATATTATACTATATACTCTTAAGAATATATCTTTAATGCTAATCAATCATGTTTGGTTTTGGAATTGATTGCTTAGCGAGGCGACAAAGTATCCCGATGTACAACATGTTCTGTAAGATCTTATATTCACCCAGGAGCGACAAAATCTAGATGTTAAAACTTGTAAAATAATTATTAAATACGAATGAAAAATCGATTATATATTAAGCTGCGGCGTCTAATTATTAATTTACCAGACGAAGAAAAAAGCCGTGGCGTATTCATTAAATCGAAATTATCGACCGAGAATATTTACCAGACATCGCACAAAACGTTTCTCCTGTTTTGTTTCTCGGATATGCTTATGATCAATTACTAATTTATCCTTGGCGTGTCGGACAATAAATCAGTAATCAAATCATAATTTATTAATGATTATGATCATATTCGGATATTACTCCATATATATATATATATATTTATCACAATAATCTCTATGGTTATTGACTTGAGCAGAAATTATCGTTATTTAATATTTTATTTGTTCCTCATTATATACTAATCGGCGAGAAGACCCGTGATTGGAACATTTTTCTTAATAAAAATTCCTATACATTACATGTCTAATTATAAATTCATCCCGTAAATCTGTTCAAACGTCTCGCGGTGATTATAGAAATCGGCAAATACCGCCACGTAAGTTCAAGATGCATTAATTATAATTAATTTACGACTATTAAATTGCGTATGTAAATGTAAACACAACTATATATATATATATATATATATATATGAAATATCTTGTAATATATGCATGTTACCCAGCAGGTGTAGAGGCCGTCAAAGAAGTCTTGGGTTTGTTAAAATTGTGTTTGAAATATTCCCACGATAGCGCGTCCATCGCTTTTCTGATTTCGACCGGTTGATTATATATTTTTTTTACGCTGTAACATCTTATCATCCAACTCGATTTCGGTGACGCCTATCATATATATATATATACGAATTTCTTATATTTTCTTAGTAAAATTTGTATATTATTTCTGATATTTTTTTAATAAACTTTAAATATTATTGATAATTGAATGAATTTAAATGTACAACATAGTTTTCCATTATAATATGATAAGCAATAGATAAATTAAAATCAAACAAATTCGAGTATATCTCTAACAATGCCCGAAAATAAAAAATACAATAAAGTTTTGACATTTGTACCGTATAGGGCTAATTAGTATAAATACACACACACACACACAGAGAGAGACTCATACAAAATAGAAAAAAATACAAATCTTAATCGAAAGAAGAGGAGTGCAAGCCGTGGAGGAAAAGAGTACACGCATCAGCCCGTGCTTTAACTTATAGCTCAAGCATTAGCATTGTCACCTTTTTTTTTATAAAAAAAAAAATTATTTTCAATATTATTTCTAACCAGCTTCTAACACGAAACACGTTTTTCTCCGTTTCCATCCATATTTTATTCTCTTTGAAACCTAACCATTTATCAAACTTATTTCATTCGGACATATATATTTTTTTTTGTTAAGCCAATGAATTTTTCCTGCAATATATAATGTTCACAGATAATTCAAAACCAAGATGTGGTTACAGTTCATTTTGTGTTTTTTGTTGTATAAAATTTCACATTAAAAAAAAAAAGAGAATATCCCAAAAAACATTTGAATTTGTCAATTTTCACAAAACAAAACTTAAATTTTATTTTGTTATCAAATAAAACCTAATTTTATTTTTTAATCGAAAATAAACTCAAATTTTATAATCATTATCATTTTTAAACCTAAATAATAATATGATATATCGATATCATATTATATATGTGACAGATCAATACTTTGATCATATTATAAGGTTTATATTTATTTATATCTCAAAAATCAAGTCGATATTTTATCTGATAAAAAAATAAAATTCAATTTTTATTTTGTAAAAATGTATTAATTCAAATATTATTTTTAGATTTTCACTTAATATATATATATATATATATATATATTGGTGGATCTACTTGATATGGTGTGGGGATACAGGCCCCATAATCAATTAAAAAAAATACCAATTTTACTTATAAATTTGATAAGATTGTAGAAAAAAATGTTAAATGCCTCAATTAAAATAAAAATTGTTTAGGTAAAATCATATGTAAAAAATTATTGCCCCCTTTCATCACTTTCTCTAGGTCCATCACTATATATATATATATATTCTAGTGTTTATCGACGGGAGTGGGAGAAGTTTAAAAAAAATTACCATAAGAATCTTGTGAATTTTGAGGAGAGAAATGGACTGTCTTGCTGTGTTTCTGTTTATAGTGTGTGTATGTAAAGATTTTGTTAAAATTCCCGGAAAAAAAAAAAGAGGAAAGATTTTGTTAAAATTAATAATAAGACAAAATATTAACTCAATGATTTATGGAAGAATCCGCCATTTCTGCAGACAACCACTAGCATGGTGACAGCTGTACACGTATACATCCATGATCGATCCACGACCCTTGTGACTTTGACTCTGATATTTATAGATTTGGTGATGTTTCCATAATTTAATAATTATCTCGCTATCAACTTAATAAATCTGGAAATTCCTATTTATGTTTCTCTTAATTACCCATCTTTTTTTTTATGATTTAGCTTTGTGTTTCCATATTGAAATATCTATCAAAATTCAAACACAAATCAAATCAACGGTCATTAGTGAACCTCTCCATGACGAAGTATTCGATTGTGACATATTATAATTCACGGAACTTATATGCTATTTACCACGTCATTTTTTATGGATAATGCCAGCTATTTCGTGAAAAAAAATATATAGTAGTATCAAATATGCACCCGAATTGAACAAGACATAATAAAAAATATCATTCTTTTACTATTTTAACTTCAAGATAAATTTTTTTTCATTTGTAATCTTATAATGATTGTGATGAGGATTATAGTTTGATCATATATGTTGGTTATGATGATCATATTAATTCATTATGTTTATCTCTTGTATATCTTACTAATTATTTGATAAAAATATTATAAATTTTACGTTATAATCATTATAATCAATATGTGACCAACAACATGTGACCAATATATTATTATTGGCCAATTGAATTTCTCTGCAAGAATATTTTTTTTCCCTCCAATAGTCAAAATTCGCCACTAATTTAGAAAATTGATGACGAAATTTCCTGTAATTTAGAAGCAATATCCGTTGCAGAGCGAAGTCACGGAAAATATTGTCGCCTTTAGTTAATTGGTTGATTGGCGATGACAGCAGAGGATTTGGCGCTATATCGTAATGTATATATAATGTAATTTATATATAGGTCAATGTGATTTAATTATACGTAGCATTTCGGTGGTAGATTTCTCAAATTATATTTATTATATATATGTATATATAGTGGAATAAAAATACGAAAAAAGAGGGGAGGGAGTTACGCACCACGACGACACATGATATTATATATGGAACAAATTATATGAAAAATCAAGGCGACACTCTCTCTCTACATACATATATATATAGAGAGAGAGAGAGAGAGACAGGGACCAAAACGGACAAAGAAGAAGGAGAAGAAGAAGATAATGATGAGGAGGGAAGCGCTTTTGATGGATGTGATCCTAATCTTCGCCACCGTCGCGGCATTATTGTCGGTAAGCGAGGTCTCCGCCGCAGAAGAGACGGCGGTCCGCCTCCCACTATATCGCCGGCGATCGGGGGGCTT